>NC_140687.1:7865000-8352500 GCF_054131305.1 Coturnix japonica | reverse complement strand
CATCGCCTCCAATCATGGCCCCCATACTGATGTCCTCCATATTGCTGTCTCCCCCATTGCTGTCCCCCATATTGCTGTCTCCCCACTTGGTGTCCCCCATATTAGTGTTCCCTGCACTTATATACCCCTCATTGATGTCCCCCTCATTGGTGTCCCCCATATTGCTGTCCCCTCCATTGGTTTCCTCTTCCTTGATGCCCCCCATATTAGTATCCCCCCCTTGGTGTCCCCTCTATTGATGTCCCCCCTCTTAGTGTCCGCCATATTGGTGTCCACCATACTGGTGTCCCCTCCCTTGCCGTCTCCCCCCCTTGGTGTCCCTGTCCCCTCCATTTTTGTCCCCTCCATTGGTATCCACCATATTGGTGTCCGCCATATTGGTGTCCCCCATATTGGTGTCCCCCCCCTTGGTGTCCCCTCTATTGTTGTCCTCCCCATTGGTGCCCCATCCAATCATGTCCCCCCCCTTGCTGTCCGCCATACTGGTGTCCCCTCCATTGTTTCCCCCCTCATTGGTGTCCCCTCTATTAGTGTACCCTCCATTGATGTCCCCCCCCTTGCTGTCCCCCATATTAGTGTCCCCCCCATTAGTGTCCTCCATATTGCTGTCCACCATATTGCTGTCCCCCATATTGGTGTCCCCTCTATTATTGTCTCCTCCATTTGTGCCCCCTCCATTGATGTCCCCCCCCCTTGCTGTCCACCATATTGTTGTCCCCCCTATAGTCGTCCCCCCCCTTACTGTCTCCCCTCAGTCCTGCCCTGACTTTGACATTGGGGCCATCATGGTGGTCACCACCTGCAGGAGGAACAGCAGCGGCTTGGACACCATTTTGTGGCCATTTTGCGGCCATTTTGCAGCCTTTTTGAGGCCATTTGTGGCCATTTTGTGGCTGCTTGGAGGCCGTTTGGTGGCCATTTTGAGACCGCTTGGAGGCCACTTGGAGGCCATTTTGAGACCATTTGGAGGCCATTTTGAGGCCCTTTGGAGGCCATTTTGAGACCATTTGGAGGCCATTTTGAGGCCCTTTGGAGGCCATTTTGAGACCACTTTGAGGCCATTTTTTGGGAGGCCATTTTAAGTCATTACCTGTCACCTGGCTGCTCCTCCTTTTGCCCATGGCGCCGCTCACCTGAGGGGTACAGGCGCCCATTGAGCATCATTTCCTCACTATTTCCCCTCAAATCCACCCCTGGCCGCCTGATTTCTCTCCCTCCCCCTCCACTTCCCAGAATAACACCGTTATCCCGCTATAACGAGGCCCAATGGCGCCCATCCCCCCCAAGGCCCTTCCTGGCCCTGCCGCCATTTTGCTTCACCTCATCTCCCGCCCGACGCCTTCCCGCCTTTTTCACACCTCGCGCTCTGCGCCTGCGCCGCACGGGGGACGCTGGGAGTTGCAGTCCCCGGAGAAACGTAACGCGGCGCAGCGCGAGGGTTGCTGGGAGTTGCAGTTCGCGGCACGCCGTAAAGCGCAGCAGGGTGCGGCGCTTTTGTGACAGCGTCGCCATAAAGTGCGGAGGTGTTGGCAGCCCCGTAGGAGGAAGCGGTGAGTGGGGACAGACCGGGACCGGGACGGTCCGATGGGGGGGGATCGAAAGTGGGGGTCCAATGGGGCTCCAATGGGGGGGGGGGTGTACAACGGGGGGGATCTAATGTGGGGGGGGGGTCCGATGGGGGGTGCACAACGGGGGGGGTGGGGGGGGGGGGAATCTAACTGGGGGGGGGTCTGTGCTCTGGCACAGGCATACATGCATTTAAGGAATTATAAAATGATGGATAAAAATCAGAAGTATTTTGTATTTAAATATATGTATACATTATTCAGTTATTCTAATGCGACATCAAATGATTACCATTTTGCCCACAGATGTGAGAACTGTTAAGAGAAAATATACTTGCTTTTAACCACTGTAGATCACCCATGGCACATACCTAAGGACAACATAACAGCTGAAAGCAGTAACTGGGAGAAACACTGTACAAAGTATACAGATTGGGCTGCACATGCATCAAGTGATTTATTAACACAACGAGGTTGGGGGGGAAGAAGAATTAAGTTTGATACCTGTTGTCTTCGTTTCTCCTCTTCAATAACAGCTTTGGCTTCTGCCTCTTTTATCTGTCCAGACATACAAAGTGATAAGTAACTGTTGTAAAAGCAGGTAAAACTATTATCTTACAGAGCCATAATTTATAGAACAGTTCTCAGAAAAGCGAGCAAAACCTTCACCAAGTGAGCTGTGAGCTTACTCAGATTCTAAAACATTCTGTGAAAAACCTCTATCAATTCATGTTTGAAAAACACGGAACATAAGAGACGCTACCATGTTATAAAACTAAACTTCTGACTAACTGGAAAATTCAAATGACAAATATAAAACCTGGGGAAAATATAAATATATATATTCATTAATACCAGGGAAAATTCCTTAATAAAGTCACTCTAAGCTTTCAGTAACTCAGTCCTCAATTCAGCACACTGTACACTGACGGGTAAATCCTTATATATGTATGTAATTTACACTCACACACTTCATTCCAAGTAGTTAAATATGCCCTGACTGCTAGAGCAAAAGGAAATCTCCACTTTTGTACCAAATGACATATTGGATAATGCATACTCATATTGTTCTACTGCTCTTGTTGTAATGGAAACTGTCAATGCAATTACATTTGCTTCACCATCAGAAAGTTTTATGAAAAATAAAACCTGGAACTACAACTGATCACTCTACAGAACTGTTACATAGCATTCAAGACAGCGAATTAAATGCCAGAAACTTAAAGGAAAAAGAATGGCACAGAAAATATTAAAACATAAACATACAATGCATCTGAATCACAGTTCCTGCATTATTTTCATCCTACAATAACAAAAGAATGCAACGCCTAACATACATAAAGAACAATGGGATGGACTGGCTCCGGAATCACAGAATGGCCTGGGTTGAACAGGACCACAATGACCATGGAGTTTCAACCCCACTGCTGTATGCAGGGTTGCCAACCACCAGACCAGGCTGCCCAGAGCCACATCCAGCCTGGCCTTGAATGCCTCCAGGAATGGAACAGCCACAACCTCTCTGGGCAACCTGTTCCAGCACATCAGCACCCTCTGTGTAAAAAACTTCCTTCTATTATCTATCCTAACCCCCCCTTCTTGTGCTGGTGGCCCCAGGCCTGGATGCAGTACTCCAGATGGGGCCTCACAAGAGCCAAGTAGAGGGCATCTCCCTCTCCTTGCTGGCCACCCCTTTTTAAATGCAGCCCAGTACACAGTTGGCCTTCTGTGCTGCAAGCACACACTGCTGGCTCATGTCCAGCTTCTCGTCCACCAGGACCCCCAAGTCCCTCTCCACAGGGATCTCAAGGAGATCTTCCCCCAGTTTGTACAAATATCTGGGATCGCCCCAACCCGAGTGCAGCACCCTGTACTTGGCCTTATTGAACCTCATTAGGTTTCCATGGGCCCACTTCTCCAGCCTTTCCAGGTCCCTCTGGATGGCTTCCCTTCCTTCCAATGTATCGACAGCACCACTCAGTTTGGTGACATCCGCAAACTTGCTGAGGGTGCACTCGATGCCACTGTCTGTCATTGATGAAGATGTTGAAGAGCACCTGTCTCAAGACCAACCCCTAAGGGACACCACTTGCGACCAGCCTCCACCCAGACACAGAACTGTTGATCATAACCTTTTGGCTGCATCCAGCCAACCGATTCCTAATCCACTGAACAGCCTATGTACCTGCAGAAGCCCTTCTTGTTATCTTTCACTCCCCTTGCCAAGTTCAGCTCCATCTGTGCCTTGACTTTCCTAATCCTGTCTCTTCACACATGGACAACAGCTCTGTATTCCTCCCAGGCTATACAACACTGCTCCACTTTCTGAACATTTCCCTCTTTTCCCTCAAGTTTAAGCTGCAGGTCCTTGCACATCCATGATAGCTGCCTGCCTTCCCTGCTTGACTTCTTCTGCAGGGGGATGGAGAGCCACTGTGCTTTCAGAAGGGTGTCCTTAAAGAGCTGCCAGCTCTGTTCTATACCCCTGCCCTTAAAGTTGGTTTCCCAGGGGAAGCTGCTAAGAGATGTTTAACTTGGATTCATCAGGTAAAAAGCAGGTGATTGACAGGACACACAATCCTGAAGACAGTGAAAGTGCCAAATAGTATTTTTCATTACACAAAAAGGCATATAGATGCAGCAAAGCCATCAAACATTAAGACACTGTCTCGCTCCAATTTACAGGAGGGAGGCAAGGTTCTTTTCTGTATATACCCGGCATGAGATTAAGAAGCAACGGTTCAAATGTTGGTCCAACCAGTTTATTAAAGTCCTAGCCATTTTTAGGGAGACGGGTAAGGGAAGGTAGGCGATAGGGAAAGTAGGAAATATAAGCAAGGAGTCTTTGCAGATAGCAAAAGAGATATAGTCACCACCGTGGGTCCAGCGAGGTACACAGTAGGTCCGTTGATCTCAGGAACTCGTCTGATCGCCGCAGGGGATGGGAGACAGCCAGGGAGCTCCGCAGCAAGCCGGTCCCGGGGTTCTTCCGACAAAGTTTTCCCCTCAGGGAATTCTCCGTCAAAGGTGTCTTTGGGAGTTTGTCTCCAAAGTCCCCAGTTTAGCGAGGGCCTTTTATCCCCCATTTCGGTGGGAATTTTCCCTCTTCGAAGTTTGGGAATAGCAGCTCAGCATTTTTGGTGGAAATACCAAACTTCCAAACAAACAGGCAACCATTCTTCGAAAGATGATTTAAAACCAACTTTTGTGGCATTCCTGGCCCACAGATAAGCCAGCAAGGACGGGGGAGGAGGGTGTCTCTATTGCCAGACACAAGCGTTATCGCCTTCCGCAGGGGTCCGCTCCTTCGAGCAGCACCCCTGAGAAAAGACTGCTAGTCCTGCTTCTGCTTATCTTTGCAATCATAAGCAGAGGGACTGTGGCACAACAACACCCACCATTCACCCTCCTAGATAGTTAGCAGTCGCCAGTCAGAGTCTTATAATCAGAAAGGCCTCACGAAGCAAGCTTTGAGACAATAAAAGAAAAACAGTTCCGTCCTTTACAGACACCAGCTCTATCTCTGAAATTCCCTCAGTCAGGCATCACTACAGTGACCGCAGTACCAGTGTGCTGGGTCAGTGTATGCGTATCTGCTGCTTGTACATGTTTCTTGGACCTCCAACTCTGCAGCCACTTAACACTACCTTAGTAAAATTAGATCTCAGAGTAATAGAATGCCCTAAGATGTAATGATATGATTGACAACTTGAAGTTAAAAACCATCTTGATCTCAATAATCAGTCTATATATGTACATATATATATTTATGTATCACATTTTGCACAGTAAAAATGGTAATTAACTAAGTAAGGTATGCACAGATGGAATTTGTTCCAATCAGTCTACAACTTAAGAGCTGTTGAAGACTAAGCAGAAGGCACACCAGCTCGTGCTTAAGAACACCGCAGCTCAAAGAGCGTGCTCTGTGCAAGCAGTTACATTTGTGGATTTTCAGATTTATTTTTTTTTTAAATTGTTAAACCATATATGAAATATCACTAACAATTTCATTTCACCTAGACAACGTCAGAGTGTCTCATCAGAAAAACATACAAAGGTCTTTTTAGTCATGAATACCTGAAATAGGAAAGTTTGGTTTGCAAAAACTGCAGCCCTATCCCTCCTGGTATTTCACTGCCATCTAATGGCAGAACATCAGTTCCAAAAGAGAAATCAGCCCGTGAACACAGAATGTAGCTTCTTTTGTACGCTGCTGTTGTCATATTTGTGTAAGATTCCTGCACACGTTTGTGCGGAACTTCCTATGCTCACAGGAACCTGTAGTCATTTGCTTGATGCATTAGATTATTTTCCCAGTTGAATTCAATGGTACAGATAAAAAATAGGAAATATTATCTGCTGAAGTGAAACTGCAGCTGATGCTGCACCCCACTGAAATGTGCTCCTTTGTTGATGCAGACTTCTATGAATTCACCCCCCTTCAATGCACTCCATGCCCAATAAACTCACTTCCACACTTCACTAGAATGATTTGTTACTGCTGGTTTTTCTAGAAGTATATTCCAAGAGTCTTGGTGTTCAAGCTGATTGCAAAGGTGTAGAATTTGATTTACAGAGTACGTCTTAGAACTTGCCTGACAATCCTGAAATTCTGAGCAGAAACAGACAGATGTAGCTTTTACAGAACGAGGTTTTGGGTTGAATATTTAAATTATATATATCAGTATATTACATATACTACTAAGTTGATAAAAGTTAACCAGCTCATGCACCACTTCCTCATGTTTCCATAAAAGGCCTAGAAAAACAATGTGGATATTCTGTCTCTTTAGGTGAGATTCTGCAGCAGTTTCTTTACTTCAAACAAAATTATTGGAGAGCATCCATGTTTACAATGGGCTGAAAAGCACATGCAGTTGCTGAAAGCTCTCTGTAATTGTGGCAGTCACCTAATACTGTGTGACAGGAACACACAAGATAACACTTTGCTAACCTTCAAAGTAAAAGTAAGGCCTAAATGAAGTGCTTCTATAGCTCTCACTAGCAGTAATGATTTTATTATCATTGATTAGCACTTCTTGGCTGAAGAGGAAATCTCCAGTTCCAATGTACATTAAAAATAAAGAGGTAATAGAGCATTACCTTAAAACAGTGTTTCATCAAGTGAGTTGACACTATCTACAAGTAGTGCAATTCTCAGCAATAAGCCAGATTCAATAGTCCAAAAATTAAATGTGCAATTAAACTGTACGCTGAGTTACACTGCATTTCTTGCTATTACTGTCTTGAAAAAATAACGATCTGCCTGTTTTTTCCAACTTTTCTCAAGGCAATGAAGATAACATAACTAAAATGGATACACCACCTCAGACGCCTTCCGTTTCATTTCCTTGCATAACGCATCACACTCCAGTGAAACTTGGCCTTCTTGTATCTTGCTGCACTGTACTTCCTGTTAAGTATAAATTGAATTGTTTGTAATTCATTTCCCTATATAAAAATTTAATTATAACGTTCATTTTGTTGGGAAAATTGTAAAACAATTTTATTCGGTATATTTACAGAATGAAGCTAATAAATAAATATTATTTGAAACTGTAACTGTATTCAAGCATCCTTTTCTATTTTCCTTCTTTCTGATAAGCTAAACTGAAACAAGGATAAATCAAATGGTTCAGTTTAATTTTTCTTGTCTTTTTTTTTTCACTTATTTATTTAAGACAAAGCAATATAACCTTGTGAACTCTGTTACAAAAGATACCATGCAAAGTAGCTAATAAGTAACTCTTCTGAAACTTCGTATCAATTCTCTAAACTGGCTGAAACTACAGGGCAAGGTCTGGTCATGGGAAGATCTCCCCTACTTCCTTCTCCTTCCTCCCCTTACATTGAAGGCCAAAACAAACAAACAAACAACAACAACAGAAAAAAAAAAAAAAACAAAAAAAACCACCAACAAAACCAAAACAGAATACCAGCACAGAGAGAAAGATCTTATAATCTATACCACTAGCCTATGAAGAATTTTGTCAGGAAAGCACAGTAACAGCCAGAAGCTATTCTGGTTTTCATGCTTTCTGACAATATGCAGAACAATTTTCATAGCATACAGTAAAATCCAAAAACTAGCTTCTTCAGAGCAATTCCAGCATGCTAAGATAAACCACCTGCCTAGATGGTTAAGAATATGGTCCACTACAAGTTGTGGGTTACAAATTCAAGTGGTTTATACGACCTTGCATGTTTACATGCATAGCCTCATGGTGCAACAGTTAACTTCAACACCAGAAAAGGAAGAAAAAATCCTCCTGTTTTGCACTCAAATTATGAGCTCCTACATTTGATATTAATTGTGATGGTTCAGATGAGGCATATTTACAGAGCAGCTTGGAATACGTGTCCTGTCAACCCCCAACTTCACCAGTAGTATACACAGACAGAAGACTGGTAGAGGAGAATTCAGCTGCAAATATTAGGTACTCAATTCTGTTTCTCCTTATCTTCAAGATCACAGGCTGCAGGCACAGAAGACTAAATATACAGGTACACTATCCTATCCAAGCTAAGAAAGAAGTACACTATCTGCTGTAAGCATGCAGCTCCAAGCAAATATGCATAAGGACCTTCTGGAATCAAAGATATCCTAATTACGATCTCAGACAAGGGCAGATGCATAAAGCAAACGTTAAAAGACCTCATCTTTCACACTACAGAAACGAGTCATATTTCTGCAGTCAGATTAGCTGCAACTAATACACAGTCCAATTATCAATGGCTTATTGGTTCTACCATCATTTACCCTCTACACTGTAGCTCGCTGTACAAAAGAGAGCATGGATTTGGGGCTTGACCTGGAAACAGTGAGATGATATTTAAGGTGGGGATAGTGTTTTCTTCTCTTTCTGAAGGGAGACACCATTTCACTAGGAATCAGAAGGATCACTTCGTGGCTATTTAAATAAGTGGGCTGTCATCATATAAGAATTAATTTTTTAAAATTATATAATTAACTCATAACAACCTTTCCACCTTATTAAAATCAAATTTACAAGATTGAGGGGGGGAAAAAAAGTAACCGTCATCATATTTAAGGACCATAAAACTTTCAGAATAGCAGATCTGGAATGTTCCATTTCAGGCCACTGTAAAAGTGAAAAGTGAGCATCCTAAACATTAATTTCATTGCTTCTTGCTACCACATTTCAGTTGGACATCCACATAATCACTGAAGACATCCCGGCACTCTGGGACAATAAAATCTGAACTGGTCTGAAATAGCTATACAGTGTCAGAACTCAGCAGAAGATGATGACACAGTTTTCCAAAAACAGTATGAAAATTAGGGACAGCAACAACTAGATGTAACAGAGCTATCATGGAAATACCCATCTTCCTTATTCAATTAAGTCTGGCATAAGAAACAAGACCTCAAAGATCATCAAGTCCAACTGTAAACCTATATCTTAAGGAACAAGAAGCAGAAGTATACACGCAACCAATGATATTATTGATTTTACTGAACACAATAGAGTAAGAAAAACTGAAATTAGTAAGAGCACTTAGTCACAACAAAATAATTTATCCTCAGCAGAAGTCAACATTTCAACTTACAAATAAAGAAAAGCTAGTTATTTATAAGCAGAGACTGCTCAATTTGAAGCACGTACTCTGGGCATTACCATCCTTTCTCTTGAACATGCGCCCTGCAAGATCTGAGATTTCTGAAGACATTTCTTGGAGAAGCTAAGAACTCTGGGGAAACTGCATCTGTGTGGAAAGCTCAGAAGTTAACCGGGTCTTGAAAATAATTTAAGCATGCTTTGTTCAAGCCAGATAGTGAATTTTTCATTAAGTTAACACTTGTCAAGAGGTCACAGCAGCCTCTGGTTTTCCCCTCATCATACTTGATAGCTATAAGCTTTGTCCTTTATCTCTGCTGAAAGCTAAGGATGCTGATGCCTCTGTTTGCTTTAAGGGCCTCAGACAACCATCAATTAGGAATTCAAAACATCTGTGACTGTTCCAATTTATGTAATTATAAACTTCTCAGTTCCTAATGAGGAAAATATGCTTTGACTTCTTAAATCACTCCAGATCATCTGATTATTTTCCTAATGGAACTACAAAAATTGAAGTGTGCTTGAAGAGAAAGGTATTGCAAATCTGGGAGCTAACATTTTCTACAATGAATTTTATGTTCCTTAGTGAATATTTTGATTGTTCCACCCAGACTTTCAGCTGCTGTTGCTGCTCTGCTCAAGTAACTGATTCTATTCCAGTCTTGACCAGAGACAATCCATGTACACAAGCCTAGGAACATACAAAGAAAATGTGTCACTCTCAGAACTGCAACTTCAAAACTTACCTTTTTCGGTCGCTTACAAGGACACTTGAGTTTAACCTTCTGGCTGCAGTTCAGAGGACAATCACCTGAATGGCAAATCTCTTCACACCGGTGACCACAAGGCAACTACAAGCAAAACAAGAAATACCCCACCAATGAATAACTGAAATTGCATGCAGTCTATGAACTAGTTTTATTTCAGACACAGCAGCTAAACAGAAAACTCATTCAGCTCATCAGGTTTGTCTTCCTACCTGCAAAACTGCAAAGAAAAAGGTCAACTTATTTCACTAGTTACTCAGAGTTTTTTGGTTCACATAGAATTATTTATCTTTTACTGGGAACGCTTGATCAAAAAACAATTTTTTCTTTCAAATGTTACAGGAACAGTCATCTCCACAATGATTCATATTTCGACTGCCCTAACTACCTGTATGATGGAGGAATAAAAGTAGATGAAGTAAGAAGGAACTGAAAACTGAAATGAAGTGTGATGTGACCCAGCCTGACCCACAAATTGCTAACAAGAGGGTAGAATTAGAAGCAAAAATACCACAAAACTAGTTTTTATGTGCAAGAACCTTGCAAACTATGCAGGAGTCAAATACAGGCCACCAATATTCTTACACCTGAATTAATTTCACTAAATCCTAAATTTCTGCATTTGGTAAATTATCCTGTTTTTGACATCTGACAAATAGCATTTCCTTTTTTTAAACTATCAGTGAAAATTTTAACACTTATTATGAAACTATTATTATTCCTTACTGTATATTATTATTCATTACTGGGATAATTTAAATATGCTGCTGCCTTTTAGGGATGTAACAGTGTTCCCAGAATGACATTAGAGATTAAAAAAATAATTCACAAGAATAAAAACAAGTTTTCTTCCACAGCGTGTTGGGAGCTCAACTGACCTTGCTCAGGTCCCAAACAAAATCTTCATAACGATGATTTTTCATTTCCAATTACATAAATCAATACTGTCCAATACTGTTTATAAACAAAGGCAATAACTCATGTAAGATACCCAACTGATTCATTTATAAAGGTAGGTTTAAACAATATCACTCCCTGTACAGAAAGAGTTGGGGGAAAACACACTGGACAAATGACCACAGAGTCTCTTCCAGGATCCCACCTTAAGAGGCAAGAGCTTTTCCATTCATTTACATTTATTTTATCCAGCCATTAGTTCTTATCCACAGACTGAAAAACTTCTCTACTGTCCTTTCATAACAGGCTCTTTATTCCCATAATATTCCCTTCATTGAATTCCAAGCAGCTTCAATCAATGTTTCTTGAATATAGTAGCCAGAACTGCAAGTAATATTCCAGCTGGAAGAACATTGTACAATGCCTTAATTGCAGCTTATTCTCCACAGAATATCTTTCCCTATACATCTTCCACTCTCATGTTCACTTCTCTCCAGTTATCCATGCTGCAACAGTAAGGATTTCTACTGTCTCCCAGGAGGGTTGTTATTGGCCTTGACATGCCCAGTCTCACTGGTTTTTCTGTATCTGTACCATGTCCCAAACGCATGTGTTCTGCTGCACATGCGTTTCCTCAGTTGTCACCTACTGACAACACACCACAAATTCTCATAAGAAAATCCCAACGAGTTTTTGGTGCCAAGGTCATTACTGCAAACAGTGCAAGACTAGCCCTCAATTTGAGCCCTTGGAAAATCCCCTTATTGCCAACATTTCTCGTTCCAATCACTCCTGCAGGAATTTTTGTTGTTGCTTATGGCTTTTGAGGTGGTTGCCCTAAATAAAAAAAAGAACCACAAGCAGTTGTTTCCTTCAGTAAACACCAACTCTCGCAACGATCATCTCTTTTACATGAATTAGCTGTTTACTGTCTGGCACAGCCTCAAGAGCACAAGTGAAGTATGACATATGGGACTACATCTCTTCTCTTTGTCTGGAGGAAAAAAGGAATTGGTTCTTCTATCAAAGAAGGAATTCAGTTTTGTCTGGCACAACTGATCACCTGCAAATCTACTTGAACTCTGCCTCATTGTTAAAAGATGGGTTAGATGCTCATGATTAAGCCTTGCACATGCTGAAGTCAGGCATGCTTCCATTAATAATGTCAAAGCCTGAACAGTTACATACCACCAGAGCACAGCACAGGAATATACTTAATGCAATACCAAAAATCGTATTTGCTTATTGAGTTCATACACAGCTCACATTCAGTGGGATGCAGGACAAGAATGAAGCTGACAGTTTCAGCTGCTTCTCAACCCCTCCAGTGCAAACACAACATAAACTCATGGGAAGCAGTTCTATGAGTGGCAAAACAGCAGCCCCAAGAGCTAAGAGAACAGAAGCAATCCAACCAGTTCTGCCAGATAAGTGCTGTAGTGGGAAGGGAGGTGGTTTTGTCCATTTATTTTTTGCAAATGTTGAGGTGCTAAAATATAATGTGTTTATCCCCTTAGATCTTTTTCACTGTAAATATTCTGTTGTTAATAGCTAGTAAACTAAAGGCTGAAAAGAACAGGCTTTATATTTGTCATAGCAAGCCCATTAAAAGAAAGCAGTATAACCCACAACTCTGAAAACAATCAAACAGAAATCTTCATGAGCATTTTCCACTTTGGGAATGCATTTAAATCCTAACATTATGCCTGGTGATGACAAAAACCGTCAACATTTATGGATGCTTAACTAATCTTCACCAGCAGGTAATAAGCTATCTGTTAATGCACACATGAGAATAACCCCACTCTTGAGCAGCTGTCTCAAAGTTACAAACAAAAGCCAAGCTTATCACTTCCAACCCATGGGGCAGACTCACCAGTTTTAAAGTGTAGCTCTGCTCTCAGAGCTCTGTGAAAACCTCTACTGCTGAAGCTAGACACTGAGAAGGATACATGCTTATGATAGAAGCAAAGCTTTCATTGCACAGTAATAAAATGTAATGGAATACTGGCGGGGAGGTTCAACCTCTACTGCCATCCCACTAACATCTGCCTCTGATGTCATGGGCTGACATAATAAAATAGGAGGCATTACTTTCAGAGCAGCCCTCATAGATGCAAGCCCTCATAGATTACAATGGGGTCCCATGTTTTACAATAAGATAATAGCAGAATGCACAGTAAAAGCACAAAGTACTGTTATTTTGTTGAAAAAATAATAATTACACGGAGCAAAGAAAAACATGTTAAACAGACCCACAACTACTGGTAATGGACATGTAAGCAATGGAAACAGATATGACTGTTAAAACTTTCATTTAAGATCTGTCCCAAAACATCTGCTAACGTGATCATAAGAATTTAATCACCCCTGATTAAAAAAAGTTACATTTCCTTCAACAGGATATTTAGCTATTGCTACCAAACAAAGCAAAGAACTTTTTAATTAAAGCTTCACATCCAACAGCTGTAGCAGTATCAAAGACTTTGCTTCTCCCTTTAAGCAGATAGGAAATACGAGCTGTACCGCACAACATTTGAAGTCTTTCTTAATAGCTCAATACTACCACATGCAAAACAAAAGCATGAAACCTGGCAGGACTTTTCAATTCCTGCTGTATTTTTCCCAAGGCACCAGACAATACAGCTGATTTTCATAATCCTTGGAAGAAGCACAACACCTGCAATTCAAGTACAATGCTTTCCACCATTTCCATTAATCAAAAAGACAAACATCTCAAAGCTTCAGGAGAATACTGTATTCCATTGAACCTAAACTGCACCATGCCGAACGTGGTGGAGTTACAGAATACACTGATTTTTAATAAACATTAGTTTTCCTGAGCTCTTCTGGTAAACCAAGCTCAGATTCTGACGCTGAAAAGGAAATTCTCATAAAAACTAACCTGGTATTTACTTTTGGGCTGCTAAGATAACACAAAAACATTTCAGATTTGGTGTTGAGGAGACAATTCTATTTAGGCATGAAGAAATTAAGAAGAACAGAGAGTACTTCTGAGGTTATCAGAACAGGACTAGGGAAAGCAGGAGGAACAGAAAAACAAGGACAGGAACTACATGAAGCAGGACTGTGCTAACACATTTCAAGAAAATTACTAAGACAGAACTAGAAACACAGGAAGAGAAGAGAATGTATTTTTATGTAACTGATTACACTACAAAGTTTTGCATGTAGATGAAACAAGATAAATCCATATCTACAGGAATGAGAAGAGTTAACCAAAAGCCTTATCCAACTAAAACAGACCCTGCTGCCCTGAGTCTTCTGTTCACATCCCACTGAATTCAATTCTAAAAAGGCCCTGCTCTACAAACGATGCAATTCTGAATTGCAGACTTGAATTCAGTAGTACTACTGGATGGATTTTAAACCTCAGACTGAGTCTTGGGAATACATCCAGAAAAATCTCAACAGTTAACATTAATCAAAATCAAAGAAGAGATATGGAAAAAATCTTTGAAGAGAACCTGAAGTACAGGAACACGCAGTTCATGTTAAGAGATTAGAAGTACTCCTGAAAATAAAGAGGAGGAAGCGTTGCAGCAAATAAAACCAAAGTAACAGAGAAGGAAATGGAAGGACAAAAGTTAAGAGGTAAACAGTGAAATAAATCCCCTGCCGAGAAGAGAACTTTCAGACATCCAGGTGAGAAGATTGTGATAGATGGATTCATTTACTCAAGTAAGACAAATAAAGAGGATGTGCAAAACGAAGACATCACAAAGACAAGGGCAGAAAGCAGAAGATGCAAGTAGACACACAGCAAAGAGCCCAGAATTTCTATTGGGGTTTCATGGATTTGTTAACATAACCTTGTCTGAAAAACAGAGACTCTTGGGAAGCAGGCAGGAATACTCTCAGTTTTGCAAGTTACTCAAAACCAGGAAAGTCTATCTAGTAAAAGACTGGACACTTCTGAAACCAGAAAATAATGCAACACAGGTTTTGAATCTATGTCTATTCAGTTGAGGCAGAATTCAGGCAAGGTGAGACAACAGATCTCAGACTAGAGGACTCCACAGGCAAAGCAGCACAACGGAACAGAAAGCAAACAGTGCAGAAGGACAAGCTGAATCAAATTACTTCTGAGTGCCAACTACATACTACTGGAGACAAAGTACAAGGCCAAAACAGAGTAAAAAACCAATAAACAATTTCAGGATTAAGTATTCTCAACCCTTTGAAATTATGCACAAGCCTTTTCTTTACAGCTGGGATGCAGAATTTCTGAGAAATTCTGAAGTGTTTAACAGTGGAAACACTTTCCAAAATATTCCTGACTATTCACGTTTTTCCTCTTTGTAAATTTCCTAATTCTACAGTAAGGAAACAGAGTGAAGAAAGGGCTGTCACCCCTGCCACAACTAATGACAACTAAAGAACAAAGGCACAATAGTAAGTAATACATAGATTTCTGAAAACACACAAGCAGCACAGAATAACAGCACTGGGAGGGACTAGGAACAAGTCATTTTGCCCGTCCCTCATGTCTTACAGCAATAAAATCCATAACTAGACTAACCCCAATATATGTCTAAGCTGTTACTGATGAAAATTCTGTAGCTTTTCCAACCTATTCTTCCCAAGCTCTACAAGCTTTACTACTCAAAGGCAGTAACTAACACGAATCTTCCTAACTGATACAACCACTAGTTCATAGCCTGTTTGCCATATAACAAGTTTACTATTCTTCTTTACAGCAACCCTTCATATAGTCACATACAACAAAGCAATTAACTCCTTTGTCTTAAGCTTCAAGCTACTCAATATGTTTCACTAGCACAGTCAGACATTAAGAATTCATTTTACTTAGGTCCCGTGCAGTTGTTTTTTTTTTCTCTTTTCTTGTTTCCTAAAACTGTTGTGCAGACAGTGATCACTGACCCTGTGCAAGAAAAATCACAAATACACTCCTCTGTATTTGTCCCAACCAAAGAGTATCCTGTTGAGAAAGTCTGTTCAAGATCAGTTTTCAATCAGTTTTTCAGATCAAAGGACATACTCTTCCTCATTCAACCTCAGCAGCTTCAAGCTTCAGCTTTCAAGCCATGAATGAAGTATTCACTGATACTGTCCTGGAGTCCTTAACCCTCATAGAATAAAAAAATCATTAGGGTTGGAAATACCTCTAAGAACAAGTCCAACCATCAACCTATCACCACCACGTTTGCAGCGTTTGAGGCACGGACTCAGATGTGAACGATCCAAATCGTTTATTACAAGTTCTCACATCCCTTATAGACCTTCACAAGTTGTTATTTTCTAACTTTCCCGTCCGCCCTTACAACTTTCCCAACCACCTTTACATGTCAACAAAGCATTCTACAGAACCCTTTTCAACTGTCCATGCAGGCACGTATCCAATCAGAGCTGTGAGACCCTTCTTCTCCTTGCAGAGGTGTCCTTGGTTCTCATGCTGTTTATCTTGCTCCACAGCTGCTGCTCTGAACAGCTTTTCTTGTATTCCCACAAGTACCAGTGCAGCCACCGCCCTCAGGCACCCTGGCCATCCCTTACTCACTTCCTTGGCAATTTGCAGCTCAGGGGTTTGGCAGATGACTTTTTTCCTGGCAGTCCTTAAGGTTCAAAGTCCAGCTGTAATCTCATTTTCCAAATATGTCACTTGCTGTTGAGTTATTTGTGCTTTCTGTAAACCAAGAAACTCAGCAAACTCTCAGTCTATTGTACACAGTCCTTTTGTTGCTGTGGCAGCCACGTGCTGCAGTAAAGTTCCACCCTAGGATGGAGGATCCCAGATCTCAGGCTCATGAGTTGACCATCATTAAGCTGTTCTCACAACCCTGGGTAACACTGTCCAGGTTAACTGAGACTCTTCTCCCCATATCAGGGCTTTCCTATTCAAAGGCAAATAACGTTGGGCTTCCTTTGGCCAAACCAGGCAGAAGAGACATCCCTCAAATCCAGAAGGTAAACTCCATCTTTTCGTTCCTTAACTTGGTTAATAAAGTGCACGGATTTGCCACCACTGAGTGTATCCATTCAACTATTCTAGTACTTGCCCTCAAGTCTTGTACCAAACTACAGCACTTGCTATCAAAATTGGAATCCAAACTCCAAAAAGTTACCTATTATTTCTTTTATCCTTCTACAGTCCCATACCCTCAAAGGGCACCGCTTTACCCTGACTAGGCAAGCTCTTGCTTTTAACTTCTATTTAGGGCTTCATTTTTAGCCCTGATGCCCACACCACTAAGTGTATCATATTTGAGATTGCTGTAACTCCTGGGGGTACAACATTGTTTTGCCCAGTTTGTGTTAAAGCCAGAGTTACAGTTTTTAATCAGTCAATATCGTTGCACTCTTAGCTCCAGTTTTATTCAATTTCTTGCCAGAGTAACCTGGCAGGTACAAGAATTTCTGTATTCCTGCTTGTTTTCTTAGCTTATGTTTAATTAATCCAAAAAAGGAAACCTTTTCCCGTTGGGCAGTAGCATCTACTACTGTTACAAAACCATCTATGGGTAGTAAGAAGCACCCATATCCACCAGAAAACGAACCTCAATATCCTGCTTTCCTAAATGCAATTTCCCACTGCAGTTTGCACACTGCTTTTCTTCCAGTGAGGTCACTCCCAAGTACACTGCCCGGTGCAACTCAAGGGTCGGTATGGCCAGCCATACGGACCACAAACCCACACAGAACCGCAAGGTATCGCTGCACAGAAGACTTATTAGGACCCTTAGACAAGGATCTGGGGAAAGTCGTATTCTTACAGCAGCTTCTGGGTAAAGCTCCTAGCCACAGCTCGGTTCCATTGCAAGAGTTCTGTTCAACACACAATGTCCTCTGGTGCTGTACCGGAGACTGCCTCTTGCTGGGACATACTCGTGGGGGAGAGCAGTAACAGGAACGCCAGGACAACAAGGGAGGGATGCCTGATGACAAGGGTGTGCGAATGTCCCCACCGAAGGAAGCAAAGAGAGCCGGCAGAAAGCGATGCTTCATTAGCGTAACAAAACACAGCCCCCATTCCTCCCTCCCTCCTCCCCCGCACCCCTTCCCATCGCCATCCCCCGGGGGCAGATGTGCCGTGAAAACGAGCTCTGGGCGTGATCGTTGTGGGAATTCCTGCCTTCCTGAGCCTGTGCGGAAGAGGCGAGAGCCTGGCTGGAAGCCATCCGGGCAGCACCGCGGTGGCAGGAGGTGCACCAAGGCCGTCCTGCGGCCAGCTCCGGGCTGAGGGCACTCGGCGTCCTCTGCTCTACGCGACTCCGAGGAGCCCGGCTACCTGCACCAGAGCTGGGAGCAGCCTGCTCCGCACCCAAGGTAGGTGCCCTTCGTGGCTCGTGCAGAGGAGCGCACGCTTCCTGCCCCCTGCCAGCAGCACCGGGAGAGGAGCGGGGAGCGGCCCCGGACGGGGCGGAACCCGCACTGCCGTACCCCAGGCGGGACCCTGGTCCCGGCTCCAGCTCCCGCTCAGCGCAGCAGGTTTGCTGGCCCAGACGGGCTGCAACCAGGGCGGCAGTTCATGCAGCCCGGGCTGGGCTCCGAGGGGCACGGGAACGGGCTGGGAGCTGGGACAGTGAGGAAGGGAGCAGAGGAGGTCAGCGTGCTCTGCTGCCCGGTTGGATCTCTGTAACACAGCGCAGCTGGGGCTGCAGTTCTTCCTCTGGGCCACGGGAGACACGAGACGGCCTCGCTCTGCAGCTGTGCACGCGTGGATTGACGGAAGCTTTAAACCCCCCGATGCCTCCTTTAGAGTGTCTTAATGTGAAGCCTCCAAGTGGAAATTTGCACTCGCCCTGCTCCTCCTCCCCGGCAGCCCCCAGCTTCTCTTGGGGGACCCTGCGGGCAACACGTGCCTCTGGCGACCCTTGAAATGGCGTTACCTTTTGTTTGCTGAGCGCTTGCCTGATGGCTCAGCTGGGGTTGTGCAAAGCCCTGGCATGGCTTTTGTTCAGGCTGTCCCGGCAGCTGCAGATGCCTTGAGCACACAGCTGCGGGCCCTGAGCACGTTCAGCATCTGCAGCAGCTCCGGCACTGGGCTCTGGAACAGACGATGAGAAGCTGGCAGCCTGTGGGCTGACTGGAGCACGCGTTGAGAACACGGCCGAGCAGCAGCAGGTCAGTAAAGCACAGCCCAGGTGCCTTCTGCAAAGGGCACGCGGTGCTGAGAGCGTCCCCTGGCAGTGAGCGCAGTCTGCGTGCTCGGCTGAAGAGGGAGGGAGGAATGAATTTATTGATATCATGCAGGTGTCCTGGAGTGCTCTAACAACTGCTTAACAAGGCTGTTGTAACCACGTGGTTGTTTATTGCCTTAATTGTTCTGTTTAGCACTGCTGCTATTCGATAAGTTGCCTTCACGGTTCAGTTAAAATTCCCAGCACAGCATCGGCTGGTGGTGGCTGTGACCGTCACAGGCTGGTTTGGCTGCAGTGCTGTCAGATACTCTCTCTTCTCAGGAGATGGAAAAATAATCTCCATGTGGTTGGATGTTTTGTTGATTTATTGTTGTGTTTAAGTAAGCCATCCTATTTATTTGAGAAGTGTGAACCATCCAGTTGACTCCTCGCCGTTTTGCACTTCCTTACCCGAGGAATGTGAGCCATCACCACTTTTAGGTAACATCAGCAGTAGGTGGTTTTGAGAACTACATCAGTCACCTTTACAGAGTACTTTTCCCAACCCTTTTCTGAGGGCTTGCTTGATTTCAGCAAGCCCAGGGCTACTTCCACTCCTGAGAGGATGTACGGACATCTGCCAGAGGATTTAATCCATTTGCCACCAGGTGTTCCCTCACGGATCTGTGGAGGTGGTGCTCCAGCAGGCTTGCTGTGTTTGAGTGTTGGGGGCTGCATTCACGGTGTTCTTCCATGAACCAGGTGCTTTTCTGCACCTCCTGCTGGATGGTTGGATGGCCATACCATTTTCTAACAGTATTTCTGCATCTCTTTCCTGGGTAGCCGTCCCCTTTAGGCGTGCTTGCAGTCAATCAAAAGATCCCCCAGTTGGCACAGGCTGTCCTTGTTGTATGTCCTCAACTTCCTTCACCACTCAGACCTCCAATAGAACTCCCCTTTCCCATTCCTTCTGTATCACTCTTCAGTTTCCTTAACTGCAGCTAGGGCAGGCAATAAGCCGTCATTCTGCTGCCTCTGTTTGCCTTAACTGTGTAGAGGCAGTGCCTTTAATTAGTGCTATGGGTGCAGTTTTGCATCTGTTTGGAGCCAAACCCTACAGGTGGAGGATGTGTGGCCTAAAGGATTGTAGGCGACTCGGGGAGGTCTTCGTTTATTGTGTGAATAAGCATTACCTGCACAACTTGCACCACGTAGTGCAGCAGAAATATTGTGGAATATCAGTCGCTTTTGATTCTGGGAGGACCGGTGCAGTTCTCCTTTGCTTCATATGTCACTTTCAAACCCGACACGATGCTGATAACACCTTTCCCATTTTGCATCCTATTACTGCCCCCAGTGACCTCTGCTTTCTGCTCAACTACAGCAGTAGCCACGAGAACATTCACAGAAGAATCTGGGATGCGCTTCATGTCTCTTGTCATCGGTTTGTTTCCCTTCTTGCCATCCTGCAGACTTTGCCCATTGGTCACAAGTGGATCCAAACACAGCATACACTCCTAAGGGAGAAGCAGGACTATATTTGTTGATATAATAGGGATATGCTGTAGTGATTTAACAGTGACACAGCAGGATCAGAGGTGGCTGGATACACTTGGTTATTTACTGCATGGAGGGTAGGGTTACGCACACACCTACAGGAGGCCCTCCCATTGAGTCACGAGGCTCAGAGTAGGTCCCCTTTTTTTCTCATGTCTTCAGACCACAGAGGTAAGGAGCTAGGATGTGGCTGGATCCTCTCCTAGTCCCAAGCTTGGTCAAGGCTTTGTGTGGAAGGAATCATACGTGCACAGTCCCTCTAAGACAGAACCTTAGAGAGTACATGAAAGCTCCAAAGTAACCACGGGTGTCTTACAGAAGATCTGTATTGAGAAGGAGTCTTGATGTCAAGCTGCAAGGGATCTCTGTGCAGGTGTGAGCTGCAGAAACAGCCCTGCTCGAGGGCAGGTCCTGTGGTGCAGCCCGCTGCTGTGCAGCAGAGCTGGAGGGGCACTTGGGCTGCTCCCTCTTTTGGGGTAAGATGACTGCCTCCTTGCCGTGCTTTGTCTTAAGTCCCCTCTCAGTCTCAGCTGTTGAACTAAGTGTCAGCTACCAGTTGTTTCAGCCTCCCAGTCTGAGACAGCTTTGTGACGGTTCATCTCTTTGAGCCAGACTGTTTCCTGTGCTGCAGCTCATTGTCTTCCTCTGCAAGGCTGGGCAGTGCCCTGCAGAAGGGCTGAGCTGGGACTGGGACTGCTGCATTCCCTCACAGCTCCCCTGCCATTTCTCTTCTCTCTGCAGGCTCCAGTTCAACTTCTGCCTTCCAGCCGTGATCATCCCAGCCTGCAGGAGAGCAGCAAATGGCCGCAGCACATCCAGTTGAGGTAGGGGTTGGGGAAGCAGGCAGGAGAGGCCAAGGGGCCAGGGATGTGAATGCAGGGGTAGAGGGAGGTGCCCTCAGCCAGCGTGTGTGTGCTGGGGACAGAAAAGCAGCTGGGGTGTGAGGTTCTGTCCTGTGCGAGCTGCTTGCCTGGGCCTTGGCTGTTCCCAGCAAGGAGCCTCTTTGCTTGCAGGAGCCCGTGAGCTTTGAGGAGGTGGCCGTGTATTTCAGCAGGGAGGAGTGGGCGCTGCTGGACCCTGTGCAACGAGAGCTCTACCGGGACGTGATGTTGGAGACATACCAGTGTGTGGCCTCGCTGGGTGAGAGCTTGTCTGCCTTTCCTCCTCGTTAGGGCACCTTTGGCTGTGCAGAATGAGCCTCTGCAAGCCGGGCCTTGAATAAACACCATGCAGCTACATATTGACTCACACCACAGTGCCAGCAAGAAAGGAGATATTGAAAAGCATGAGTTTCAGAAGGGATTAGTATGCACGGCACTCTGATCAAAGCCACAGAGTCAGTGCTGGCAAGCAGGCATCAGCCAGGAGGGAGAAAACCAGCCCTTGTGTTGTGTGTTGCTTGGTGCCACCAGCTCCAGCTCACAGATGAATCCCTGGTTACTGCTATGGAATTGAGGATTTTCCATGCAATTGCCATCAACATTTTGATGCCTTGACCACTGGTAGACTGTAAGAAAACAAATAAGCTGTTGTAAAGTTAATTTGAAAGAAAAAATATCCCTTCACAATGTTCAGAGATGTCAAAACATTCTTTGCTCCAAGGGAAGCTGTAGGCACAGTGTCATTTAGACCTAAATGGTGGTTTCTCCTTGGGGAGGGGCACAGAGTGGAACTGTTGAACAGGCACTGTGCCAGCATGAGGGAAATGCTCTCTTGTTCCCTGTTTCTCTCCCTGAAGCTCCACTTCCAGCCCCCAAGCCCATGCTGATCTCCCTGCTTGAACGAGGGGAAGACCCCTGGATCCCAGATGTGCGTAGCCCTGAGACCATGCCAGGAGACCTCAGCCCAGGTGAGGTGGTGGAGGGAAGGGGAATGTTGGGGCTGTAAGAGCCTTCTCTGCCTGTGTTTTATTTTGGGCACCGTGTGCTATTGCTGCATTTCCTCTGTCATCCAGCAGCTGATGGGATCAAAAATACAAAGGAGGTTCCGCAGAGAAATTGTGTAGCGGAAATGCAGCTGAATCGCATCTCTGTGGAAGAAATCAGAAGGGATGTCCAGGAAGTCCTGCAGCAAGGTCAGGGTGAGCACATCAAGAAGCCCCTGGGAAAGCATCTGGGAATGACACTGAGGAACCCAGTGGACTCCAACATAGGTCCAAAGCAGCCTGAGGAAACCAGGAGCAAGGATGTGTGCCAGATGAAAAAGCAGAATCCATGCACTGAGTGTGAGAAAAGCTTTAAACTGGATTCCAGCATCACTAGCCACCAGTGCACGCACTCAGCAAAGAGGCATTACGAGTTCTGTGATTCTGCAGAGAGCATGAAATGGAGACTCCACCCCACTGGCCAGCAGTGCATGTACACAGGAGAGAGAGCCTTTGAGTGCTCTGACTGTGGAAAGACTTTTACGGACAGTGGGAGACTCACTTCCCACCAGTGTATCCACAGAAGAGGGAGACTGTACAAGTGCCTTGAGCGTGGGAAGAGCTTGAAAGGTAGTTCTAAACTCAAAATACACCAACGTGTCCACACAGGAGAGCGACCGTATAAGTGCCTTGTGTGTGGGAAGAGCTTTAAGGATAGTTCTAAACTCAAAATACACCAACGTGTCCACACAGGAGAGCGACCGTATAAGTGCCTTGTGTGTGGGAAGAGCTTTAAGGATAGTTCTACACTCAAAATACACCAACGTGTCCACACAGGAGAGCGACCGTATAAGTGCCTTGAGTGTGGGAAGAGCTTCAAAAACAGTTCCAGCCTCACCATCCACCATCGCATTCACACAGGAGAGAGACCCTGCAAGTGCACTGAGTGTGGGAAGAGCTTCAAAGGGAGAACCCACCTCACCATCCACCAGCGTGTCCACACAGGAGAGAGACCATATAAGTGCTCTGAGTGTGAGAAGAGCTTCATAAACAGTTCTAATTTGAAGCACCACCAGAGCATCCACACAGGAGAGAGACCCTGCAAGTGCTCTGAGTGTGAGAAGAGCTTCATAAGCAGCTCTGATCTGAAGATGCACCAGCGTGTCCACACAGGAGAGAGACCATATAAGTGCTCTGAGTGTGAGAAGAGCTTCATAAGCAGTTCTGATTTGAAGCTCCACCAGCGCATCCATACAGGAGAGAGACCATATAAGTGCTCTGAGTGTGGGAAGAGCTTCATAAGCAGTTCTAATTTGAAGCGCCACCAGAGCATCCACACAGGAGAGAGACCCTGCAAGTGCTCTGATTGTGGGAAGAGCTTCATAAACAGTTCTGATTTGAAGCTCCACCAGCGCATCCACACAGGAGAGAGACCATATAAATGTCCTGAGTGTGGGAAGAGCTTCAAAAGGCGTTCTGAATTGAAGATGCACCAGCGTGTCCATACAGGAGAGAGACCATATAAGTGCTCTGAGTGTGAGAAGAGCTTCATAAGCAGTTCTAATTTGAAGCACCACCAGCGCATCCATACAGGAGAGAGACCATATAAGTGCTCTGAGTGTGAGAAGAGCTTCATAAGCAGTTCTGATTTGAAGCTCCACCAGCGCATCCATACAGGAGAGAAACCCTATAAGTGTCCTGAGTGTGGGAAGAGCTTCAAAAGCAGCTCTGAACTGAAGGTGCACCAGCGTGTCCACACAGGAGAGAGACCATATAAGTGCTCTGAGTGTGAGAAGAGCTTCAAAAGGCATTCTGAATTGAAGCTGCACCAGCATATGCACACAGGAGAGAGACCATAGCTTCTGTCGGACATTTTAGAACATTTTGGCCAGGCCTGCATGCAGGGAGATGCCTGGGAACTTGTCTTTTCTCTCCCTCAGAGAATCCCATCTGCTGTGTTACCAGAATGTCTGCACCAGTGAGCTGAAATGGCAGGAAGCCTTGAGTGTGAGAAGGGCTTTGTGCTGAGCAGAGAGCTCCTCACACTCCCAGAAGAACTTCATGCAAAGCTCAGTCCTCATTAAACATTGCAGTCCACAGGACAGGTAGCTACTAGGACTGCATCTCCTGCAGGAAGAGTTTCTCTCAGGGCTGGTGCCTCATTTCTCATGGGAAAACCCCCAGCAGGAGAGACCCTCAAAATGCTGGAGAGCCCGGGGATGAGGGAGACCAATGCTTCTCTCCATGCAGGAAGAGTTTGCAAAGGAGACGGCATCACCGACACCCTCTGCAGAAGGGACTTAACCCAGGAGCTTCAGATGGCCTTTCCTTGCTGCCCAAAGCACTTCTCTCACCATGCCCGCTTTCCACTTCTACTCTTCCCACCAGCTGCTTTTTGATGCTGTTTCCTAGTGGAGAAGTGGTTGTGTAGGGATCTGCTGTGTGTCTGTGTGCATGTGTTGCTCTCAGTCATTTCTGAGCGCACTGATGCATCCCAGAGAAGGGTCAGCAGAGCAGTAACGTGGCTCTTGGAGGTTTTCTGAGAATCTTCTGTAGTGGAAAGAGAAGGGGGTGAATAAAGTAGCTGAGTTGTTCTGGAGCTTTCTTCACTGTAGTCTTGTTTTTGCTCTTAAAATAAATGTCAGCATGTGGAATGAGGAGAGGGAAAGGTGCAAGCAGGGTTTGGTTTTGGTACCCTCTCCAGCCCACTGCTTGCTTCTGGACAAGGCATTTCCTTTCTTAATAGGGGAGATGCTCCAGGCCCTTCACCATCTTCGTGGCCCTCCGCTGGACTCTCTCCAAGAGATCCCTGTCTTTTTTGTACTGGGGAGCCCAGAACTGGACACAATATTCCAGATGAGGCATTAATAGGGCAGAGTAGAGGGGGAGGATCACCTCCTTCGACCTGCTGGACACGCTCTTTTTAATGCACCCCAGGATGTCATTGGCCTTCTTGGCTACAAGGGCACACTGCTGGCTCATGGCCAATCTGTTGTCCACCAGGACGCCCAGGTCCCTCTCAGCAGAGCTCCTCTCCAGCAGGTCTTCCGCCAGCCTGTACCGGTGCATGTAATTATTCCTCCCTAGGTGCAAGATTCTACACTTGCTTTTGCTAAACCTCATCCGGTTTCTTACTGCCCAGCTCTCCAGCCTGTCCAGGTCTCGCTGAATGGCAGCACAGCCTTCAGGCATGTCAGCCAATCCTCCCAACTTCGTGTCATCAGCAGACTTGCTGAAGGTGGTCACTATCCCCTCATCAAGGTCGCTGATGATGTTTAACAAGACCAGACCCAGTACAGACCCCAGGGGGACGCTGCTAGTTATACGCCTCCAGCCAGACACCACACCGGCAATGACAACCCTCTGCACTCTGCCAGTCAGCCAATTCTCAACCCACTTCACTGTCCACTCATCTATCCCATACTTCCTCAGCTTTATAAGGATGTCATGGGGGACAGTATCAAAAGCCTTATTGAAATCAAGGTAGACTACATATACCGCCCTCCCCCTGTCCACCCAGCTAGTGACATCTTCATAAAAGGCGACCAGGTTGGTCGAGCACGACCTCCCCTTGGTGAACCCATGCTGAGTACTCCTGATAGCCTCCATATCACCCAGTTGTCTGGAGATGGCATCTAGAACAAGCTGTTCCATCACCTTCCCTGGGACAGAGGTGAGGCTGACTTGCCTGTAATTACCCGGGTCTTCCTTCTTGCCCTTTTTGAAGACTGGAGTCTTTTTGCTTTTATAAACAAAGCTCTTCTTGTGGGTTGCTGAGCACTCTGAGGTTCTTTGAAGTCAATTGACTACAAACCTCCTGAGTGGCCCTCTGTATCTCATAGGACTGGCACTGCCAGATTTTCTCTTGTATCCTAGGCATAGCCAAAGGCCATGTAAAAGGTGACTGCTTTTTTCATCATGGCCTTATTAAAGCTAACAAATATTGGCACTAATGGATTTCTGTCACTGAATACCAGTGTAGTCTCCTCTGTTTACTGAAGGCTGTGCAAAAGCTCTTGGACAGACCTAAAGCTGAATACTGAACAGCAAAAGATCAGCTATGAGCACAGGTGTAAGAGGTGGTGGAAATCCATATTGTCATTTGGAGCTGCTAGGCATCCACAACGATGCAGGTGGGAATGGCAGCTGGTGAGTAATAAATGCAAAGAAGGACCCAATCAGCGTCTAACAAATACACTGCAGGAAGATAAAGGAAATCCGTTGAGGGTTTGTATCCTTATAGTGCATGAGGAACTACTTGGAAACAGGTTGGGAAAGCAGAGGGGCCAAGAGGTGACCATAGTGGCCTGACGAATGAAAGCAGCCTCAAATAGATTCATCAGACCACCTGCTGTTGGAGCCAGACTCATGCTGAGCCTGCAGTTGCACAAACCCAATGACTTGCAGCATCCAGGCTGTAGGTGCAGGAGAAATACCATGTACCATTGCCTGCTGGTGGGATGTGCATCTGGCTGCTTCCTTGCAGCTTCAGCTCTGCTCTGCAGCTCCCTGTGTCCATGAGGAAAGCATGTCTTTGCTCAGGGGTGCTGTTTGTATGAAGAAGAGCAACTTATGAACTCCTTCTCTTATGTGAGTATAACCTTTCTCCCCTGCAGTCGGAGGGGATTTGCACCAAGAGCCAGTGGAGAGCAGACTTCCTTGTGCACAGCATAGCCAGGACAAAAGAAATTGTGCTACAGACTGTCAGTTCAGACTGTGTGTTTAGGAAAAGTCACTAATTTTGTGTCTTTCCCTCTGGAGTTTAATACAGGGAAAACCCACTCAGCTGCTCTTCCTGCTGGAGTTGCTGTCTTTCCCCATCCGACAAAGTGATCCCTGTGGTCACTGCAGAGGGAGGCAGAAAAGAATGGATGGCACCACAAGCTCATTATAAAAATGTGGGGAACCAGAGTTAATGAATCTTGGATGAGCCCCTGATCAGCCTGGCCCTGGGTGTGGCAATGGAGGGAGCTGGTCCAGGAGGATCTGATTAAAATCTCATAGCAATGACAGTCCCTAGAATGCAGGAGGCTGTGATGTGTCTATCTGTGCTTGCATCTGGTAGGGGCCACTGATGTAGAGCTGGGATCTCTCTGGATTAGATCAGTAGGATTTCTACCAGGACAGATATTATAGGGATTTACATGTTCCCTGACCTGGCAGCTTGCCCTAATGAAACACTGATTATGCAACAGCAATCTAACTTAAGCTCTAGCCAAAAAAATCCTCTGTGCTGAGAGATGGTGAGAGTACTCTCTCTGCAATGGCAAGGATTTGAAATTGTGCAGTGCATTAAGTTTGCAGATAATGAAACAATCAGGCTGTTTATTGTTGGTGCATGAAAAACAAAACTGGAAAAACTACAATTAGTGCCTGCCCTGAGATTCTCCTAGTTGTATGGCCAGATTAATGGATGAAAGTGTTTCCTTTGTGTGTATGGGAGATTAGTTCTGCTTGTCTCTCATTTCATGGCCAGTGGAGCTAAGGATAGCTCCAGGTGTCTGATATATAGCAGAATCAGAACTGAACCCTGGTGTCCTGCTGCCACATCCAGGAGCTGTGAACCCTCCTTTGCTGTCCAGCAGACCCCCAGTGCTGGGCATCCCTGAGAGCTGGCTGCGAGGGATGGAGGAGTTGCAGGATTCCTGCGTTTCTTGCTACCAGCTGCCTCTTCCTGAAGGAGAAACAAGTAAACAGTGAGTACAAGCAGCTGAGCATGGAAAGGGATAGAAGATGGTATGGGACTTACCACTTTGTCAGTGTGAAAAGGGCTGTTCCCAAGGCAGTATATGTCCCAGAGGCTGGAATGGACTACAGATGGCTGAGATGCTGCATGCAATTGTTTTTCAATCTTTGCTGTGATAACGCTAAAGGCAGGGCAGCTTGATGAATAGACTGCTGAGCTGGCACCTGTGAGCTTTCAGTGGAGTCTGCCTTCATCAGGACATTTTTTTCCCCTCTTTTGCCCATCTCTGAAGAGGAAATAGTGTCATCTGCACAGTGAGACACCCTGAGACCTACAGCACTAAGAACCTGCTACCAGTACCACCAGGGAGAAAATGTTTGCCAAGCAGCCATCAAGTGCTTTTTCAAAGTTCTGCCACACCACATCCATCTTTCTTCCAGCTGCAGATACCTCCCACCTTCTCACTCCATGAAGGGGATGGAAGATCCAGCCCCAGGCAAGTGGATGGGGTTAACCTGTGGATTCTTCTAGTGCCAGGTTTTAATCAAAGAGCTGGAGTTATGCCAGAGCCAGTCAGCTGTGGTGGTGGGTGTGTGAGAGTCTAGCACATCTTGATTATTAGGGGCATTAAGAAAGCCATTCAGAATTTAGCGATCTCAAACAGCACTAAGTAGGGTGTTAGAAGATGAGCTAATGTTCCCTTTAATACCCATCTTGGTTCTCCTTTTCTTAATTTCTTTTTATTTTCTTCTTCTTTTTTTTTTTCTTTTTTTTTTTTTTTTTTTTTTTTTTCTCAGACTTTACAAACCTGTATGAACAATAAAACTAGGTATTGTTTTAATAAGGGACTGCCTCTAAGACACGAGTTGCATTCTTAAAATGCTTTAAATGGCTATGGAGGGAGATGAAGGCCAAGCAGGAAGGACAGAGAATACAAATCTCCCAGGGATTGGACATGTGCTTGTGGGTCAGCATTGCCTGGAGCACCTCAGTGTCCATTTCCTCTGTCTTCAACCTACACAAACTGGTGCAGCTGGTCAGCTGGGAGTCAGGGCACAGTGCCTGACCTCGCAGTATCAAATACAACTTGGAATCTCAAGGGGGAAATAGTTGGAAAGGAATTCAAGAGGTCACTTAGGCTCTCTCTGTACTGACAACCTGAATAGTTAAATTATTCCTGGTTTTCAAAGTAATGTATATCCTTCCTTGGCACTCACTGTTAATCAGTGCTTGGTTACAAAAGACTGCAAGTCTTGTTCTGGAGCCAGCTTCCAATTTTTGCAGTGATTCTGTGATGTTCCCATCCTGAGAGCCTAGAAATGAGTTTACATTTATGGTTGTATTTGTTTGCACTGGGTTTTCTTCATTCTGTGTTTTGCTGAACATTTCCCCTAAGTGAAGATAAATATCCTAATTTTTATGTGCTGTAACAGTCTCTTTAAAAGTCCTTTGAAAGGGAAAGCCCTTTCCTGATGTGTTTCCCCTCCCTCCAGTCTTGTAACAGAAGCCACAAGCATTTCCAAACAAAGCTTTTTACAATTCTCTTTCTATCTTTTCATCTCTATTTCATTATATGGCCTATAGTGCTCATTCCTCCTTTCTGCTTGTTGAGTAAGTAGTGAATAAATCACTATTTATTGGCGACCAAAGGACTGCTGCTGTGAAGTGAAACATTAACAGGGTGAGAGAGAGCCAGGACTGCTCAACAAGGTTCATCTTCAAGCACTACATAGCTGTGCTCATCTGGTGCACCCAGAGCAGAAGGAATGGCAGAGAAGGACTGTGAGCTGCAAACTGCAAAGGAAGCCCAAGCTGGTGAGAGAATTTCTTAAAACTCCTTTTGCTAAACTGAAGGCAAAAAGGCACCAGGAGTGATGAGAAGTTTCCCTGATGTGCACAGGCTGACTAGTGACCCGCTAACAGGCACTTAAAGACAGTTTAGGTGCTTGATATTGTTAGTGTTGTTGACTGACATACCTTTACAAGTTTGAGTCCCTAAGAGCTAGTGAGTAGAACAGGGAGGCAGGACTGAAGACTTGTGGCATATTTTCTTGGTTGATCAAGTGAAACATTTGTGTTTATTTTTTTAAATTACTCTGGGATGAGTCTGCAGGTGACTGGGAGCCAGTCTTGGTCTGTCTAAATAAGTTAAGCTGTGATCTTTTCTATAATGGAAGAACTGGAGAAAGGAATCTGGAGAGATCATCTTGTCCATCTGAAGACAGACCACAGCCTGAAGTGTTCCTGGCACAGCTGTAACTTTTTCTTAGGAAAAGAGGAGAGAAACAAAGATATAGTGAAAATACTATTAAAGGATGACCAGTGTGTGTGAATTCAAAATGAGACTCATTAGAAAGAGACCAGTGTGGCTGAGCTGAAAATCAAGAAGGAATTGAACAAGATGAATGCAGACATAAATGAATTGATCAGCTGAGTATAAACAGATTAATGTGTACAGCACTGCAGGATAAAGTACTGAGGATCTAAGAATTGTAAATGCAAAAGGAAAATGCAGATTGTCCTCCTGTAGATTTAGGGATCTGAAAAATGTAGAAGATTGACTCGAAGTTGTAAACTAATATATTCATGGAAACTTACAGCTATGCAAGGCATCTGGTAGCCAAGTTTTACATTGAAGCGTGGATCATCTTACAGGTTGTCCGCTTGCAGGAAGAACAATGCAGAAAAAATCTTACATAAAGCAAAGCAGTCCTTGCTTGCCAGTTGAAGTTGTTTAGAACAGGCTTTTCATGGAAATTCAGAAGAGTGAACATCAGAGGGGCACCTGATTCGTCTGCCAGCTCTGGAACAGGGCCTGACATATTCAGCCAGTCCCTAAGATGATCTTAAATATCCAACATCAAGGACTGCCTCAACTGCACCACCTTTCTGCCAGTGCTCCCACATCCTTGCAAGAGGGAAATTTGGACAAAAGAGGCCCCAGATCTTCTTTACTGAAGTCAGTTATTTTCCTCATCTTATTAATGAAGGTAGAGAATAGTTGATCTCTGTGTCATTTTTCCTGGGGGTAGCATTTGGCAGCCATTCCTGAATTTCATCTTATTCATTCCAGAGCCACAAGATGTTATCTCCCACATAAAAATTTTGAGTTAATGCCCTATTCTCCATCCCAGTTTTGGGCACAAGTGCAAGCAGCCTGCTGGCTGTGCTTTTGTTCTCTTTGCTCATGGAGAAGTTGGGAACCTGCATGTTTTCTACCTTCCCAGTTTGGTGAGAAAGTATTGTGAGAGGGATTTCCTGTTTGCCCACTGGATGGATATTTCACATGAAGCCTCACTTGCCTTTTTAAAGATAATGGTGAAGCTTGTGCTACCTCTGACTCTTACAAGGAAGTTGGTTCAAAAACAATATCCACACCTTGAAGTGAATTTGATCAGGCTGTAGCAATTTGAGCACAACTGAAGCATCTGAATATTGTATATTGTGGCTTCTTCTTTCTTTTGTTGAAGACATACAAAAAGAACACAACTTCCCTGGCTTCTCTCGATCAGCCTTTGTTTGCTCGTTTTCTAGTTTCAATAAGACTTTCATTTTCCTTCCTCTTTCTCCAGTATTTACAGCATTTCTAACACCTTTTCTTATTGCCTTTTGTGTCCCCTGCTAGCTATAATTCATTTTGTGCCTTAGCTTTTCAGCCTCTATTGCTCCATACTCGATCTGTTTGTTTATACTCATCTTCAGAAGTGTCACCTTATTTCCATTTGTGGTACAATTCCTTTCCAATTCTCATCCCAGCCACACAGGTCTCCTATCAAGTTCTATTCAACTTGCATCTGAGTTGCTTGCACATATATTCTCCTTAACTCATTCTCACTGTTTGCTTTGACTTATTATTTATTACTACACATTTTTATTCTTTTTTCCCCCCTTTCTGTCTGAGAAAACCTTCCAGAAGATAATGGTCTAAACATCTCTGCACTGTATTTGACAAGCAGCATGTTAATTCTACTGACTGATACATATATTTTTTTTCATGCTAGTATTAGAAAAATCATTTAGCTGGTGTAAAGCACAGGTCTGTGTACTCACAAAGGAAGCATAGTTGCAGGATTCTGAAGATAATATTAAGGCATCACATTGCATCAGCATGGGAGCCCTGCATGAGGGATGCTGAAACCTCTCCTGTCTTGCTTTTGTGTAATCCTTTAATAAACTTCACTGTGTTTGTCCTGCTCATCTGTGCATAGCAGAACACAGCGGGCTCCTACTGAGGCTTGGCTGGAGATGCTTTGGCAAGTAAGAGAGACCAACAGCTGGCTTGGAAATATTTCTGCTGCCTTCAGTAAAGGGTCAGATTGACAGGACTCAAGAGTATATGCTGGCCTGGTGTGCAGGAGACAGGACCAACTTGCACATGATCTGTTATTTGTGTTGCTCTTAGCCTTGAATATACTTTAAAGTCATTCTTGCCTGTGAAATGGGCTTAACAGAGATGTTCTCTGTGTCTTGTTAGCAAGAACTGAAGACAGGCTAAGGATCTGTGGTATGAGCAGATGCCTCTTTCCTGGTTTGTCAACTGCAAACCTGGCTCCATTATACCCAGCACTAGCAGCAACTTGGTGCTGGAGCTAGGGGTGAGTTTATGGAGACACTGGTGCCAACTGCAGATCCTGGGTATGATCTGTGCTTTTTCTGATAAGAAACAGGAGGAATATTTGGGAAATTGCTTTGAATATTTGCCTTTTAAAGAAGCCAAATGGAAGGGGAAGAAAAAGCCCTGCACTGCACCCAAAATGCCACAGAGCTGCAGCCACTCAGGGTGGTTTATGGGAAGGCTGTGAATTTTGTTGTAACTGCAGGCATTGCTGGGGAGTACTGATAAGGAGCTCCCTGGATTCCCGTGGGAAGGGCAAATGAGGAGGGACACCAGGGTGGGTGCCTGCTGGGAGCCGGGGGCTCCCTACCCAGCATAGAAAGCATTTGCATCATAGGGATCCCAGAGGTGGCCTTTTGTATATAAGGAGATGTTACAGCGGATTTGAAGCTGCTTCTGGGTGCTGTCTGTGCCCTCAGGATTAAACTGCCCCATAGGGGAAGTCAAGGATGTTCCAGGGAGTTGGTGTGGAAATGTACCCTGGTCCTGGAACAGCAAAGAAATGACTTAATACCGTGCAGGCACCTATGACATCCAGTGTCTAAGGGTGATGAGTGTTTCAGTGGTTATGACTTGGAGTAACATGATTTTTCAGTGGAGCGGGACCCCTGTGGAATGAACCCGACATTACCACAATGGAGGACAGATTGATGCTTTTCTCCTAAATCAGCAGGCTCTAGAGGTCTCTGGGACACTGGATTTTTATTCGTCTCACATCTGTGCAGCATACGGGGCTGTGCTGGGTTGATGTGTGTAAGACAGCTGGGAGCATGCCAAGCAAACTGGAGGTCTGTGCTACAAAGTGCTCACAGCCCCAACCTGCAGAAGGTTTAAGCTGCACTCCCCAGCTCTTCCTGAGCTCTGCTGTTGTCTTTCTTTATGGCATCTCCCTCCCCTTTCTGCCCTGGCCGCAGAAATGTGCTCAATTAGGGTTAACTCAAACTGAATCAAACTTCATGCCTGAGGTTGGAAATCTTCCCAGTCAACTCACCACGGCCACAGAGCACGGTGGGAGACGAGGCGAGAGGGGAGATGAACACTTTTCAGAGAAACGAATCCAAGGAAAGTTTGTTCACTTTTATTTCTGCAGGAGATGATCCCCCCAGAGGAGATTTCCCTGTTCAGAAAAAATCTCCGGTGAGTGTTACAGCTCATTTACTTTGCTATGCTTTCTGCTCAGCTTGCTCTAAACATTGCAAGATCTCTCTGTTCTTTCCTCTTTTGTGCTCTGGCTAGAGACAAACACCCTTTCTTGCAGAGGGTTGAAGTAAGCGTTAACAACTCCATGCAAAAATTCCCTCCACTAACCTGATTAAGTTGACAAAGGGCAGCTTAAAGTGTAAAAATGAACTGCATCCTTGGGGAAAAATAAAAGTGAGGGTTTGCATTGCTGCCTTTTTCCTGAATGCTCCTTTCCTTGTGGGAAAGGACTTCCTTCTGTCAATTGCAGGAAGCTGTCATGCATGGGTAGGAGGGAGCTGGGTTGTGCGTTTGCTTCCTTTGGTGAGACCATTGAGATAGGTTTCCAGGTGCTGCTAAGCAGGAGGAGGGATGGGGACTTTGGACAGGCCACTGATGTGTGTCCCAGAGCCTCAGCTTTACGTCTTTGGCTGTGAGTTAAGCCAGATTCATTGTTTGCTTACCTTGCAGCTCTTGCGTTTGTGTAGGTTTTCAGGCTAGTTCCAGCTGAGGGCTTGACACTAAATACCGTACACTATATTGGCTTTGGTAAGAAAGAGGCTTGTTTTGCACGTGCTTTGATTCACAGGACAGTGTGGTAGTAATTGCTCTTGCAGCCAGTTATGTCATAAGCAAGCTAGATATTTAGCTGACTGTTTTAAGTACTGTGCAGGCATTAATTATTGGGTATTCAGAGCTCATGTGAAATACTAATCTTAGTCCTATTTTGCAGCTGATCAGCAAGAGAGAGAAGTGAAAGCAAACAACTCTGCCACTGGCACTTTAAGGGATCCCTTATTTTCTCTCTCTCTCTCTCTCTCTCTCTTTTTTTTTTTTTTTTTTTTTTTCTTCTTGAAGACACAGATCTATCAACTTCCACAATATTTCTAAGAGCTCCATAATCCTGCACATCCCAGGCTTACAGTGGTTAGCTAAGCACAGCAGTGTAGCTGTGTGATCGTCAATCCAGGTTTAGCCTCTTTGCTTTTGCTGGGGCTATCTGCTGAGCAAGGTCCTCCTCTGCAAAAGTGAGCAAACTGCAGCTGGCTCTTCCCATGGATGAAGGTTGCCCACTTTTGGATGTCCAGGCAGGCCCCATGCAGGTCAGTGATGTAGCAGAGAGAGCACCTGAGTGTTTCTGTGTGCGCTGATGCTGTCTCACAGCGTCCAGGCCAGACGAAAGTGTCCCTGCTTGTAAGTCCCTTGCTCAGCATTTGTAAGCAGTTACTTAAGGTGCTGGCTCAGGCACTGGGGAAGGTTTAGCTGTACAGTCTCTCTTCTTGCTCCCCTTTTCCTGCTTGCAGACACTGATGTGTTGGAGGTGCCCATCCCAGAGCAGGAGCCACTGCCAGGGTTTCTGTCACTACAGGTCACAGCATGGCACGTTGTACCTCCTACTGATGCACACAGATCCTGCAGGGTTTGTGCACGGAGCAGTGATTTCAGGCAGCAGCTTTCCCTACACCTGGCTGCCTTGGCTTTGTGGAGTCCCACTCTGTATCTGCATCAAATGCTATTAATTATCAGAGTACTGACAACGAGGTCTGGGAAAGAGTGGAAGAAAGATATCCCTGTTATGTCATTTTATTTCCAAGTTCAAAAAATGCCACAAAGTAACCAGAGGAAGCATTATTTCCTCCTTATGGCTTTTCCTCTATAATATTAAGAACGTGTTGCGGGAGAGCATTGTGCATTTGTGCATTTGCAGCTTCTATATACTGCCATTTTTCAGGCTGGTCTAAAAGCAGGAGCCCTGGGTCCAGTTTCCAAGGGAGCACCCTCTGTGCACTCTGTCTTGGTAGCCATATGCTGAGCATGACAGCTTCAGCACAAACGATAAATGAAATGGATATTTACATCTTTATTCAAGTGAACCCAAGAGTCCAAGGGTTTCTTAATAACAAGGCATTCCATGAATACTGAGAGGAAAGTATTTCAAAAATCACAAAAATATCACAGATACTGGGTTAGGGAATGGAAATGGGTTTAGTTACAGTGTTGTGTTGTTTTTGTTTTTATTTTATTTAGCAAACAGTTTCTTCTCTTCTGTGGTCCTCGTATAATCTTGAGTGAGACACCATGATTAGCTAGTCATCTAACCTAGGAGGCATTGCTTTGGGAATCCAAATAAGCTCAAGTCTCGTGGTGGAATAAACCTCAATAAACACATCTATCTTCTTATCTGTGTTTGCATTTGAGACTCTGGGAAGTAATAGAGGAATTCATTACTTCTGACACAAGGTACAGAAATGCATACGAAGAGTTCATCTCACCATACCACGGCTGTTTAAAACTTTGGATGTAAATGCAGATGACAGTATTACACCCCCGTCCCTCACCCCATGTATGGCCAGCCTGTCTCTCCCACTAATTGGCAGAGCTGTGAAATCTTGCTGTCCTTGGTGGGAGGCAGTGGAGATAAGCAGCTTCCAGCAGCTCCCAGCTGCTTAGCTGGGACCACCGTGGGTAGTAGAGGGATGGGGGCCTGCACAAGGTCATGCTAAGACCTGGCTGTTCAGGTGCCTTGCACTTCATTTGGAAACAGCAGATTTTAGCTTGAGTGAAGTTGATGTCAATAAAAAAGTAGCCAATTTCAGACAGGTTTGAGAAGTGCATAGCTCTTTTGTTTGATTTTTGTTTAATGAATTGAATTGTCCATAGCTCTGCCAGCATTCTTGGGATATGAAATAGCTGCCGTGGCTGAAGCTCTGCTGCAGTAAATGCAGTGGTGCAGTTTGGTGTAACTGAGGTGCAGAGACTGAGGGCAGTTGACACTGAGGAAGAAGCAGCTCTCTGGGTGCTGGGGGAGGCAGCAGTTTCAGGGGAGAGCAGTAACTCTGTGTGAAGTATAGATAAAAATGCATCTGAAGGTGTATTTTGTGTCTCAGTGGGATGTTATGTTGCAGCAGAGAGGCAGTACAATCTTTCCAAAGAAGCTTCTAGAGCTTAGGGCATAGCAGATGTTGGCTGCTGGCAGTTCTGGAGTCCCTTTGCTGTTCCTTATGGGGTCCACACCTGCCAGGAGGGTTCATAGGGAACCCTAACCAAAGCAAGATGGATGTGTGGCCTCCTTACTCCTCTGAGTCCAACCTGCAGGTTAGCCAGGCAGCACTGAGCACCTGGGTTTCAGACTGGACTCCTCTCTGCTGCCCAGGTGCTGTGTGGATGTGTTGCTGGGGTGAAAACTGTCAATAAGCTGATATGTTCTACTTTAATTCCTGTAGAAACTCTGTGGCTCCAACTACCCCCTGAGCATCGCCTTCATTGTGGTGAATGAGTTCTGTGAGCGCTTCTCCTACTATGGCATGAGAGGTATGTGGCCCATGGGAAGAGACTATCCGATCCTTGTGTTTCTGTATATGATGGCCTGGCGTTCCAGAGTTCTGCTGTATATGGTCTCAGTTGTCCTTCAAAATAAACTGGTATTCTGGGATATAAACATGAACAGCACACCCTGATGTTGAAGCTAGACCTGTTTTAAACACGAATTGGGACTAGAGACCTCCAGTGTTGCTTCCAGTCTGAATTTTTTATATCATTCTTGGTCTCAAACCAGTTTTTCCAGCATGTGATGCCTTTCAGTTGTGTGCATTCTGTGTGTCTTTGAATTGAATCATATAGGCACCTAATTTGCAAATAGAAAATATGCATAAACAGAACTACAGGTTCAGGTGTGATAAGCTAGAAAATATATTTTCCAGCTAAACACAAATGCTTATGAGCAGGGGAAGCCTGATACTCACATACCTCATTTGAGCTTCTCCTGTGTCAGGGATTATGAGGAATAGATCTGAAAGCACAGATCTTTCCACAGCAGTGCTCATAGCTGGTACGCAAGTCCTTGTTTTCCTTGTCACTGTGATGTAGCTTCCTGCTTACCCACAGAGATGCACATCAATTATCTGATGTGGTTTGCTTGCTTCCTTTTAGCTGTCCTGACGCTGTATTTCATAAGCTTCTTCCACTGGGATGAGAATCTCTCCACTGCTGTGTACCATGCCTTTTCTGCTCTCTGTTATTTCACACCTGTCATTGGAGCCATCATGGCAGACTCATGGCTGGGGAAATACAAGTAAGTAGACATTTCTCTAATTCAGACAGGATCTGTCTGCAATGTACAGCCTGCATGAGATTCAGTGCTGCCCGCGCTTCTGATTTTGAGCTAGTTCACGGTGCAGCAAAGACACACTTTTGACATATTAACAGCTTCTCTATGTTAACTGGTGAACAACTAATGTGTTTGCTCATGCTGTTACATGCTCCCCTTTCACCCAATGACCAATAGGCAATGCAATTCAAATCAATAAATTAATTCATAGATCACAATGTTCCTCCCCTCTCCTTCCCCATGAACCTTGAGGAAACTAAGATATAGGGTGGTTAACCCTCAGCTTGCCAAGTTCTGTTGCTGAGATAGATTCAAAGTGGTAAGGAAGCAGTATTGTCCTCTTGATCTAGTAGTTTCAGATGAAATGTCACTAGCTGTACTCACATATGCTTTCTCAGTTTAGGGAATGCATTAACACAACCATTTTTATCCCAGAGTAACCTGGACTCAGACAAATCATCTCCCTTAGTACAAAACCAGCTAAACTCTCCCTGAGAAAATTAGGGACTCTTCCCTTAGGCTGATAATTTGCAGGCAGGGCCACCATCTGACCCAGAGTGGTGGTGAGCAGCTGTACACAGGCCATTCTTTCCTTGGCACTGTCTGCTCTCTGCCTGAGGAGTCTTGCTGTTAGTGATGAAGTGCAGCTGAACCCTTCCCTATAGGTCTAAGCACATCTGGCAGTGTGAGTCTCTACATGGAAAAAAATGGCTGCAATATGCCTTTGTAGCAGAAAGCTCTTAAAGAGATATCACTATTCCTTTTTTTCTTTGTGCTTTATTTTAGTCATTTTCTCGAGTGAAATAAACCTACACACACACACATACACAAAGTTGGCTTGTTTTTTAACTTCATTAGTTGTCTGTGAATACTCATTGCTGTTTGAGGATGGATATCCATCTTGCAGCGTAATGTTGTGAAAAAATAAACCATTAGGCAAACTTTTGTGCACTAGGCAAGAGGTTTTTCCCGGAGTAAACCCCTGGTCTTTATAAATGGTAGTTTTTGCTGCAATAGCTAAACCAATACTAAGAACAAGATAACAGATTAGAGGAGCTCATGGGGCTTCTTCTAGATTCTCTTTCCTAACAAGTCCTTCCATTCTCGCTTTGAGCATTTTGTCTGCACATAAATAAATAAATGTGTTGATCTCGAAGACAATGAAGCAATGTAATGTACTCAAAAGCCTGACCCTTCTGGTCAGATTTCCTGCTCACACTCACCAAGATGTGGGAAGCAGATAGATGAGCTCAGTCCTCCAGAGGTGCTTGAGATTCAATTCAGTCTTGTAACAGGAAAACCACACTCCTAATTTGGTTGTAGTAATCAGGTGGGTTGAAAGCGTGCAGCAGTCCCTATGGATTCCTTCCAGCACAGTTAAGTGCATTCTACAAACTGCCAGTTATTAGTAGTCTGGAAACTGAGTTGGACCTGAAGAGTACTCATCTATTTGCAGTGTAGAACATTTAGCTTATTCTACCCAGCAATCTCCCCAAAGAAAGTAGCATCTATGCTTCCCTAATCTCAGCCCATTTGCCTATCTCCTTTTTCCAGCATGCAAAATGTTGACGTGAAAGTTATAGCTGTCTGCAGTACTGGGGATATGGACAAAACTATTCCTTGTGCATCAGCCAAATAGACCTTTCATATCAGGAAACACAGGCACACTCTGTTTAGAGACTGTACATCACACAGCACCTTCAGTCACTGCTGTTTGCTTTGCTTGCAGGACTATCATCTACCTCTCCATTGTGTATGTGGTTGGCCATCTGATAAAGTCAGTCAGTGCAATTCCATCCCTTGGCAACCAGGCAGTTCACGTGTAAGTAGCAGCTGAAGCTGAATGTTCTCGTAGGTTGCAATGGTAGGTGGTTTACCCACTACTGTCACTTGTTTCCCCTCCATCGGGCCAGCAGTTTGGAGGGGAAGTGTGAATTCACCAGGAAAAGCTTGGAACAGTCACCAGGACTGAGCCCTTTGATACAGGGACTTCTGATCATGCCTCTCTGCTACATTATGCTACTGGAGTTTGGTCTCTTCCATTCAATTGCTCATACAAACTCCTTTCTTCCTCATTTTCTCATTGCTATAGCTGTCCAGCTCAGCAAGTCCCTTTGTGTACATGGGAAGACTAAATCCTAAATACACTTTTTTTTTTTTTTTTTTTTTATGTGTGACAGAGGAATTATCTGTGTTATTTAGAATCAGAGGATTGCTCAGGTTGGAAAAGACCTTAAAGATCATTGAGTCCAACTGCAACCTAACCATACTGCCCTCACTAACAACACTCTGCTAAATCATGTCCCTGAGCACCACGTCCAAATGGTTTTTAAACACATCCAGGGATGGTGAGTCAACCACCTCCCTGGGGGGCCTATTCCAGTGCTTAACTACCCTTCCAGTAAAAAAGTTTTTCCTGATATCCAACCTAACTTGTAGGATACTACTCTTCTTGCCCTCTAGACTCTGAACTGATAGGAATGTCAAAGTAGTTTTCCAGCTGGCATTTCTGAAGCCACTGTGCTGTTTTTACCAAGGTGAACCTGGCACTGAAAATACATGCATGCAGGCAGGAGTACATCTGGTTGATGGAGCAGCTTTCTTTTGTCCTAGATCTGGACAGTCCTGATACTCCTGTTCCACCCAGAAATAATCAGTAATCCTTTGGACCAGCAATGGGATTTTGAGGAGCGCTGGGAGGTAGAAAGCACCCAAGAGCCTATTTCAAACAGAATTGCTTTGCTTATCCAGACTGGAAGCCTTATATGCAAAGGGTCTTTTTGTTTTGTTTTAATTTTCCTTTTCACAATTGATTTCTGCAGCCTTTTGTTCTCAGATGAATGAAAAATAGTCCCTTGGATCTTTGATGTCTGGTGGGCCTCCGAAAAGCAAGAAAATGACAAACACTGTTTGTTCAGTTGACTGATTCTGAATGCAGAAATGAGGATAAATATATATATGTGTATATATTTGCAGTTAGCTGGCTCATCATCATTGGCAATGTGCAAGAGACAGTGATACGAGAGGAATTATAGTTGGGTGACACTAAAACGTTCCCATAAGCAGTGGAAGGGTTCTGCAATGGTGTTGTTTTTGTTCTTGCATGAAGGGTCCTGTTTATGGTGGGTCTGTTTTTGATCGCCCTTGGAACGGGAGGTATCAAGCCCTGTATCTCTGCATTTGGTGGGGACCAGTTTGAAGAGGAACATGTAAGATTTATTTTCTTTTCTAAACTCTGCAGTGTCTGGGTATGTTATGAGGGTGTTCTTGTTTTTAGATTCTGTTGTACTAGAGCCTGTTTGCTAGGAAAATATATAGGAATGATTTGCTAGGACAAGATGTGAGGTAGGATGGTTTGCACAAGACCTGAAAGAATCAATATGCTTCAGAGAAGGAGAATGTCAAAAGAACACTATTGATATCAAAAAGGATAAATTATAATACATACAATAATAAATGATACAAATATTGGGTGTTGGAAGAGTTGGAAGGTCCTCTATAGTACAGCGTAGAAAGATTGCTGTTTTTGAGCCAGCATAACGACCATGATTATAACACACTGCAACACAATGCAGCAAACAAAAAGGAAGACTGTACTGCTAGCCTCTCTGCTTGGGTATTTTCCCTCAAAACAGGGACCGGTCTGTTGTAAGAACTATAGAAAATTATTGACTTCTGAAGGTAATTCTAATACCCAGCGTGGTCAGAATGTTTTATAGATATTCCAGAATAGGAAGTTCTGGAGAGCTGGAAAAATGATTATTTTTAGTTCTATATTGCATCCTGCAAATTTCTATCCAATTTCTTCATGTTCTCATTCTCCATCACAAGGACTTTAGCACTGGCCTTCATGTCGTGTAATGCACCAATCTCAAATCCCCATTATGCAAACCAGAGGCTAAATCAGGGATAAGGTAGCACCCGAAGAAGTGAAATGGGTCTGAATGTACTACCTTCAGCAATTATGATTTTGTGTATATAATTGTGTATAAATTATGATATGTGTATATCATAAGTCATAGGAGGCCACAGGCAGGCTTAAATCCAATAAGAATTATTTAGGATTGTGTGTTAGACAAAAATATGCAGAAATATACTGAAAATATATATACTACTGAAGAAGACTGGGACCTTTGGAAGATGGAAATCCCTGTCAGTGGAGGTGTTGAGCAAGGACATTCAACAAGTGGTCTGTCAGAAAAGCCACTGATAGATTCAGATTACAGATAGTTGCTCAGCCTTAGTGAAGGTAGCTCTGTAGGGCAGTTTGATGTTTGCCTTTTGCAACGTTTCACTATGTAGTTAGCATTTAATGAATTAAAATACTTGTTTTCAAATGTGGAGAAGGCTTGGTCTTTCTGCACGTCAGTTATACGATACTAATGTGATGAGTCTTATGATTCATTACTTAAAAGCAGATCCTTCTGCAGGTGTGTGCATCCTGGGCTGCCAGTCAGACCTGCTGCTCTAGAGGATGCTGCAGTCAAAGGTGGTCACCACAACTCTGGCTGGCAGTGCAGCACACTGCTCTGGGGATGTGCTGTGCGTGTACCAGCATTTGGGCATCTCAGGTCGCAGTGCCAATAGTTCCCCCACAAGAATTGTAACAGGTGCTACATCAGCATTTGCAGAAGTGCTACTTCTATGAATATTAATGATTAATAATGTTTATCCAGCATCTTTCAATTACTACCTAATTACAGGATGATAACATGTCCCACTTATCTTCAGAGTGTTTTATAGACTTCAGCTAATGAATCTCAGCATCCCAGTCAGGCACATGATATTATTATCCCAAACTTACCATCACAACTCAGTTACAGAGAAAAACCTGAACTGCTCATGGCTATGTGAGCCTGTGCCTGTTCTCCAACAGTCAGACTATGCCTCTCCAATAGATTTATCAAATGCTAAGGCTCAGACATTCCCTTGTGCTGCCTTCAAGGGAAACTAATTTAGAAAAAGAAACTGTAAAAAGCCTTCTGATAAGGACAATATGTTCTGTTCTATTCAATCTTTTCAGAATAGAAACTTTGTATTTTACCATTTTGAAATGACTTTTCCCTTCAGAAGAAAAAAAAAAGAAAGAAAGGTTTTACGTATGTGATAGGAAATTTAAGTCTTCAAAACTGGGATGAGAAGTTTTGATTTTGTAAGGGATGAAAGATTTAGAGCCAACCAGAACTTATTTTTTGTTCTCTCAGGAGTGTTGTTTGGGAAGGCTTCCTGTGTTTTTTGTCTTTCACTCTAGCTAGAGTGAAGTAAGCTTTAGAAATTCCAAATGAGATGAAGAACTTGATTTCCCCCTCAATTTTTAAGGCATCAATAAACTTCAGCTGAACCCGTAAGTGCACGGGTTTAGCTGTTCCGCCTGTAAACGAGGGATGTGGTAGCCTGTATATAAAGTGAGTAAATAGTTTTCTCCTGTGGTTTCCACGTGGAGATAAAGCTAAGTTTTGAGGCATAGGCACACTGTTGGCCTGGTTTTCTTTAGAGTACTTTGTAAAATCTTGGCTCTGCCACTTTCAGAACAGCAGTACTACAAGCAGTGATGGATTCTGATTCAGCAGGAGCTCAGATAGAGAAAATAGATTTATCTGCAGATTTCCAAGTACCCTTGTCAATGGAATTAGCAGTCCAGGCTAAAAATGCCTGAACAAAATGATATTTACAATATGTTACATGAATGCACAGGCTGCTGTGCATGTTAATTAAGGACCAAAGCTGCTTTCAAACAGTTTGGTATGGTTGTTAAGGTACTAAATAGCTTTCTCTTTGTTTCTTTGTTTTGCTGTTGCCAAGGAGATCAGGATTATCATGTACAGTACCTTTTCTCTAATTAGTTAATCCAAATCATGTTATTAATGCACGTCTGCTCCGAAGATTAAGAAAGAAAGGAGGGAAATCTTTTTTTCCCAATCAGTGTAAATTGCAAGCTGTTGGTCATTATTTTTATATTCACTTCTGCTTCTCTGACCATTTTTTTCCATCACTTGAATCTATAAATGTGTATAATAAGGAAGTTTTAATACACCTTGAGATCCCAGGCTTGATTCGTTAAAAGTTGTCCTTTTACACATCTGCAGTTTTTCACTTTTTAGTCCTGTTTTTCAGCCTTGTGAATATTGTTGTCACAGAATCACAGAATCACAGAATCACAGAATCACAGAATCACCCGGGTTGGAAGGGACCTCAAGGATCATGTAGTTCCAACCCCCCTGCCTAGCAGGGCCACCAAACATACACCTTTACTAGATCAGGTTGCCCAGGGCCCCGTCCAACCTGGCCTTGAACACCTCCAAGGACGGGGCATCCACAACCTCACTGGGCAGCCTGTTCCAGGACCTAACCACCCTTCTAGTAAAGAACTTTCCCCTAACATCCAACCTAAATCTTCCCTCCTTCAACTTAAAACCATTTCCCCTAGTCCTGCTATTATCAGCCCTTTCGAAGAGTTTACTCCCCTCCTGGGAGTAAGTTCCCTTCAGGTACTGAAAGGCTGCAATGAGGTCACCCCGCAACCTTCTCTTCTCCAGGCTGAACAAACCCAACTCCCTCAGCCTGTCCTCATAGGGGAGGTGCTCCAGCCCCCTGATCATCTTCCTGTCCCTCCTCTGGACCCTTTCAAAAATCTCCATATCTTTTTTGTACTGAGGGCTCCACACCTGGACACAGTACTCCAGATGGGGCCTCACAAGAGCAGAGTAGAGAGGGACGATCACCTCCCTATCGCTGCTGACCACCCCTCTCCTGATGGAGCCCAGGATCCCATTTGCTTTCCGGGCTGCCAGAGCGCACTGCTGGCTCATGTTAAGTTTCTCATCTATCAGGACACCTAGGTCTTTTTCAGCCGAGCTGCTCTCAAGAACAACTCCTCCCAGCCTGTACAGGTGCCTGGGGTTCTTCCGGCCCAAGTGCAAAACCCCATAGTTGGACCCCATAGGGGTCAACGGGGACCCCAGCCCCATAAGTGGGAACACAGACCGATAAGTGTGACCCCAAACCCCATAAGTACGATTCTAGCCCCATAAGTGATACCCCAAACCCCATAAGTGCCTCCGCAGCCCCATAAGTGTGACCCATAAGAGAGGCTCCAAAACCATAAGTGTGACCCCATAGGGGCCAATGGGGTCCCTAGCCCCATAAGTGTCACCCAAAGCCCCCTAACTGAGACCCTATGAAACTTTGAGATGTCCCCAGCCTCATAAATGTGACCCATAAGTGTGGCTCCAGCCCCATAACTTCATCCCCAGCCCCATAAGTGTGACCCCAAAAAGGCCAGTGGGGACCCCAGCCCCAGAAGTGGGAACACAGACCCATAAGTGTGACCCCATAGGGGCCACTGGGGACCCCAGCCCCAGAAGTGGGAACACAGACCCATAAGTATGACCCAAAACACCATAACTATAGACTTGGAGATGGCCCCAGCCCCATAAGTGGGTGTCCAGACCCATAAGTGGGACCCAAAACCCCATAACTGAGTTCCTAAGTGTGAATCCAGCCCCATAAGTGAAGCTCCAGACCCATAAGTGAGGCTCCAGACCCATAAGTGTGACCCCATAGGGGCCAATGGGGACCCCAGCCCCATAACTGTAACCCCAACACCATAACTGAGACCCTAAAGACTTGGAGATGTCCCCAGCCTCATAAGTGGGACCCCATAGGGGTCAATGGGGACCCCAGCCCCATAACTGGGAACACAGACCCATAAGTGTGAACCATAAGTGCCTCCCCAGCCCCATAAGTGCGTCCCCAACCCCATCAGTGTGACCTCATAGAAGCCAATGGAGACCCCAGCCCCATAAGTCCATCCCTAGCCGCATAAGTGTGACCCAAAACCCCATAACTGAATCTTCAGCCTGATAACTGTGTCCCCAGCCCCATAACTATAGACTTAGAGATGTTCCCAGCCCCATAAGTGTGACCCATAAGTGCATCCCCAGGCCCATAAGTGGGTCCCCAGCCCCATAAGTGTGACCCACAAGTGAGGCTCCAGCCCCATAAGTGTGACCCATAACTACATCCCCATCCCCATAACTGAGTCCCCAGCCCCATAAGTGGGTCCCCAGCCCCATAAGTGTGACCCACAAGTGAGGCTCCAGCCCCATAAGTGTGACCCATAACTACATCCCCATCCCCATAACTGAGTCCCCAGCCCCATAAGTGGGTCCCCAGCCCCATAAGTGTGACCCATAAGTGTGACCCCATAGGGGCCAAATGGGGACCCGAGCCCCATAAGTGGTTCCCCAGCCCCATAAATGTGTCCCCAGCCCCGTAAGTGTGACCCCATAACTACATCCCCAGCCCCATAAGTGGAAACACAGCCCCATAAGTGCCTCCCCAGCCGCGTAAGTGTATCACCAGCCCCATAAGTGTGTTCCATAAGTGAGGCTCCAGCCCCATAAGTGTGACCCCAACCCCATAACTGTGTTCCTAAGTGCCTCCCCAGCCCCATAAGTGTTACCCATAACTGAGTCCCCAGCCACATAAGTGGGAACACAGCCCCATAAGTGTGACCTATAACTGCATCCCTAGCCCCATATCTGAGTCCCCAGCCCCATAAGTGTGACCCCGGCCCCATAAGTGTGACCCGTAAGTGAGTCCTGCTCAGAGTGAAGAAGGTAATGACAAGTCCAGACCATTCTCAGAGACACTCCTCCTGCTATACTATGAAATATTTTCATTCTCCTACAACAGTGTACATTTAGCACCATTACTTGCCTTTAATTTCATATATTTCAGCATTCCTTAAGCAGAAGCAGCATACGGAGCTCTAACCTTCCTCTTCTTTTGTTATCCCTCCTCCCTGGATATTTTCATGTGCTTCATGTCTCATATCTTTAACCCAACTGCTCTTAGAGCACCAAAAACAGCCTCTGTGCCATTCAGTGTGAATCCTAAAAATCTGCCTGTTTGCAGATTGAGTGAATTATCCATGTCTACTGAAAATACTCCTTCCCCCCACATGTCTCCCCGCAGCGCCCTGGGCAGCTCCCGGGCAGGCTGAGTGCTGAGCCTGGCAGGCGGCAGAGTCCCATACCCGGCACACAGCCCCTGGGGCACAGCAGGGACCCTGCTCTGCAGGACAGCCCTGGGCACCCGCCTGCAGCCCCGGCTGCACAGCCTGCAGCCGTGCTGGGACATGCAGCTCCCCCCCCCACACACACCCCGTAGCTCTTATGCTGCAGCACAGAAGCCCTCAGCTGGACCAGAAGGCTTTTTCCACAGTAAAGAAACATGCATTACCTGCAGCCAATCTGCTATGGAATGTCGTGTATTTTGTTAACCCTCTATTAAAAGCAACTGCATTGCCTACTGCATGAGACTTACCGTGTTGTGGTCTGTGAGCAATGCTCCTTCATAGAGCTCACAGCCCGCTCACACAGTACATATCTTGTAAGCTCACTCCAATTTCTCTCCTCTCTTTCTGTCACCTGCAGGCTGTGCTGTGCACAAGAACTGCTCCTGGGCACAGCTGTCTCTCTACATCTCTGCCCACTTTTATGAGCTCCCTGTGTTTTAGGAGCCCAACCCAGCTGAGCAGTAGAGGATGTCATTTTTATCCTTCCCACTTGTCTCCCCTGAGATTTCCCTGCATCATCATGGCCAACAGTTCCTGAAAGTCAACAGCATCATGACTGTGCTTTGGAATATGTTGAATTTAACAACAGATTTCAGGTGGTCAGTGACTAATTCCTGACATGTGGTGAGGCCTCTCAGAGAGTGTTTGCTCAAAGAGGGCACTCATACAAGTACAGGATATCATAGAATCACCAAGGCTGGAAAAGACCTAAAAGATCATTCAGTCCAGCTGTTCACCTATCACCAATAGCTCCCACTAAACCATGTCCGTCAACACAACATCCAATCATTCCTTGAACGCCTCCAGGGTCGGTGAATCCACCCCCACCCTTGGCAGTCCATGCCAGGTCCCAAAGTTCAGGACTTGGCATTTGGTCTTGGTGAACCTCATCCCATTGGCTTCAGCCCAGATCTCCAGCCTGTCCAGATCCCTCAGTAGGGCCTTGGTAACTTCAGGCAGATCTACACTCCCAGCTAATCTGTTGTAGTTTGCAAACCTACATAGGATGCACTCAGCGCCCTCATCCAGGTCATCAATAAAAATATTGAAGAGGACAGGCCCCAGCACAGACCCCTGGGGAACACCAGGTAGGCACACAGGTGGGCGTCCAGGCGGGTCTTGAATATCTCCAGTGAAGGATACAACACAACCCCCTCGGGTAGCCTGTTCCAGTGCTCCATCACCCTCACCATAAGGAAGTTCTTGCACAAATTCGTGCAGAACTTCCTATGCTCCAGTTTCTGTTCAGTTCCCCTACTCATATTTCCACACACTGACATCACGACACCCAGGTCCCTCTCTACAGAGCTCCTCTCCAGCAGCTCATTCCCCAAACTGTCCTGGTGTGTGCAATTATTCCTTCCTAAGTGCAACACTCTACACTTGCTTTCATTGAACCTCGTCTGGTTTTTTGCTGCACATCTATCCAGCCTGTCCAGGTCTCGCTGAATGGCAGCACAGCCTTCAGGCGTGTCAGCCAATCATCAGCAAACTTGCTGAGGGTGGCCACTATCCCCTTGTCAAGGTCACTTATGAAGAAGCTGAACAAGACCAGGCTCAGCACCAACACCTGGGGAACACCGCTACTTACAGGTCTCCAAATGGACTCTGCTTTGACAACGACCACCCTCTGTGCTCTGTCAGTCAGACAGTCCTCAACCCACCTCACTGTTCACTCATCTTTCCCACATTTCCTTATCTTTGTTATAAGGATATTGTGGGAGACAGTATCAAAAGCCTTGCTGAAATCTAGGTAGACAACATCTACCGCTCTCTCCCCATCCACCCAGCCAGCAACAGTGTTATAGAAGGCTACCAGGTTGGTCACACATGACCTCCACTTGGTAAACCCATGCTGACAACTCCTGATAACCTCCTTTTCTTCCAACTGTCTGAAGATGGCATTCAGCACAAGCTGTTCCATCGCCTTTCCAGGGACAGAGGTGAGGCTCTCTGGCCTGTAGTTACCCAGATCTTCCTTCATACACATTTTTGAAGACAGGATTGACACTGGCTATCCTCCAGTCTTCAGGCACCTCCCCCATTCTCCAAGACCTCTCAAAGATGATAGAGAGTGGTTCTGCAGTCATCTCTGCCAGCTCCCTCAGCACACATGGATTTCTGAATATTCTTGTGGCCTAGGCGCTCATGGGCCAACTCTACCTTGACTAAAGGCAAGTCCTCCATTCCCCATACCCTCTCTCTAAGCTCCAGGGTCTGGGATTCCTGAAGGAGAGCTTTTACACTGAAGACAGAAGCAAAGTAGGCCTTCACTATCTCCACCTTCTCAACAACCCCCATTACCAGAACACCTCCCTCACTTAGTAGGGACTCACAGTCTCACTAGTCTTCATATTATTCTTAACGTAATTTCAAAAGCCTTTTTTATTATCCTATTTAATGAGTGTCAACCCATTTACGTAATACAATGTTCTGCCTGTGAGGAAGCGTGAGAGGGAGGAGGGCCAGTCAGTGCTGGTTCTGTGGCAAGGAATTTATCACTGAAGAATACTAACTGTTAATGGAAAGATATATGGTATTAACGGTGTTTATGGGAACTGAAGAACTGTATTGTTTGACAAACTGTTCTTATGGTATAAGAAAGCATAATTGTTAATGGCATATGGATGTGTTGTTGAGGGAATGTGGAATTGTATCTGAGGGTACAAATAGTGGAATAGTTCACAGAGGAAAAAGGGTTAAAGAGAAAGTGAGTTTATCTGCACTGACATGAGAGCAACCCCCCGCTCCATTCCCCTGCAAGCAGAGCAAAGCAGAGCAGAGCAGAGTAGAGCAACTGTCCCCATGTAGCATGTAGTGTTATTCTGCTTACTAAATGGATGAGCTCACTACAGAAGAGGCAAATCTTCTGTTCTGCTCCATCTCTGGCATACTCTGGAGTCCAAGGCATTTCAAAGCTATGGAACACCTACGTTCTTTCAATGATGACACCTTAGTATGCTCTGGGCTCTCATTTCAATTGCATCTAAGTAAGTTAAGAGTCATGACAGCTGACTGGAAGGCCAATGGTCCCATAAAGTGCATCAAGTAAGTTATTGCCATCTGGGTGAGGGAAAGGGTCGTCCCTGTCTGCTCTGCACTGCTGCAGCCTCACCTGGAGCACTGGGTGCACTTCTGGGCACCGCAGAAGATAAAGTGCATCAAACTATGGGGGAGTGTGCACAGGAGGGCACTGGAACTGAGAGATCAGAGATTCAGAGTTACATTGGGATTGACTGCTTGTTCAGACGGGGCCCTTCTCACATCCCACATCCTGTGATGAGACACAGGGCACATGTGGGTTATGAACTTGACAGCATTTCTGCAACACATGCAGAGCCTGGGATCTTCCCTTCCCATGTATTTCACTTAACATCACATAGATTTCAAACTCACTGCCACAGGAAGTGCCCTGAGCCAACATGAGAGACAGGATCTCCATGCCTAGTGTCTGGGAATCAGGTCTTGTCCTGTTTGCTTTTTAAGGCAAAGAAGGATTTTCTTAGCATCAGAGCCACCATGCCAGTGCCTTTGCCTGACTGGAGTCATGGCTTCCAATTATCTGCTCTAACTAGTCCCTTGGGAAGCTTGCTTACTAATGGCCCTCAGTGGGCCCACTAATACTCCAAGAAACTTCACTGTTACTTCTGACTTTGTCGTGCTGAGTTCTTTGTGCAAACTTCTCTCTGCACTGGAGATTGATGGACTCAGCACCAAATGCGCCCTGGGGCCCATTATTAACTAAAGAGTCTCTTGTGCCTTGTGCCTTCCTGTTGTCTTCTTCAGGTTTTCAGAACGTGTTCAGCAAAATGGAGAGAGCTTAAAGAGCAAGAATCCAAAATGCATTTAATGTCTGTTTATTCATAGTTTGTTTTATACAAGAAGTTAAAGAAGCACTTTGCAACTGATGTCAATGCAGGATGTCCCCAATGAGTTCTAATCTGTTGCTGTGTGGACAAAGTTCCTCCTCAACCTCCCCACCCCTCTTCTACTCTCATTGGCCCCATGGGACTTGCATCACTTTTCCTCAAATCACTCTTCTCTGTTGTCACCCGCTCAGTGTTAAACCTCCTTTGTACCAACTCCCACTGGCTTTCCACAGAGAACCAGCTGCACACAGAAAAAGAAAGATTTCTCTTTATTTATGGCCAACAAACAGAAGGAAAGGTGATGCAATTGAATGAACAGAAAAACACAGTTATCAATTGCATGCCACTTCCAAGCCGCTTCTATTGAGGTTTATCTTTCTTAGGGAATATTTGCACAAGAAATGAGTTATACACAGATAGGATGGGATAGATAAAATCATGGTGAAGGACTTGACAACAGATTTTTGAGGAATGGAGAAAATTCCAGTAATCTCCCTGGGATAGATCAGCCAGGGAGTTGGGAGGTATCAACGTAAAATTGAACAGGACTTGTGAGTATTTCACACACTGAGCATGAAAAATTAAAAAGAGAGAAAGAGAAAGAGAAAAAGAATAAAAAAAAGAAAGATAAAGAATGAAAGGAAAAGGAAAATTATAGGAAAAGGAGAAGGAGAAGAAAACGACATAGCAAAAGAAAAAGAAAGAGAAAATGAGAAGATAGGAAGGGATAGAATCACGGTGAAGGAGTTGACAACACAGTCCATCAGACTTTGGTGAGATGGAGCAAACTTGAGTCATCCCCCTAAAAGTCAGAAATCAGACCGATAATTGGGAGGTATCTGACTGAACAAAGACAAGGGATGGGGAAATCTGGCAGGCTGTGACAGGAGCGTGTGTCTAAATGGCCTGCTGAAAACATGCCCTTAACCACGGCCATTTATTGAGGAGAACTGGAGACACCTGGAGGATGAGGGACATCAAAAAGGCAGCAGGGAAAATCAGCGGCAGGCGCCAGGCTATAGTCACAGGTCATTGGCACTGGCACCGCTGTCTGTGTCTCTGAACCTGAAGGCATTTGTGCCCAGCAAAAACAATTCTGGAAAACATCGTAGTTTCAGAAAAAGAAAAAGAAAAAAAAAAAAGAAAAAAAAGGACATCAAATCACCTCAAAGATTCATATTTACAACTTAAAATGGAAGAAGACTCATGAGAATTTCTCATGTTGAGAAGGGTTAACACGTTCTCATTGATTTTGATCTTTGTCTTCAATCCTTTGTCTCAATTTTATTGACATTTATGAACATCTTCTAAGCTTACACCCTCAAAATAAATAAATAAATAAATAAAAAGAGATACATTAGCATCTTGCACTTGGCCTGATGCCCCTTTGACCTTTATAATTCCCACCAGACCTTCCATGCTGGAGAGCATGAGATCCAGCAGAGAATCTCTCCACTTTGGTTCCTCCACAGCTTGGTCAAGAATCTCCCATCTGTGCTCTCCATGGATCTGCTGGATGGCACATGCCCTGCTGTGCTGTCCCTGCAGCAGATACTGGAGTGAAAAAGGCTCCCAAAGAGGACAATGGCCTGACAACATGTTAAACCCATCTGTCTGCAGAGGGCACCTTCCAATTGCTCTCTATGATCAAGAAGCCAGGAACAGACACTGATGGTCTCCTCTGTTTGCCATTTCCATTAGCTCTGACCTGGCTGCTCTTCCATCCCCAGGCAGAGCTCAGTGCACTCTCACAGAGGGCAGTCGCCCTTCCTTGACTCCTCTTCCATCCATCCTAAAGACTCTGTATCCCCCTTGCGCTACAGTGCAGTTGTTGTTGGAAATATCCTCAATAATTTTTGGTCAGGGCGGTATCTCTGATAAAAAGCAGTTTTTATTCGTGATTGCAATGGCGGGCGCCCTGATGGCAGAAGCGCACCTATGGACATGATGTTACAGTTTTTATACCTTTTCTCCCATATGTTTTCCCCTCCCCTCTCCCCTTTGGTTGGGTATTACAGGTTACAATTTTACCCGAGGTTTGCATTACATTCTGAAATTTGTTAGTTCACTTGCTATCTTGTCAGTCGCCGTCCTGCTGTTTCTGTTTCCAAGATGTCTCGGTACTCTTATCGTATTGATATGTTGATTCCCTTCAAAGCTTCTTCCATTCTGTCCTAGAGGCCTTTGTTAAACAGAGAGCCGGGGGGGGGGGCGGGGGTGATTCCAGTCCTTCCCGATATCTCTTCAGGCACATCCTTAGGTATTTTTACAATGCGTACAACAAAACACTAAAACATACATTGTTGCTAGTTTATACAGGCATATTGTTAATTATTTTAACTTCTCCTCTTTGGATCCTTTATTACTCAGGTCTTATTTGTCCAGCATCAAAAACCAGTAGTTCTATTTCTGACAGCTGGGCAGACAGGAGCTGCAGTCTTTGTACCTGTGACTTCTACATAATAACTACAAATTGCTTCACATATATAATGAGACATTGAAATAAAATATTTCTATCTTATTCTAAATGCAGAAACAACATTTGATTCCCACATTGTGGAAGCCATTAAACTGTGTTCCCATGGTCCAAACAGGAGCTCAGGCCTGCAGCTCTACCAAGATTTCTAGCTTATTGTGTGTTGGTGTTTGCATTAGTGCAAAACCGCAGAAGTAAATATCCTAATTGAAAATCATCACTGGACATAGCTGGACTGGATAGCTCATCTATGGTATCAGTGTGCAGAAGGTGGCACACAGACATTAGAGCGATCGTGGGTCTTGGAGGTGACGTAGCAGAACAGACACACCATAGGCATGGCTTTGCTGAAGGCCCTGTGCTGCTCTTGCAGCTGCATGTGAATTCACCAGACAGCCGGTGCTATCCCCTCTCTGGCCCTCAGCTGATGCCCAGGAAAGAGGTGTCTATCACAGGGACTTCCCACACGGTTTACAAGCACTGGCACACATCAGGAGCAGCCCAGGTATGGTGGGCATCACCCAGTGTCTGTGTGTAAGCAGCTGCGTCCCTGCTGAAGGGCCGAGGAGTCAGAGCAGGAGCTCACATGCAGGCAATTCCTTGTGCACTTCTGAACGGAACCAGAGGAATCCCAGGTCCTGTGGTTCTGTGGGGAGCTGAATCCCATTTCAGCTCCAGGATTTCTGTCAAGGGATGAGACTCCTGCACTGCCTCAGCTGGATCACTGTCCTGCACAGGGAAAGTCCAAACCTCGCCTTCCTTGTCTGGGTGCCCTTTGTGCTTCATCAAACGAACTCTGGTAGCACTTCCCATATGTCTCCAGTCACTCACTGACCACTGGACATGTGGTGGTTAATTGAGCAAATTTCAACGCACAGTCACGATGCAGTTGTCTTTCAGGAGCTGTTGGCCGTGAGGACCCAGGGACATGTCAGGGGAGATGAGTGGGAAGGATAAAAATGACATAATCTGTTGCTGAGCTGGGCCGGGCTCCTGGGACACAGGGAGCTCATAAATGTGGGCAGAGCTGCAGAGAGACAGCTGTGCCCAGGAGCAGCTCTTGTGCACAGCACAGCCTGCAGCTGACAGAAGGAGAGGAGAGAAACTGGAGAGAGCTTCCAGGATGTGTGTGGTGTGAGCAGGCTGCATGCTATCCGCAAGAGCATTGCTCACAGACCATGAAAAGGTAAGTCTCACTGCAGACCGTGAGCTGCTTTTCATAGAGGGTTAACTTAATTTGGGATATCCCATAGCAGATACGTCTGCAGGCACTGCATGTTTCTTTACTGTGGGAAAAGTCTTCTGCTCCAGCTGAGGGCTTCTGTACTGCAGTGTCAGAGCACAGCCCTGAGGGCTGTGTGTCCCAGCACGGCTGCAGGCTGTGCAGCCAGGGCTGCAGGCGGGTGCCCAGGGCTGTCCTGCAGAGCAGGGTCCCTGCTGTGCCCCAGGGGCTGTGTGCCGGGTATGGGACTCTGCCGCCTGCCAGGCTCAGCACTCAGCCTGCCCGGGGAGCTGCCCAGGGTGCAGCGGGGAGACGTGTGGGGGGAAGGAGCCCCCGGCAGGGCTTTTGCTGCCACAGCTGCTGCCTGGGGCAGGGGATCACAGCTCCACTGCACAACTGAATGTTTCTGAGGGCCCTTTTCAAGAGGAGAGCCAAGGCAGCGGGTTTCCATTTCCTGTTCTGAGGCAATGAGATTTGGAGTCAGAAATCTAAAAGGGGCAATAAGAATTCTTAGAATTTTTTGTCGATCAATTGCTTGTTTTGTGAAAAGTCACACATGATGCGCTTTCATTCTCCCCTTTCTCGAAGGATGGAATTATCTTCATTTTCTGTAGGCATGAATAATTCACTTATCCTACAGACAGGCAGCATTTTCTAACTGAAACTGAATGCCACAGAAGCTGGGGTATGGGGCTCTAAGAGCACTTGGGGTAAATATACGAGACATGAAACAGATGAAAATATCCAGGGAGAAGGGATAAGAAAATAAGAGGAAGGTCAGAGCTCCATATGCTGCTTCTGCTTAAGGAATGCTGAACGACATGTAATTAAATGCAAGTAATGGTGCTAAATGTACACTGTTGTAGGAGAATGAAAACATTCCATAGTATAGCAAGAGGAATGCCTCAGAGAGTGGTCTGGACTTGTAATTATCATCTGCACTCTGAGCAGGACTCCAAGCCCAGGAACAGCAGATGCCCAACAGCAGCTCCATCAGCGAGTTCCTCCTGCTGCCGTTGGCAGACACGCGGCAGCTGCAGCTCCTGCACTTCTGGCTCTTGCTGGGCATCTACCTGGCTGCCCTCCAGGGCAACGGCCTCATCAGCACAGCCGTAGCCTGCGACCGCCGCCTGCACACCCCCATGTACTTCTTCCTCCTCAACCTGGCCCTCCTCGACCTGGGCTGCATCTCCACCACTCTCCCCAAAGCCATGGCCAACGTCCTCTGGGACACCAGGGCCATCTCCTACACAGGATGTGCTGCACAGCTCTTTTTCATTTTCTTCTTCATCTCAGCAGAGTATTCCCTTCTCACCATCATGTCCTATGACCGCTACGTTGCCATCTGCAAGCCCCTGCACTACGGGACCTTGATGGACAGCAGAGCTTGTGCCACCATGGCAGCAGCTGCCTGGGGCACTGGGGTTCTCTATTCCCTGCTGCACACTGCCAGTACGTTTTCACTGCCTCTCTGCCAAGGCAATGTTGTCAACCAGTTTTTCTGTGAAATCCCCCAGATCCTCAAGCTCCCCTGCCCAGAATCAAATCTCAGGGAAGTTGTGTTTCTCTTTTTTGGTGTGAGTTTAGGCATTGGCTGCTTTATTTTCATACTGGTGTCGTATGTGCAGATCTTCATGGCTGTGCTGAGAATGCCCTGTGAGCAGGGACGGCACAAAGCCTTTTCCACATGCCTTCCTCACCTGGCCGTGGTCTCCCTAGTTGTCAGCACTGGCGCTTTTGCCTACCTGAAGCCCCCGACCATTTCCTCCCCACTCCTGGATCTGACAGTGGCACTTCTGTAGTCAGTGGTTCCTCCAGCAGTGAACCCTGTTATCTACAGCATGAGGAACAGGGAGATCAAGCACGCTCTCAGGAAGATGTTGCAATACACACTATTCCAGCTTCCATAAAATGCACAACTTCCTCATAGGATTCCCAGTGATGGTTCTTTATGTTCTATGCATCTTTGGTTGTTTGATTATGTGAGATATAGCAACATAAAAAAAAAAATAAAAAATTGAACTCATAAATAAAAATGTATTACAATTCTTTCCTACCTAATTTCCATTTTTTCACTCCAAGAGCTCATGTAAACATGTATCCAGATTCCCTGAATACATTTGAAGATACCTGAAATGTTTTCAAAAAAGACATTTGCTTAGGTTTTCTCTCTTCATACTTTGTCTGGATTTGGGGAGGTACAGCCACAGACAGCAGCTCAACGTGCTCTTTTCATTTCTGATCTCTTTACACTGACACAGTGCTCTCGAGCCCTCTCATTTGTGCAGTCCTGAAGGTCTTGTGTGTCTCACGACTATCCTGTTGCCTCTACAGCAGAAATCGAGGGCTGCAGTCAGTAGCCGGCAATATGAACAGATCTGTCAGAGCTGGTCTCCTTGCTGGCACTGCCATATCAAGAGGGCCCCTTTAGAGCAGGGCCAGAGAACTGGAGGCCTCTTCCAAAGCTGGTGTAAGGAATATACCTCAGGAGCTGCTCCCTGAGAAATCCTCAAGATATTCTGGTGCTCTTCAGTGCGTGACCGGATAAACTGAACATTCCCAAGGAGATCAGTAAGAGACTCGGGGCAGTGCTGTGTTTAAATTTTATGGGTTGAGATAAAGAGAAAAAGAAAAAGATAATAATTATGAGAAATGTATTTATACATATATAATATATTTAGTGTATTTTCACACATATACAACATATGCAGTTGCAATCATATATGAACTAATCCCTATGTTTATCTGTTTGCAAGTCCAGGACTAGTTGCAGGGGTTTTAACAGCCATAGGGTTCACTGTAGGAGCTGTACTGACTTTCAGGCTGTTGCTGGAGTTGAAGCGACCTCAGAGTTCATTGCCAGAGCTGGAACCACCACAGGACATGTGACGAAGTTGGAGCAGCCACTGGGCTCATTGGAGGGGTTGGAGTGACCACAGGGCTGAACCTCCTGGCACAGTGCACCTCCCTTGGGAGGAATTTGTTTCATTACATTTGCAATACATGGAACAGATACAGGACCTGTAGCAGGAGTGACTGCAGAGCTCATTATGAGGGGTGGAGTGACAGCGGGATCTGTCCAGAGTGTGGAGTAAGTGCAGAACGTGTAGCAAAACCTTGGAGCTGCTGCGGGGTCTGTGCCAAGAGTTGCAGAGGCTGCAGCACTGTCAGCAGATTCAGCTCTCTTCCCCTTGAGGATGCTGACGACACACTTATGGGGCTGGGGATGCAGTTATGGGGCTGGGGACTCAGATATGGGTCTGTGTTCCCACTTATGGGGCTGGGGATGCAGTTATGGGATTGGGGATGCAGGTATGGGGCTGGGAGTGCACTTATGGGGCTGGAGATGAACCTATGGGGCTGGGGAACCACTTATGGGTCACACTTATGGGGCTGGGTACAGGTATGTCAACCAGGGACCCCCATAGTGTCCCCATTGTGGTGACACTTATGGGGCTGGAGATGCAGTTATGAAGATTGGGGTCTCACTTGTGGGGCTGGGGATGCACTTATGGGGCTGGGGAGGCACTTATGGGTCACACTTATGGGGCTGAGGATGCACATATGGGGCTGGGGACACACTTATGGGGCTGGGGACTCAGTTATGAGGCTGGAGATGCAGTTACGGGTCACACTTATGGGGCTGGGAATGCAGATATGGGTCACACTTAAGGGGCTGGGGATGTAGTTATGGGTCACACTTAAGGGGCTGGGGATGTAGTTATGGGCCACACTTATGGGGCTGAAGACGCACTTATGCGTCTGGGGTCCCACTTATGGGTCTGAGGACCCACTTATGGGGCTGGAGCCTCACTTATGGGTCACACTTATGGGGCCGGATCACACTTATGGGGCTGGGGAGGCACTTATGGGTCTGTGTTCCCACTTATGGGGCTGGGGACTCAGTTATGGGTAACACTTATGGGGCTGGGGACCCAATTATGGGCCTGGGGATGCACTTATGGGTCACACTTATGGGGCTGGGAACATCTCTAAGTCTATAGTTATGGGGCTGGGGACACAGTTATCAGGCTGAAGATTCAGTTATGGGGTTTTGGGTCACACTTATGCGGCTAGGGATGGACTTATGGGGCTGGGGTCCCCATTGGCTTCTATGAGGTCAAACTGATGGGGTTGGGGACGCACTTATGGGGCAGGGGAGGCACTTATGGGTCACACTTATGGGGCTGGTGATACACTTATGGGGCTGGGGAGGCACTTATGGGGCTGTGTTCCCACTTATGGGGCTGGGGATGTAGTTATGGGGTCACACTTATGGGGCTGGGGACACAATTATGGGGCTGGGGAACCACTTATGGGGCTGGGGTCCCCATTAGGCCCCTATGGGGTCAAACTGATGGGATTGGGGACGCACTTATGGGGCTGGGGAGGCACTTATGGGTCACACTTATGGGTCTGTGTTCCCAGTTATGGGGCTGGGGTCCCCACTGGCCCCTATGGTGTCCAACTTATGAGGCTGGGGACATCTCCAAGTCTTTAGGGTCTCAGTTATGGGGTTGGGGTTACAGTTATGGGGCTGGGGATGCAGTTATGGGGCTGGGGTCCCCATTGGCCCCTATGGGGTCACACTTATGGGTCTGGAGCCTCACTTATGGGTCTGGAGCCTCACTTATGGGGCTGGAGTCCCACTTATGGGGCTGGATTCACACTTAGGAACTCAGTTATGGGGTTTTGGGTCCCACTTATGGGTCTAGACACCCACTTATGGGGCTGGGGCCACCTCCAAGTCTATAGTTATGGTGTTTTGGGTCATATATATGGGTCTGTGTTCCCACTTACGGGGCTGGGGTCCCCATTGGCCCCTATGGGGTCACACTTATGGGTTTGGAGCCTCTCTTATGGGTCAAACTTATGGGGCTGTGGAGGCACTTATGGGGTCTGGGGTGTCACTTATGGGGCTAGAATCATACTTATGGGGTTTGGGGCCACACTTATGGGTCTGTGTTCCCACTAATGGGGCTGGGGTCCCCATTGGCCACTATGGGGTCACACTTACGGGGCTAGAATCATAGTTATGGGGTTTTGGGTCACACTTATGGGTCTGGGGGCCCACTTATGGGTCTGGATCCTCACTTATTGGTCCCACTTATGGGTCTGTGTTCCCACTTATGGGGCTGGGGTCCCCATTGGCCCCTATGGGGTCACACTTATGGGTCTCACTTACCTTGTTGCTTGCCGGCCTTCCCGTTGTCATTGGGATGAATGAGGTCCCATATAAAGGCCTTGATGGACTCATCACCCCGATAATGGAGCAGGCAATAGAGCAGGATGGCCCTAGAGATGGTGACTTGCGGAATTAAACCCCATAACCACCAAGTAGTTATAAAGCAGGTATGTTTAATGAGTGATGCACACATGCCCTGGTGCAAGGGGGGTAGCTCCACCTCACTTGCACACCGTCAGGAGAAAGTGTGCAACAGATACAGGCTGAACTAATATATCCTCAGTAGTTAGCAGGAATTGGGATACATATTCATTACATTCCTCAGACCCCATTAGCATGCAGTCCCTCCCCCCTTGCGCATGTGTAGTGAGTTGTGGGGGTGGTCATGGGATGAAGGCTCATCATCTTCCTCATCGTAAACTTTCGACCCTTCAGGAGGGGCACCCCCCAACCTGGTTCCAGTTGCTCTGTGGACATCTAATCACCACGCTGTTCTCGGGCTGTTCCACCCTGATCTTCATGGCCTTCATCCCCTTGTTTTCTCAAGCTTAGCGTCTGCTATTCCCCCTCTCTCAGCTCCCCTTAACATAAACTATCTATCTGTAACTACCCTTTGCCTTAGTGAGGCCCCCTTTCCCTTTCTGTAGCAAAGTGTTCTCTTTTCATCTACTATGGGGTCCCTTTTCACTATTCACTGACACTTCATGATGGATGGGCAAGGAAGATGAGGAAAGGCTGCTGCCCTTTGTGAGAGTGCACTGAGCTCTGCCTGGGGATGGCAGAGGAGCCAGCTGAGAACTGATGGAAAAGGCACAAAGAGGAGAGCGGCAGATTCTGTTCCTTGCTTCCTGATCAGGAAGAACAAGAGGAGGAGGACAGGCAGGAATCTGAGTTACAGCTCAGATGGAATTGTCTTCAGACTGCCTGCTATGGTGCAGTGTTTTGGTTCTAGGAGAAAACCACTGATAACACTCTGATGTTTACAGCTGCTGCTAAGCAGTGTTGTACGGAGCCAAGGCCATGGTCAGTGGAGGGCACATGGAGCTGGGAGGGAACAGAGTGAGGACAGCTGACTGAAAGTGGCCAAAGGGACGTTCTCTATCAGCTGACAGCAAGCAGAAATTGTATTGAAAGGGGTGGGAGTTCATCTCAGTCTCTTCACTGCCCAGAGCCCAGCTGAGCATCAGTCTGGTGGTGCTGAGCAAGTGCTTGTGCATCAGTTGTTACATACAATTCCATATCAACGGATATGTAGTGATAACTATTACTCCTCTCCTTTATCTCTCTTAGTAAAGTGCTTTGTTACAACCCACACGATGTACTTTTTTTTCCCAGTTCTCATCCTTATCCCACTGGGAATGGGGCAGTGCACTGAGCACTGTGTGCTGCTGAGCCACATGTTGGGTTCAACAACCACCGTCATTTTGGTGCCTGATGTGAGGCTCCAAGGGTTGAGATAACAGCACAACTGTCCAGAGTGAGATAACACAGGGCTCTGTGGGAGCTGGAGAACTGCTGGCCATTATGCTGATTGTTTCCCTATGTGTGGAGCTTGCTGAGTCTTCTCACGAAGTTGCATTGCACAGCTCCTTGCTTTTGCTTGTTTTCCCTGCTGCATTATTTGTCAACTCTGGATGCTGGATTAGGGTATTTATTTTGCTATGCTTTTTGACACTGGTTTATATCATGATAAAATTGGCAGCTGACAAAGTGAAGTTTTGTGCACAGTCAGCTCTGTGGTCATCTTTGCGTTTTGGAAGTCATATTGTCGATATGATTTGGAATTACACATTTTACATTGTCTTCTCCGGGAGCCCAGGGCTATTCAAGGAATGACTGGATGTTGTGTTGAGGGACATGGTTTAGTGGGAGCTATTGGTGATAGGTGAACAGTTGGACTGGATGATCTTTTAGGCCTTTTCTAACCTTGGTGGTTCTAGGATTCTAGGATTGAGGTTAAACAATTATTCAGGAATATCAGTGAGAGATCTGCCCCAAGGTGAGAAGGCTCTGCATGGCAGGGGGTGTGGGACCGTCTTGGCAGCTGCCTGGAGTGGTGGGCACCCCCAGGGCTTTGGAACTTCATCTCTGAGCAACTGCAGGATCCTGAGAACCTGGTAGAATATTGGAGGCAGGTCTGCTGTGGTTCTGGTAATCCCCAAGAAACACAGATGACTGCAGTGTGCCAGATCCAGAGAGCTGGACATGCTGACAGTGCTGCAGCCTCTGCAACTCCAGCACAGACCCTGCAACAGTTCGAAGTTTTTGCCACATGTCCTTCAGTTGCTCCAAGCTGTAGGACAGATCCTGCTGTCACTCCACCCCTCATAATGAGCTCTGCAGTCACTCCTGCTACAGGTCCTGTAGCTGTTCCAAGTATGGTAATAAGAAAATCCTACAAATTCCTCCCAGGTGAGGTGCACTGTGCCAGGAGGTTCAGCCCTGTGGTCACTCCAACCCCTCCAATGAGCCCATTGGCTGCTAAAACTTCAATCACATGTCCTGTGGTGATTCCAGCTCTGTAAATGAACTCTGCGGTCACTTCGACTCCTGCAACAGCCAGACAGCCACTTCAGCTCCTACAGTGAACCTTCTGGCTGTTAAAACCCCTGCAACTAGTCCTGGACTTGCAAACAGGTATGCATGTGTATTAGTATCTGTGCATATATGTTTGCAACTGAATATGTTGTATATGTGTGAAAATATACTAATTATATATTTATAAATACATTTCTCATAATTATTATCCTTTTCTTTTTCTCTTTGTCTCAACCCATAAACTTTAAACCACAGCACTGCCCTGAGATGCTTACGGGTCTCCTTGGGACTATTCAATTTGATCTGGTCACACACTGAAGAGCACCAGAAGATCTCGAGGTATTCTCATGGAGTAGCTCCTGAGGTAGATTCCTTACACCAGCTTTGGAAGAGGCCTCCCTCCAGTTCTCTGGACCTGCTCTAAAGGGGCCCTCTTGTTATGGCAGTGCCAGCAAGGAGACCAGCTCTGACAGACCTGTTCATATTGCCAGCTACTGACTGCAGCACTGGATTGCTGCTGTAGAGGCAACAGGACTGTCGTGAGACACACAAGACCTTCAGGACTGCACAAATGAGAGGGCTCGAGAGCACTGTGTCAGTGTAAAGAGATCAGAAATGAAAAGAGCACGTTGAGCTGCTGTCTGTGGCTGTACCTACCCGAATCCAGACAAAGTAGGAAGGAAGAAAAGCTAAGTAAAAGTCTATTTTGAAACCTTTTTAGGTATCTTTTAACATATTCGTGGAATCTGGATACATGTTTACATGAGCTCTTGGAGTGAAAAAATGGAAATTAGGTAGGAAAGAAGTGTAATACATTTTTATTTATAAGTTCAATAACATTTTTTTTTGCACGTTCCTATATCTCACACAATCAAACAACCAAAGATGCATAAAACATGAAGAACCATCACTGGGAATCCTGAGGAATCTGTACATTTTATGGAAGCTGGAATAGTGTGCATTGCAACATCTTCCTGAGAGCGTGCTTGATCTCCCTGTTCCTCATGCTGTAGATGAGGGGGTTCACTGCTGGAGGAACCACTGAGTACAGAAGTGCCACTGTCAGATCCAGGAGTGGGGAGGAAATGGACGGGGGCTTCAGGTAGGCAAAAGTGCCAGTGCTGACAACTAGGGAGACCACGGCAAGGTGAGGAAGGCATGTGGAAAAGGCTTTGTGCCGTCCCTGCTCAGAGGGCATCCTCAGCACAGCCATGAAGATCTGCACGTAGGACACCACTATGAAAACAAAGCAGCCAATGCCTAAACTCACACCAAAAAAGAGAAACACAACTTCCCTGAGATTTGATTCTGAGCAGGAGAGTTTGACGATCTGGGGGATTTCACAGAAAAACTGGTTGACAACATTGCCTTGGCAGAGAGGCAGTGAAAATGTACTGGCAGTGTGCAGCAGGGAATAGAGAACCCCAGCGCCCCAGGCAGCTGCTGCCATGGTGGCACAAGCTCTGCTGTCCATCAAGGTCCCGTAGTGCAGGGGCTTGCAGATAGTAACATAGCGGTCATAGGACATGATGGTGAGAAGGGACAACTCTGCTGAGATGAAGAAGAAAATGAAAAAGAGCTGTGCAGCACATCCTGTGTAGGAGATGGCCCTGGTGTCCCAGAGGGCGTTGGCCATGGCTTTGGGGAGAGTGGTGGAGATGCTGCCCAGGTCGAGGAGGGCCAGGTTGAGGAGGAAGAAGTACATGGGGGTGTGCAGGCGGTGGTCGCAGGCTACGGCTGTGCTGATGAGGCCGTTGCCCAGGAGGGCAGCCAGGTAGATGCCCAGGAAGAGCCAGAAGTGCAGGAGCTGCAGCTGCCGCGTGTCTGCCAACGGCAGCAGGAGGAACTCGCTGATGGAGCTGCTGTTGGGCATCTGCTGTTGTTGGGCTTGGAGTCCTGTTCAGAGTGCAGAAGATAATGACAAGTCACGACCATTCTCTGAGGCATTCCTCTTGCTATACTATGAAATGTTTTTATTCTCCTACAACAGTGTACATTTAGCACCATTACTTGCATTTAATTTCATGTCGTTCAGCATTCCTTAAGCAGAAGCAGCATATGGAGCTCTGACCTTCCTCTTATTTTCTTATCCCTTCTCCCTATATATTTTCATCTGTTTCATGTCTCATATATTTACCCCAAGTGCTCTTAGAGCCCCCTACCCCAGCTTCTGTGGCATTCAGTTTCAGTTAGAAAATGCTGCCTGTTTGTAGGATAAGTGAATTATTCATGCCTACAGAAAATGATGATAATTCCATCCTTTGAGAAAGGGGAGACTGAAAGCGCATCATGTGTGACTGTTCACAAAACAAGCAATTGATCGACAAAAAATTCTCAGAACTCCTATTGCCCCTTTTAGATTTCTGACTCCAAACCTCTTTGCCTCAGAACAGGAAATGAAAACCCCCTGCCTTGGCTCTCCTCTTGCAAAGGGCCCTCAGAAACATTCAGTTGTGCAGTGGAGCTGTGATCCCCTGCCCCAGGCAGCAGCTTTGGCAGCACAAGCCCTGCCGGGGGGCTCCTTCCCCCCACACGTCTCCCTGCAGCGCCCTGGGCAGCTCCCCGGGCAGGCTGAGTGCTGAGCCTGGCAGGCGGCAGAGTCCCATACCCGGCACACAGCCCCTGGGGCACAGCAGGGACCCTGCTCTGCAGGACAGCCCTGGGCACCCGCCTGCAGCCCCGGCTGCACAGCCTGCAGCCGTGCTGGGACACGCAGCCCTCAGGGCTGTGCTCTGACACTGCAGTACAGATGCCATCAGCTGGAGCAGAAGACTTTTCCCACAGTAAAGAAACATGCAGTGCCTGCAGACGGATCTGCTATGGGTTATCCCAAATTAAGTTAACCTTTGAAGAGTGAGCAAAGCCTCAAAATGGTGGTAAGGTAACACTTTGCTATAGAAAGGGAAAGGGGAACTTCACAGAAACCAAGACAAAGGGTAACTGTAGATAGTTTACATTTAAAATGGCAGGGAAAAGGGGAATTACAGACACTTAGTCAAAAGAAAACCAGAGAAGAGGGCAATAAAGATTAGAAGAAACTGTCCAGAGACCTCTGACAAGAAGAAGGATTAGATACCCCCGGGCAGGACGATGCTTACCTGGGAGAATGGTACCAGCAGATAACACCAAGAAGAAAACAGAAGAAGAATTTCACCCCAAAACAACGGCAAGGGTCGCAGGGAATGGGGTCAGGGGGAATGAGGGAATGGGGTTGCGGGGAACGGGGCCATAGGGAATGTAATGAATATGTAATCAAACTGAGGAGGAGACTATTGATTATGTATTAGCTTGACCTATAACTGTAACACACTTTTCTCCTTACGGTGTGCAAGTTTGGTGGAGCTATCCCCCTTGCACCCGGCGCTGCGCAATAAACATACCTGCTTTATAACCCATCTCTGGATTATAGAGTTTGATTCCGCAAGTCAATTTGGCACCCCAGATGGGACTACCTCTGTTTGGCTGCGGGACCAGCTGAGAAGGGGGACGCCTTTGGCGCGCCCCGAGATTTCTCGGAAGGACTCCCCTCCCTCATCTGATCACTGCAGGAGCAGACAAGAACCATCTGTCGGCGGAAAGGTATGTGAAACTGGGAAACGGGGGTCCCGTAAGTCGTGAGGAGACGTCCTACGCAGGGCACAGTGGAGTCGGCGTGCTCCCACCCTAGGGACGTGAGCTCACGGGTTAAGTTAGGTTGCCGGCTGGGTTAGGACTCCCTAGGGAGTGCCTACAAAGGGGCCAGTAAGTCGTACGCATGGTAAAAGAGCTATTGCTCACATTCAGGTGATTGCTAATTGGGCAGAGCTTGTCTGCTTTCTCTGGTACAGGGTGATTTGTGTAATCCTGGGATAATTGGTATCGTACAGTGCTGTCTATATAGGTGGCCTAAGTCAACAACTAGCACCGGTGTTCTTAACATCTTTGGTTAAGCTTAACAAATGATATATTGTAATTCTGTTTGAATTGTCGTGTGAGTGTGGTGTGAGTGAGACGCAGCGCAGCTGCGGGGCGAGTGCGGAGTCCCGACCCGCGGTTCCGTCCTCCCACGAGGGAAACGGCCGGGGACGGACGAAGCGAAAGTTGTCTCCAATACTTGTTTATCTTTGTTTTAATACGTGTTTATTTTGTATTATTAGTTACCGGTTGTTGTAAAGTACGTGGTCATAAGTCATAACGATACTGTTGTGTCAGAAGTGGTTTTACTTATAAAAGAATACGATTGTTTATATTAAGTTACGATGGGGAAATCACAGAGCAAAGAGGTCCCTGAGCGCACACCCCTGGGTTGTATACTGGCACACTGGCGAGATATTGCTGGGAAATCAAGAGGAACCCTGAGTCGGAAAAACTTGATTAAATATTGTAATCAATGGTGGTTGGTGTATAAGCTGGAGGAAGGGGAGAAATGGCCTCTAAATGGAACAGTAAAATATAATACAATCTTGCAGCTTATGTTGTTTCTGAGGAGAGAAAATAAGTGGGAGGAGGTAGCATATGCAGATATGTTCTTCACCCTCCGCAACCACCCGGAATGGCAGAAAGAGTGTGGAATGGGACCGCCACAAGATCCTTTTGTACTAACTATAGAAAAAGTACGGCGGGAGGCAAAAGAAAGTAAAATAAAACGCTGCTGCTCATCCTGTAGTATCGGACAGCAGTGCACAAAGACAGGCAAGGTTAGGGAGCCTGAAGAATTGTCGGAATATCTCCAGGTTCAGCGGGCAATAAGGGTGAGAAATGAGGAAATCCCACTAGATCCAGAAATGCCTTCTCTTGAGGATTCTAATCCTCCTTCACCCCCTTCACCCCCGGCCCTCCCTTCTCCCCCTGAGCCTCCTGCCTCCCCAGTAGCCTCACGTACCCGAAGCCAGCAGCCGTTAACAATAGCTCTGTTGAGGGAAGTGGTACGTCCAGAGGGGGGTACAATGTTAGTTAAAGTTCCGTTCTCTTCATTTGACTTAGAATCTTGGAAGGAGGTTTGTAAAAACTACCGAGATGACCCATCAAAGGTAGCAAGACAAATGCAGTTTTTAGTTAGACAATTTGAACCAGACTGGAATGATATTCAGTTGCTGTTAGATCAACTGACCGAAACAGAAAAACAACTGGTTCTAAGAACAGCACAAACCCTGCTTGAGGATAATTTGCGAGGAACAGATGAAGATATTAAAGACTATTTCCCATTACAAAACCCTCGCTGGGACCCAAATACAGATCATGGGAGGGAGCTTTTGGAGAGATACCGAGAATGGGTAATAAAGGGAGTAGAAAGAGCTATCCCTAGAACAGTGAACTGGTCTAAATTATTTGAAGTGAAACAGGGTCCCCAGGAGACTCCCTCGGAATTCCTTGAAAGGCTGAGGAATGTAATGAGAAAACATACCTCCCTGGATCCAAATTCAGAGGAAGGTATTCATCAGTTGGTGTCACTATTCACAGGGCAGTCTGCAGGGGATATAAGAAAGAAGCTACAAAAATTACCAGCACCGGCCAATAGAAATTTGGAAAGTTTGCTAGAAGTAGCTTGGAGAGTGTTTAGCAATCGGGAGGAGGAAGATAGGAAAAAGGACAGACAGATACTGATTGCAGCTTTGCAAGGGACAGGGAGGGGTGAAATGTGCAGAACAAGAAAGCCCCTGGAAAAGGACCAATGTGCCATCTGCCGGAAAAAAGGACACTGGAAAAATGAATGCCCACTGAGAAAACAGAAAAGGGGGGCATGGACTAAGTTCCAAGCCCCCGTAAAGGAGGATTGACTGGAACCGGGCGAGTCTACCCTGGCGGATTCACTGGTTAAGATAAAGCTAGGGAAGAAACAGAAGAGTGTAGAATTTTTAATAGATACTGGTGCGGCTTGTTCAGTACTAAATGAAGAATTAACTCCATTAAGTAAAGAATTTATGACTGTAAAAGGGGCCACTGGTCAACCCGAAAAGGCTTACTTCCTTAAACCTCTGAAATATAAATTGGGGAAGCAGGTAGGGATACATCGATTTTTATACCTACCTGACTCACCACATCACCTCTTAGGACGGGATCTCTTAGAATTATTAGGGGCAGAAATAAAATTTAAGGCAGGAAAGATGCGGTTTAAAGTAAGGGATGATTCTTTAATTGAGGTACTGAGCCTAGCATTGATCACAACAAATTCAACTCCCGAAAACACAGGGATGCCCGAAGAAATCAGTAATCAGGTCTATCCAGGGGTATGGGCAACGGAAACCCCAGGGCGTGCAAAAAACGCCCCTCCTGTGGTAATTAATATAAAGCAAGGAGCTCAACCCCCACGAATTAAACAATACCCCCTAAGGATAGAAGATAGAGAGGGAGCACAACCATTAATTGATAAATTCATGAGACATGGGTTATTAGTGGAATGTGACTCTAAATACAATACCCCGATACTCCCAATTAGGAAACCAGACGGGAACTACCGTATAGTACAGGATCTGAGAGCAATCAATAAAATAGTAGAAGATTTATATCCCCTGGTAGCAAACCCATATACACTGCTTACAAAACTATCTAGTGAATTGGCTTGGTTTACCGTACTGGATCTAAAGGATGCATTCTTCTGCTTACCCCTAAGTCCAGAGAGTCAGCTATTATTTGCATTTGAGTGGGAGAACCCTAAATCCGGCAGAAAAACACAACTGACATGGACAGTGCTTCCCCAAGGGTTCAAGAATAGCCCAACTATTTTTGGGAATCAGCTAGCCAAGGATTTGGAACAATGGGAACGCCCCTCTGAGAAAGGAGTTCTGTTACAGTATGTAGATGATCTATTAATAGCTACTGAAACGGAAGAAGAGTGTGTAACATGGACTATCAGTCTACTGAATTTTCTGGGGCTTAATGGGTATCGAGTCTCCCCACAGAAGGCCCAGGTGGCAAAACGACAAGTAGTCTATTTGGGCTACGAAATCACAGCAGGACTAAGGATGCTGGGAACAGCGAGGAAGGAAGCCATTTGTCAGACCCCCGAGCCCCGGACTGCAAAGGAGCTGCGCACATTCCTGGGAATGACAGGCTGGTGTCGACTCTGGATCCATAACTATGGACTTCTGGTAAAACCACTCTTTGCACTTTTAAAAACTAACCCCAATACTCTCACTTGGGATGGGGAAAGTAGAAGAGCCTTTAAACAGTTAAAGCGTGAGCTCATGCAGGCTCCTGCCTTAGGGTTGCCAGACACAACAAAACCATTCTGGCTATTCTCATATGAAAAACAAGGAATAGCCTTGGGAGTCCTGGCTCAGAACTTGGGGCCTTATCGAAGAGCAGTAGCATACTTTTCTAAACAACTGGATGAAGTAAGCAGGGGGTGGCCGAGCTGCTTGAGAGCAATAGCTGCACTGGTATTAAACGTTCAGGAAGCACGTAAATTTACTTTAGGGCAGAAAATCACAGTCTTGACATCTCACACTGTTTCAACTGTGTTAGAAGTGAAGGGTGGGCACTGGCTCTCACCGCAGAGACTCCTTAAGTATCAAGCTATCCTGATGGAACAAGATGATGTGGAAATAAAAGTAACTAATATTGTTAACCCAGCATCCTTCCTTAGTGGGACCTCGGGAGAACCAGTACTGCATGATTGCCTGGAAACCATTGATGCGGTATGTTCCAGCCGACCAGACCTGAAAGAAGAACCACTAGAAGATGCTGAGGACTCTTGGTATACTGACGGTAGCAGCTTTGTGCTGCAGGGGGTACGCAAAGCAGGCTATGCTGTGACAACTACAAACAAGGTAATAGAATCAAAAGCCTTGACCCCAAATACCTCTGCACAAAAGGCAGAAATCATAGCTCTAACTCGAGCATTAGAGCTGGCAGAGGGAAAGAGAATCAACATATGGACAGATTCAAAGTATGCTTTTAGTGTGATACATGCCCATGGAGCAATATGGAAGGAGAGAGGACTATTATCAACACGAGGAAAGGGCATTAAGCATGCCGAGGAAATTTTAAAGCTCCTGGAAGCAGTTCATCGACCAAGAAAGGTGGCTATTATGCATTGCAGAGCACACCAGAAAGGAAAGATGCCGGAAGAAGTAGGAAATGCTTTTGCAGATCGAGAGGCAAAACGAGCAGCAAGGGAAGACCCGGTGGAAATGCATTCTTTAATTCCAGACGGTAAAATCCAAATTGATAGTGAACCCAGATACTCAAAGGAAGATAAAATTCTCATAGAAGATCTAGGAGGGCAAGTGGGAGAGGGAGGATGGGCCACTACCCCACAAGGTAAAATCATTATTCCCACGGCTATACTGTGGGCAGTGATAATGGCTGAACACAGAAAAACTCATTGGGGAGTGGAGGCACTGCATAAATATTTAGCCCAAAGAATAATTGCCCGGAACTTGTATTCCACAATTAGGCAGGTGACACGACAATGCGAGATATGTTTACAGAATAACCCCAAGTCAGGTCATAAAGTCACCCTAGGGCAGATAGGGAAAGGGAATTACCCGGGACAACAGTGGCAAATTGATTTCTCAGAACTCCCAAGAAAAGGGGGGTTCAGATATTTATTGGTATTAACAGACACCTTTTCGGGATGGCCAGAAGCGTACCCCTGTAGGACTAACAAGGCTCGAGAGGTAACAAAGGCTCTGTTACATGAGATTATTCCGAGGTTTGGGGTCCCTGCAGCAATTTCATCAGATCGTGGCCCACACTTTAATGCTAAAGTGGTCCAACAAGTAAGTTCACTATTGGGAATTGATTGGCAGCTACATACACCATACAGGCCGCAGTCCAGCGGTCAGGTGGAAAAAATGAATCACCTAATCAAATTACAGATAGTGAAATTGGGCCAAGAGGCTGGGATACCCTGGCCTCAGGCATTACCACTGGCACTCTTACGAGTTCGTACCAAACCCCGAACCAAGGAAGGACTGAGCCCATTCGAAATCCTTTATGGGAGGCCTTACCCTGTACAAAAGGGAATCTCTATGCAAACTGGGGAAGAAGTATTGAATGAATACATGGTAAATCTGACAAAGCAACTAAAGAAAATTGAAAAAACAGTACTTGGGGCCAGGGCACGGGGCCTAGATAGCCCAGTGCATAATATACTACCAGGCGACTATGTTTATGTTAAATCCCTCTCAGATTCACCTCTGGAACCAAAGTGGAGTGGGCCCTACCAAGTGCTCCTGACCACCCACACGGCAGCAAAGGTGAAAGGACTGACGCCTTGGATACACCACACCCGCCTGAAGAAAGCTCCCAGACAACAGTGGACAGTGAAAGAGGAAGGACCACTGAAGATCAAAATCCAAAAACATGTATAACAGCTTGGTAATTTTTAGCATGACCGTGACAACAGTCGTAGCCTGGCATGGGAACAGCTACCTGAAAATGAATGAGAAAATTGGCCAGGCTTTCAATAAATCTTGCTGGATATGCACGGCCCTCCCTAGAGGAGAGGGAAGAGTGCCTATGTATGGGGTGGCAACACTAAACTGGACAATTCCAAGCTGGGTGGAATATGGGAAATGTAAGTTTGGTCTAGAAGACAAACAAGACAAACCACAGAAAGGTCCTAGGTTTGAGTTGCTAATCTTAGATTCTACTAGGTCAATCTTTGTAGATAGAAAATTTGATAAGGGGGTGGGGGTGGGATGGCGAAACTTAATGGGCATAGGGTGTAGTTGGGAATATGGGAATTCAGGAATAGTAACAGGGATTGTTAGAATTGGGAAATGGGCACAAGGCACGGGATGCGACCCTAGAACAGATGAGGCATCATACTGGGTCTCAGATAAGAATATTCTCGGAATTGCAAGGATGGCTACATCATTTGCCTATCAAGAAAAGATGCCCAAGCCATGTAAATTACCAAATGGGTATTGGTGGCTGTGTGGGGATGGGCATGCTCGAAAAGCATTACCTATAAATTGGACAGGGACATGTACTGTAGGATATTTGGTACCTCAAACTACAGTACATGAAGACACCCCACGAGGACTTATAAGAACTCCCTGGATTCGAACTAGGCGCACATACAATCCCTTAGTGCACAGCACAGGCTTTCATAGCTTATTAAGAATTCTCATTCCATCTCTAGGGGTGACACAACTAGAACAGGCAATTGTGAATATCTCAGCTACTTTAGAAATAGTAGAAAATGCCACAACAGATGCATTGCGAGCAATCCAAGAAGAGGTATCCTCCTTATCCAAGGTGGTGATTCAAAACAGGATGGCACTGGATATATTAACAGCCAAAGAAGGGGGGGTATGCACAATAATAAATCAGAGCTGCTGTGTGTACCTAAACAAAGATCTAAGAATTGAAACCGACTTGAGGAAAATTTGGGAACAAACAAAGGTGTTGCACAAGGCAAGTCAGGATAACATAGGTTGGGAAAAAAGATTGTGGGATACACTCACTAGCTGGTTACCAAATTTAGGATGGGTAAAGCAGCTCTTTTTGGTCGGAATCATTATAGCCATCTTGGTGCTGTTAATAAGTTTTACCTGTATAGTAGTAAAGTGCTCTATGTGCTTGTACCAAGGTACCGGAAGGGAATACGAGGTTTGGAAGAGACATGAGCTGAGACAAAAGGTAGAGAGCGGAGCCTATTTTGAGACCCATTAAGAATCTAGCAGGTAAAAGCCTGCTAGATTAAAGAAAAGGGGGGAATTGAAGAGTGAGCAAAGCCTCAAAATGGTGGTAAGGTAACACTTTGCTATAGAAAGGGAAAGACGATGCTTACGTGGGAGAATGGTACCAGCAGATAACACCAAGAAGAAAACAGAAGAAGAATTTCACCCCAAAACAACGGCAAGGGTCGCGGGGAATGGGGTCAGGGGGAATGAGGGAATGGGGTTGCGGGGAACGGGGCCATAGGGAATGTAATGAATATGTAATCAAACTGAGGAGGAGACTATTGATTATGTATTAGCTTGACCTATAACTGTAACACACTTTTCTCCTTACGGTGTGCAAGTTTGGTGGAGCTATCCCCCTTGCACCCGGCGCTGCGCAATAAACATACCTGCTTTATAACCCATCTCTGGATTATAGAGTTTGATTCCGCAAGTCACCTTCTATGAAAAGCAACTCACGGCATGCAGTGAGACTTACCTTGTCATGGTCTGTGAGCAATGCTCCTGCGGAGAGCACGCAGCCCGCTCACACCACACACATCCTGCAAGCTCTCTCCAGTTTCTCTCCTCTCCTTCTGTCACCTGCAGGCTGTGCTGTGCACAAGAGCTGCTCCTGGGCACAGCTGTCTCTCTGCATCTCTGCCCACTTTTATGAGCTCCCTGTGCCCCAGGATCCCGGCCCAGCTCAGCAACAGGTTATGTCATTTTTATCCTTCCCACTCATCTCCCCTGACACGTCCCTGGGTCCTCACGGCCAACAGCTCCTGAAAGACAACTGCATCATGACTGTGCGATGAAATTCTCTCAATTAACCACCACATGTCCAGTGGTCAGTGACTGATTGGAGACATATGGGGAGTGCTCCCACAGATCGTTTGATGAGGGCACCCAGACAAGGGAGGTGAGGTTTGGACTTTCCCTGTGCAGGACAGTGATCCAGCTGAGGCAGTGCAGGAGTCTCATCCCTTGACAGAAATCCTGGAGCTGAAATGGGATTCAGCTCCCTACACACCCACAGGAGCTGGGATTCCTCAGGTTCAGTTCAGAAGTGCACAAGGAGTTGCCTGCATGTGAGCTCCTGCTCTGACTCCTCGGTCCTTCAGCCGGGAAGCAGCTGCTTACACACAGACACTGGGTGATGCCCACCATGCCTGGGCTGCTCCTGATGTGTGCCAGTGCTTGTAAACCGTGTGGGAAATCCCTGAGATAGACACCTCTTTCCTGGGCATCAGCTGAGGGCCAGACAGGGGATAGCACCGGCTGTCTGGTGAATTCACATGCAGCTGCAAAAGCTGCACAGGGCCTTCAGCAAAGCCATGCCTATGGTGTGTCCGTGCTGCTACATCACCTCCAAGACCCACGATCGGTCTAATGTCTGTGTGCCACCTTCTGCACACTGATACCATAGATGAGCTATCCAGTCCAGCTATGTCCAGTGATGATTTTCAATTAGGATGTTTACTTCTGCGGTTTTGCACCAATGCAAACACCAAAGCACAATAAGCTAGACATCTTGGTAGAGCTGCAGGCCTGAGCTCCTGTTTGGACCATGGGCACACAGTTTAATGGCTTCCACACCTGCACTGTAGAGCAAGGGGGATACAGAGTCTTTAGGATGGATGGGAGAGGAGTCAAGGAAGGGCGACTGCCCTCTGTGAGAGTGCACTGAGCTCTGCCTGGGGATGGAAGAGCAGCCAGGTCAGAGCTAATGGAAATGGCCAACAGAGGAGACCATCAGTGTCTGTTCCTAGCTTCTTGATCATAGAGAGCAATTGGAAGGTGCCCTCTGCAGACAGATGGGTTTAACATGTTGTCAGGCCATTGTCCTCTTTGGGAGCCTTTTTCACTCCAGTATCTGCTGCAGGGACAGCACAGCAGGGCATGTGCCATCCAGCAGATCCCCGGAGAGCACAGATGGGAGATTCTTGACCAAGCTGTGGAGGAACCAAAGTGGAGAGATTCTCTGCTGGATCTCATGCTCTCCAGCATGGAAGGACTGGTGGGAATTATAAAGGTCAAAGGGGCATCAGGCCAAGTGCAAGATGCTAATGTATCTCTTTTTATTTATTTATTTATTTATTTTGAGGGTGTAAGCTTAGAAGATGTTCATAAATGTCAATAAAATTGAGACAAAGGATTGAAGACAAAGATCAAAATCAATGAGAACATGTTAACCCTTCTCAACATGAGAAATTCTCATGAGTCTTGTTCCATTTTAAGTTGTAAATATGAATCTTTGGGGTGATTTGATGTCCTTTTTTTTCTTTTTTTTTTTTTTCTTTTTCTTTTTCTGATACTACGATGTTTTCCAGAATTGTTTTTGCTGGGCACAAATGCCTTCAGGTTCAGAGACACAGACAGCGGTGCCAGTGCCAATGACCTGTGTCTATAGCCCGGCGCCTGCCGCTGATTTTCCCTGCTGCCTATTTGATGTCCCTCATCCTCGAGGTGTCTCCAGCTCTCCTCAATAAATGGCCGTGGTTAAGGGCATGTTTTCAGCAGGCCATTTAGACACACGCTCCTGTCACAGCCTGCCAGATTTCCCCATCCCTTGTCTTTGTTCAGTCAGATACCTCCCAATTATCGGTCTGATTTCTGACTTTTAGGGGGATGACTCAAGTTTGCTCCATCTCACCAAAGTCTGATGGACTGTGTTGTCAACTCCTTCACCGTGATTCTATCCCTTCCTATCTTTTCATTTTCTATTTCTTTTTCTTTTGCTATGCCGATTTCTTCTCCTTTTCATTTAATTTTCCTTTTCCTTTTCCTTTCATCCTTTATCTTTTTTTTTTTTTCTTTTTCTCTTTCTCTTTCTCTCTTTTTAATTTTTCATGCTCAGTCAGTGAAATACTCAGATGTCCTGTTCAATTTTACGTTGATTACGTTGTCAGTTTTACGTCCCAACTCCCTGGCTGATCTATCCCAGGGAGATTACTGGAATTTTCTCCATTCCTCAAAAATCTGTTGTCAAGTCCTTCACTGTGATTCTCTCTATCCCATCCTATCTGTGTCTAACTCATTTCTTGTGGAAATAGTCCCTGTGAAACATAAACCTCAATAGAAGCAGCTTGGACATGGCATGCAGTTGATCACTGTGTTTTACTGTTGCTTCAATTGCATCACCTTTCCTTCTGTTTGTTGGCCATAAATAAAGAGAAATATTTCTTTTTCTGTGTGCAGCTGGTTCTCTGTGGAAAGCCAGTGGGAGTTGGTACAAAGGAGGTTTAACTCTGAGCGGGTGACAACAGAGAAGAGTGATGTGAGGAAAAGTGATGCAAGTCCCATGGGGCCAATGAGAGTAGAAGAGGGGTGGAGAGGTTGAGGAGGAACTTTGTCCACACAGCAACAGATTAGAACTCATTGGGGACATCCTGGATTGACATCAGTTGCAAAGTGCTTCTTTAACTTCTTGTATAAAACAAACTATAAATAAACAGACGTTAAATGCATTTTGGATTCTTGCTCTTTAAGCTCTCTCCATTTTGCTGAACACGTTCTGAAAACCTGAAGAAGACAACAGGAAGGCACAATGCACAAGAGGCTCTTTAGTTTAGAATGGGCCCCAGGGTGCATTTGGTGCTGAGTCCATCAACCTCCAGTGCAGAGAGAAGTTTGCATAAAGTACTTGGCAAGACAAAGTCAGAAGTAACAGTGAAGTTTCTTGGAGTATTAATGGGCCCACTGAGGGCCATTAGCAAGCAGGCTTCCCAAGGGACTAGTTAGAGCAGATAATTGGAAGCCATGACTCCAGTCAGGCAAAGGCACTGGCATGGTGGCTCTGATGCTAAGAAAATCCTCCTTTGTCTTAAAAAGCAAACAGGACAAGACCTGATTCCCAGACCCTTGGCATGGAGATCCTGTCTCTCGTGTTGGCTCAGGGCTCTTCCTGTGGCAGTGATTTGTAAATTTATATGATGTTAAGTGAAAGACATGGGAACGGAAGATCCCAGGCTCTGCATGTGTTGCAGAAATGCTGTCAAGTTCATAACCCACATGTGCCCTGTGTCTCATCGCAGAATGTAGGATGTGAGAAGGGCCCCGTCTGAACAAGCAGTCAATCCCAGTGTAACTCTGAATCTCTGATCTCTCAGTTCCAGTGCCCTCCTGTGCACACTCTCCCATAGTTTGATGCACTTGATCTTCTGCGGTGCCCAGAAGTGTACCCAGTGCTCCAGGTGAGGCTGCAGCAGTGCAGAGCAGACAGGGACGACCCTTTCCCTCACCCAGATGGCAATAACTTACTTGATGCACTTTATGGGACCATTGGCCTTCCAGTCAGCTGTCATGACTCTTAACTTACTTAGATGCAATTGAAATGAGAGCCCAGAGCATACTAAGGTGTCATCATTGAAAGAACGTAGGTGTTCCATAGCTTTGAAATGCCTTGGACTCCAGAGTATGCCAGAGATGGAGCAGAACAGAAGATTTGCCTCTTCTGTAGTGAGCTCATCCATTTAGTAAGCAGAATAACACTACATGCTACATGGGGACAGTTGCTCTACTCTGCTCTGCTCTGCTTTGCTCTGCTTGCAGGGGAATGGAGCGGGGGGTTGCTCTCATGTCAGTGCAGATAAACTCACTTTCTCTTTAACCCTTTTTCCTCTGTGAACTATTCCACTATTTGTACACTCAGATACACTTCCACATTCCCTCAACAACACTTCCATATGCCATTAACAATTATGCTTTCTTATACCATAAGAACAGTTTGTCAAACTATACAGTTCTTCAGTTCCCATAAACACCGTTAATACCATATATCTTTCCATTAACAGTTAGTATTCTTCAGTGATAAACACCTTGCCACAGAACCAGCACTGACTGGCCCTCCTCCCTCTCACGCTTCCTCACAGGCTAAACATAGTATTACGTAAATGGGTTGACACTCATTAAATAGGATAATAAAAAAGGCTTTTGAAATTACGTTAAGAATAATATGAAGACTAGTGAGACGGTGGGTCCCTACTAAGTGAGGGAGGTGTTCTGGTAATGGGGGTTGTTGAGAAGGTGGAGATAGTGAAGGCCTACTTTGCTTCTGTCTTCAGTGTAAAAGCTCTCCTTCAGGAATCCCAGACCCTGGAGCTTAGTGAGAGGGTATGGGGAATGGAGGACTTGCCTTTAGTCAAGGTAGAGTTGGCCCGTGAGCGCCTAGGCCACAACAATACTCATAAATCCATGTGTGCTGAGGGAGCTGGCAGAGATGACTGCAGAACCACTCCCTATCATCTTTGAGAGGTCTTGGAGAATGGGGGAGGTGCCTGAAGACTGGAGGATAGCCAGTGTCAATCCTGTCTTCAAAAATGTGTATGAAGGAAGATCTGGGTAACTACAGGTCAGAGAGCCTCACCTCTGGCCACTTTCAGTCAGCTGTCCTCACTCTGTTCCCTCCCAGCTCCATGTGCCTTCCACTGACCATGGCCTTGGCTCCGTACAACACTGCTTAGCAGCAGCTGTAAACATCAGAGTGTTATCAATGGTTTTCTCCTAGAACCAAAACACTGCACCATAGCAGGCAGTCTGAAGACAATTCCATCTGAGCTTTAACTCAGATTCCTGCCTGTCCTCCTCCTCTTGTTCTTCCTGATCAGGAAGCAAGGAACAGAATCTGCCGCTCTCCTCTTTGTGCCTTTTCCATCAGTTCTCAGCTGGCTCCTCTGCCATCCCCAGGCAGAGCTCAGTGCACTCTCACAAAGGGCAGCAGCCTTTCCTCATCTTCCTTGCCCATCCATCATGAAGTGTCAGTGAATAGTGAAAAGGGACCCCATAGTAGATGAAAAGAGAACACTTTGCTACGGAAAGGGAAAGGGGGCCTCACTAAGGCAAAGGGTAGTTACAGATAGATAGTTTATGTTAAGGGGGATCAGAGAGAGGGTGAATAGCAGACACTAATCTTGAGAAAAGAAGGGGATGAAGGCCATGAAGATCAGGGTGGAACAGCCCAAGAACAGCGTGGTGATTAGATGTCCACAGAGCAACTGGAACCAGGTTGGGGGGTGCCCCTCCTGAAGGGTCGAAAGTTTACGGTGAGGAAGATGATGAGCCTTCATCCCACCACCACCCCCACAACTCACTACACATGCATAAGGGGGGAGGGACTGCATGCTAATGGGGTCTGACGAATGTAATGAATATGTATCCCAATTCTTGCCAACTACTGATGATGTATTAGTTCAGCCTGTATCTGTTGCACGCTTTCTCCTGACGGTGTGCAAGTGAGGTGGAGCTACCCCCCTGGCACCAGGGTGTGTGTGCATCACTCATTAAACACACCTGCTTTATAACTACTTGGTGGTTATGGGGTTTGATTCCGCAAGTCACCATCTCTAGGGCCATCCTGCTCTATTGCCTGCTCCATTATCGGGGTGATGAGTCCATCAGGGCCTTTATATGGGACCTCATTCATCCCAATGACAACAGGTAGGCCGGCCAGCAACTAGGTAAGTGCGACCCATAAGTGTGACCCCATAGGGTCCAATGGGGACCCCAGCCCCATAAGTGGGAACACAGACCCATAAGTGAGGATCCAGACCCATAAGTGGGTCCCCAGAATCATAAGTGTGACCCAAAACGACATATCTATGATTCTAGCCCCGTAAGTGTGACCCCATAGGGGCCAATGTGGGCCCCAGACCCATAAGTGTGACCCATAAGTGAGGCTCCAGCCCCATAAGTGGGTCCTCAGACCCATAAGTGTGGCCACAGCCCCATAACTATAGACTTGGAGATGTCCCCAGCCCCATAAGTGGGTCTCCAGCCCCATAAGTGTGAACACAGACCCATATGTGTGGCCCCAACCCCATAACTATAGATTTGGAGAGGTCTCCAGACCCATAAGTGAGGCTCCAGACCCATAAGTGGGTCCCTAGACCCATAAGTGTGAACACAGACCCATAAGTGTGACCACAAACCCCATTTATATGGGGCCTCATTCACCCCAATGACAACGGGAAGGCTGGCAAGCAACAAGGTGAGTGTGACCCATAAGTGGGACCCCATAGGGGTCAACGGGGACCCCAGCCCTATAAGTGGGAACACAGACCCATAAGTGTGACCCCAAACCCCATAAGTACGATTCTAGCCCCATAAGTGACACCCCAAACCCCATAAGTGCCTCCGCAGCCCCATAAGTGTGACCCATGAGAGAGGCTCCAAACACATAAGTGTGACCCCATAGGGGCCAATGGGGACCCTAGCCCCATAAGTGTCATCCAAAGCCCCCTAACCGAGACCCTATGAAACTTTGAGATGTCCCCAGCCTCATAATTGTGACCCATAAGTGTTGCTCCAGCCCCATAACTTCATCCCCAGCCCCATAAGTGTGACACCATAAAGGCCAGTGGGGACCCCAGCCCCATAAGTGGGAACACAGACCCGTAAGTGTGACCCAAAACCCCATAACTATAGACTTGGAGATGTCCCCAGCCCCATAAGTGGGTCTCCAGACCAATAAGTGTGACCCCATAGGGGCCAATGGGGACCCCAGCCCCGTAAGTGGGAACACAGGCCCATAAGTATGACCCAAAACACCATAACTATAAACTTGGAGATGGCCCCAGCCCCATAAGTGGGTGTCCAGACCCATAAGTGGGACCCAAAACCCCATAACTGAGTTCCTAGGTGTGAATCCAGCCCCATAAGTGGGACTCCAGCCACATAAGTGAGGCTCCAGACCCATAAGCGAGGCTCCAGACCCATAAGTGTGACCCCATAGGGGCCAATGGGGACCCCAGCCCCATAACTGCATCCCCAGTCCCATAACTGTAACCCCAACCCCATAACTGAGACCCTAAAGACTTGGAGATGTCCCCAGCCTCATAAGTGGGACCCCATAGGGGCCAATGGGGACCCCAGCCCCATAACTGGGAACACAGACCCATAAGTGTGACAAATAAGTGAGGCTCCAGCCCCATAAGTGTGACCCATAACTACATCCCCATCCCCATAACTGAGTCCCCAGCCCCATAAGTGGGAACACAGCCCCATAAGTGTGACCTATAACTGCATCCCTAGCCCCATATCTGAGTCCCCAGCCCCATAAATGTGACCGCAGCCCAATAAGTGTGACCCATAAGTGAGGCTCCTGCCCCATAAGTGGGTCCTCAGACCCATAAGTGGGACCCCAGACCCATAACTGCGTCTTCAGCCCCATAAGTGTTATCCAAAACTACATCCCCAGCCCCATAACTGATTCCCCAGTCCCATAAGTGTGTCCCCAGCCCCATAAGTGCATCCTCAGCCCCATAAGTGTGACCAAGAAGTGTAACCCCATAGGGACCAATGAGGACCCCAGCCCCATAAGTGTGACCCCAGCCCCAAAAGTGTGACCCATATGTGCCTCCCCAGCCTCATAAGTGCATCCCCAGCCCCACAATTGAGACCCCAAACTTCATAACTGCATCTCCAGCCCCATAAGTGTGACCCCAATGGGAACACTATGGGGGTCCCTGGTTGACATACCTGTACCCAGCCCCGTAAGTGTGACCCATAAGTGGTTCCCCAGCCCCATAGGTTCATCTCCAGCCCCATAAGTGCACCCACAGCCCCATACCTGCATCCCCAATCCCATAACTGCCTCTCCAGCCCCATAAGTGGGAACACAGACCCATATCTGAGTCCCCAGCCCCATAACTGCATCCCCAGCCCCATAAGTGTGTCTTCAGCATCCTCAAGGGGAAGAGAGCTGGATCTGCTGACAGTGCTGCAGCCTCTGCAACTCTTGGCACAGACCCTGCAGCAGCTCCAAGGTTTTGCTACACGTTCTGCACTTACTCCACACTCTGGACAGATCCCGCTGTCACTCCACCCCTCATAATGAGCTCTGCAGTCACTCCTGCTACAGGTCCTGTAGCTGTTCCATGTATTGCTATAAGAAAATGAAACAAATGCCTCCCAAGGGAGGTGCACTGTGCCAGGAGGTTCAGCCCTGCGGTCACTCCAACCCCTCCAATGAGCCCATTGGCTGCTCCAACTTCGTCACATGTCCTGTGGTGGTTCCAGCTCTGGCAATGAACTCTGAGGTCGCTACAACTCCGGCAACAGCCTGAAAGTCAGTACAGCTCCTACAGTGAACCCTCTGGCTGTTAAAACCCCTGCAACTAGTCCTGGACTTGCAAACAGATAAGCATAGTTCATATATGTTTGCAACTGCATGTTTTATATGTGTGAAAATATACTAAAGATAATATATATATAAATAAATTAATCATAAATATATTCCTTTTCTTTTTCTCTTGATCTCAACCCATACAATTTAAACCACGGCACTGCCCTGAGACCCTTACCGATCTCCTTGTGACTAGTCAATCTCTCCCAGTCATGCAGTGAAGAGCAACAAAAGATCTCAAAGACTTCTCAGGGAGCAGCTCCTGAGGTAGATTCCTTACATCAGCATTGGAAGAGGCCTCCAGTTCTCTGGTCCTGCTCTAAAGGGGCCCTCTTGTTATGGCAGTGCCAGCAAGGAGACCAGCTCTGACACAGCTATTCATATTGCCGGCTACTGACTGCAGCCCCGGAGTGCTGCTGTAGAGGCAACGGGTCTGCTGTGAGACACACAAGACCTTCAGGCCTGTACAAATAAGAGGACTCAAATCCTCTGTGCATTGTGGCAGTGTAAAGAGGGGAGGAATGAAAAGAGCACGTTGTGCTCCTATCTGTGCCTGTACCTCCCTCAGATCCAGGCAAAGTTGGATAAGAGAAGAGCTAAGGAAAAGTGTATTTTGAATGCTTTTTATTTTTCACTTGGCCTATTTGGGGAATTCGGTTCCATGTTTACATGAGCTCTCGGAGTGAGAAAATGGAAAGTAGGTGGGAAAGACATGAACTAAATTTTTATTTATTTATATGTTCATTAACATTTTTTTGTGGGTTACTATATCACACACAATCAATCAAAGATGCAGAAAACATAAAGAACCATAACTGGGAATCCTGTGAGGAAGATGTGCAGTTTATGGAAGGTAGAATAGTGCATAATGCAATACCTTCATGAGAGGGTGCTTGATCTCCCTGTTCCTCATGCTGTAGACAATAGGGTTCAGTGTTGGAGGAACCACTGCATACAGAAGTGACACTGTCAGATCCAGGAGTGGGGAAGAAATGGAGGGGGGCTTCAGGTAGGCAAAAAAGCCAGTGCTGAGAAAGAGGGAGACCACAGCCAGGTGAGGGAGGCATGTGGAGAAGGCTTTGTGCCATCCCTGCTCACAGGGTATCCTCAGCACAGCCATGAAGATCTGCACAGAGGACACCACTATGAAAACAAAGCACCCAAGCTCCAAAGGCACACAAAATACAATAAGCCCAACTTCCCTGAGATAGGAGGCTGAGCAGGAGAGCTTGAGGATCTGGGGTATTTCACAGAAAAACTGGTTCACAATGTTGCCTTGGCAGAGAGGTAGTGAAAACGTAATGGCAGTGTGCAGCAGGGAATAGAGAACCCCAGTGCCCCAGGCAGCTGCTGCCATGGTGGCACAAGCTCTGCTGTCCATCAAGGTCCCGTAGTGCAGGGGCTTGCAGATGGCAACGTAGCGGTCATAGGACATGATGGTGAGAAGGGAATACTCTGCTGAGAGGAAGAAGAGAAAGAAAAAGAGCTGTGCAGCACATCCTGTGTAGGAGATGGCCCTGGTGTCCCAGAGGGCGTTGGCCATGGCTTTGGGGAGAGTGGTGGAGATGCAGCCCAGGTCGAGGAGGGCCAGGTTGAGGAGGAAGAAGTACATGGGGGTGTGCAGGCGGCGGTCGCAGGCTACGGCTGTGCTGATGAGGCCGTTGCCCAGGAGGGCAGCCAGGTAGATGCCCAGGAAGAGCCAGAAGTGCAGGAGCTGCAGCTGCCGCGTGTCTGCCAGCGGCAGCAGGATGAACTCACTGATTGAGCTGCTGTTGGGCATCTGCTGTTGTTGGGCTTGGAGTCCTGTTAAGAGCGCAGAAGATAATGACAAGTCCAGACCATTCTCAGAGACACTCCTTATGCTATACTATAATATGTAATGTTTTCATTCTCCTACAACAGTGTACATTTAGCACAATTACTTGCATTTAATTTCATTTCGTTCAGCATTCCTTCCAAAATTCCAGAAGCAGCATATGGAGCTCTAACCATTCCTCTTACTTCCTTACCTCATCCCGTCTCCCTGGATGTTTTCATCTGTTTTCTGCCTCATGTCTTTACCCCAACTGCTCTTAGCACCCTAAAGTAGCCTCTGTGCCATTCAATTTCAGTTAGAATAAGCTGCCTGCTTGCAGCTAAAGTAAATTATTCATGCCTACATAAAATGATGATAATTAAAATTGTTTCCATCCATCAAAAAATGGGAGACTGGAAGCACATCACGTGTGAGTTTTACAAAACAAGCAACTGACTGATGAAAAATTCTCAAAAGTGTGACTGCCACTTTCTGCCTCCAATTTGTTTTGCCTCAGAACAGGAAATGGAAACCCCCTGCCTTGGATCTCCTCTTCCATGGGCCCTAAAAACAGAGTTGCGCAATGCATCTGTGATCCCCCTGCCCCAGGCAGCAGCTGTGGCAGCACAAGCCCTGCTGGGGGGCTCCTTCCCCCCACATCACACGTCCCGCCGCAGCGTCCTGGGCAGCTCCCTGAGCAGGCTGAGTGCTGAGCCTGGCAGGCGGCAGAGTCCCATACCCGGCACACAGCCCCTGGGGCACAGCAGGGACCCTGCTCTGCAGGACAGCCCTGGGCACCCGCCTGCAGCCCCGGCTGCACAGCCTGCAGCCGTGCTGGGACATGCAGCCCCCCCCCCTACACACACCCCGTAGCTCTTATGCTGCAGCACAGAAGCCCTCAGGTGGAGCAGAAGTCTTTTATCCACAGTAAAGAAACATGCATTACCTGCAGCTAATATGCTATGGAATGTCCCAGATTTAGTTAACCCTCAGTTAAAATCATCTGCATTGCCTACTGCATGAGACTTACCGTGTCATGGTCTGTGAGCAATGCTCCTTCAGAGAGTTTGCAGTCTGCTAACACAGTACATAACTTGTAAGCTCAATCCAATTTCTCTCCTCTCCTTCTGTCACCTGCAGGCTGTGTTGTGCACAAGAGCTGCTCCTGGGCACAGCTGTCTCTCTGCAGCTCTGCTCACTTTTATGAGCTCTCTGTGTCCCAGGAGCCCGGACAAGCAAGCAGCAGATGATGACACTTTTGACCTTCTCAGTCATCTCCCATGACAAGTCTCCGGGTCCTCATGGCCAACAGCTCCTGAAAGACAACAGCATCATGACTGTGCGTTGAAATTCGCTCAATTAACCACCACATGTCCAGTGGTCTGTGACTGATTGGAGACATATAGGGAGTGCTACCAGAGTTTGTTTGATGAAGCACAAACGGCACCCAGACAAGGAAGGCGAGGTTCAGACTTTCCCTGTGCAAGACAGTGATCCAGCTGAGGCAGTGCAGGAGTCTCATCCCTTGACAGAAATCCTGGAGCTGAAATGGGATTCAGCTCCCTACACACCCACAGGAGCTGGGATTCCTCAGGTTCAGTTCAGAAGTGCACAAGGAGTTGCCTGCATGTGAGCTCCTGCTCTGAGTCCTCGGTCCTTCAGCGGGGAGGCAGCTGCTCACACACAGACACTGTGTGATGCCCAAGTGCCTGGGCTGCTCCTGCTGTGTGCCAGTGCTTGTAAACCATGTGGGAAGTCCCTGAGATAGACACCTCTTTCCTGGGCATCAGCTGAGGGCCAGAGAGGGGATAGCACCGGCTGTCTGGTGAATTCACATGCAGCTGCATGAGCAGCACAGGGCCTTCAGCAAAGCCATGCCTATGGTTTGTCCGTGCTGATACGTAACCTCCAAGACCCACGATCGGTCTAATGTCTGTGTGCCACCTTCAGAGTCTTTAGGATGGATGGGCGAGGAGTCAAGGAAGGGCGACTGCCCTCTGTGAGAGTGCACTGAGCTCTGCCTGGGGATGGAAGAGCAGCCAGGTCAGAGCTAATGGAAATGGCAAACAGAGGAGACCATCAGTGTCTGTTCCTGGCTTCTTGATCATAGAGAGCAATTGGAAGGTGCCCTCTGCAGACAGATGGGTTTAACATGTTGTCAGGCCATTGTCCTCTTTGGGAGCCTTTTTCACTCCAGTATCTGCTGCAGGGACCGCACAGCAGGGCATGTGCCATCCAGCAGATCCCTGGAGAGCACAGATGGGAGATTCTTGACCAAGCTGTGGAGGAACCAAAGTGGAGAGATTCTCTGCTGGATCTCATGCTCTCCAGCATGGAAGGTCTGGTGGGAATTATAAAGGTCAAAGGGGCATCAGGCCAAGTGCAAGATGCTAATGTATCTCTTTTTATTTATTTATTTATTTATTTTGAGGGTGTAAGCTTAGAAGATGTTCATAAATGTCAATAAAATTGAGACAAAGGATTGAAGACAAAGATCAAAATCAATGAGAACGTGTTAACCCTTCTCAACATGAGAAATTCTCATGAGTCTTCTTCCATTTTAAGTTGTAAATATGAATCTTTGAGGTGATTTGATGTCCTTTTTTTTCTTTTTTTTTTTTTCTTTTTCTTTTTCTGAAACTACGATGTTTTCCAGAATTGTTTTTGCTGGGCACAAATGCCTTCAGGTTCAGAGACACAGACAGCGGTGCCAGTGCCAATGACCTGTGTCTATAGCCCGGCGCCTGCCGCTGATTTTCCCTGCTGCCTATTTGATGTCCCTCATCCTCCAGGTGTCTCCAGTTCTCCTCAATAAATGGCCGTGGTTAAGGGCATGTTTTCAGCAGGCCATTTAGACACACGCTCCTGTCACAGCCTGCCAGATTTCCCCATCCCTTGTCTTTGTTCAGTCAGAAACCTCCCAATTATCGGTCTGATTTCTGACTTTTAGGGGGATGACTCAAGTTTGCTCCATCTCACCAAAGTCTGATGGACTGTGTTGTCAACTCCTTCACCGTGATTCTATCCCTTCCTATCTTTTCATTTTCTCTTTCTTTTCCTTTTGCTATGTCGTTTTTTCTCCTTTTCCTTTTAATTTTCCTTTTCCTTTCATTCTTTATCTTTCTTCTTTTTTTTTTTCTTTTTCTCTTTCTCTTTCTCTCTTTTTAATTTTTCATGCTCAGTGTGTGAAATACTCACAAGTCCTGTTCAATTTTACGTTGATACCTCCCAACTCCCTGGCTGATCTATCCCAGGGAGATTACTGGAATTTTCTCCATTCCTCAAAAATCTGTTGTCAAGTCCTTCACTGTGATTCTATCTATCCCATCTTATCTGTGTCTAACTCATTTCTTGTGCAAATATTCCCTAAGAAAGATAAACCTCAATAGAAGCAGTTTGGACGTGGCATGCAATTGATCACTGTGTTTTTCTGTTCATTCAATTGCATCACCTTTCCTTCTGTTTGTTGGCCATAAATAAAGAGAAATCTTTCTTTTTCTGTGTGCAGCTGGTTCTCTGTGGAAAGCCAGTGGGAGTTTGTACAAAGGAGGTTTAACACTGTGCGGGTGACGGCAGAGGAGAAGAGTGATGTGAGGAAAAGTGATGCAAGTCCCATGGGGCCAATGAGAGTAGAAGAGGGGTGGGGAGGTTGAGGAGTAACTTTGTCCACACAGCAACAGAATAGAACTCACTGGGGACATCCTGCATTGACATCAGTTGCAAAGTGCTTCTTTAACTTCTTGTATAAAACAAACTATAAATAAACAGACATTAAATGCATTTTGGATTCTTGCTCTTTAAGCTCTCTCCATTTTGCTGAACACGTTCTGAAAACCTGAAGAAGACAACAGGAAGGCACAATGCACAAGAGGCTCTTTAGTTTATAATGGGCCCCAGGGTGCATTTGGTGCTGAGTCCATCAACCTCCAGTGCAGAGAGAAGTTTGCATAAAGTACTTGGCAAGACAAAGTCAGAAGTAACAGTGAAGTTTCTTGGAGTATTAATGGGCCCACTGAGGGCCATTAGCAAGCAGGCTTCCCAAGGGACTAGTTAGAGCAGATAATTGGAAGCCATGACTCCAGTCAGGCAAAGGCACTGGCATGGTGGCTCTGATGCTAAGAAAATCCTCCTTTGTCTTAAAAAGCAAACAGGACAAGACCTGATTCCCAGACCCTTGGCATGGAGATCCTGTCTCTCGTGTTGGCTCAGGGCTCTTCCTGGGGCAGTGGGATGGAGGTCTGTATGATGTTAAATGAAAGACATGGGGACAGAAGACCCCAGGCTCTGCATGGGGTGCAAGGACGGTGTGAAGTTCATGTCCCACTAGTGCCCTGTGTCACATCACAGGATTTGGGATGTGAGAAGGGCCCCGTCTGAACAAGCAGTCAATCCCAATGTAAGTCTGAACTTCAGATCTCTCAGTTCCAGTGCCCTCCTGTGCACACTCCCCCATAGTTTGATGCACTTGATCTTCTGCGGTGCCCAGAAGTGCACCCAGTGCTCCAGGTGAGGCTGCAGCAGTGCAGAGCAGACAGGGACGACCCTTTCCCTCACCCAGATGGCAATAACTTACTTGATGCACTTTATGGGACCATTGGCCTTCCAGTCAGCTGTCATGACTCTTAACTTACTTAGATGCAATTGAAATGAGAGCCCAGAGCATACTAAGGTGTCATCATTGAAAGAACGTAGGTGTTCCATAGCTTTGAAATGCCTTGGACTCCAGAGTATGCCAGAGATGGAGCAGAACAGAAGATTTGCCTCTTCTGTAGTGAGCTCATCCATTTAGTAAGCAGAATAACACTACATGCTACATGGGGACAGTTGCTCTACTCTGCTCTGCTCTGCTTTGCTCTGCTTGCAGGGGAATGGAGCGGGGGGTTGCTCTCATGTCAGTGCAGATAAACTCACTTTCTCTTTAACCCTTTTTCCTCTGTGAACTATTCCACTATTTGTACACTCAGATACACTTCCACATTCCCTCAACAACACTTCCATATGCCATTAACAATTATGCTTTCTTATACCATAAGAACAGTTTGTCAAACTATACAGTTCTTCAGTTCCCATAAACACCGTTAATACCATATATCTTTCCATTAACAGTTAGTATTCTTCAGTGATAAACACCTTGCCACAGAACCAGCACTGACTGGCCCTCCTCCCTCTCACGCTTCCTCACAGGCAGAACATAGTATTACGTAAATGGGTTGACACTCATTAAATAGGATAATAAAAAAGGCTTTTGAAATTACGTTAAGAATAATATGAAGACTACTGAGACTGTGGGTCCCTACTAAGTGAGGGAGGTGTTCTGGTAATGGGGGTTGTTGAGAAGGTGGAGATACTGAAGGCCTACTTTGCTTCTGTCTTCAGGGTAAAAGCTCTCCTTCAGGAATCCCAGACCCTGGAGCTTAGTGAGAGGGTATGGGGAATGGAGGACTTGCCTTTAGTCAAGGTAGAGTTGGCCCATGAGCGGCTAGGCCACAAGAATATTCAGAAATCCATGTGTGCTGAGGGAGCTGGCAGAGATGACTGCAGAACCACTCTCTATCATCTTTGAGAGGTCTTGGAGAATGGGGGAGGTGCCTGAAGACTGGAGGATAGCCAGTGTCAATCCTGTCTTCAAAAATGTGTATGAAGGAAGATCTGGGTAACTACAGGCCAGAGAGCCTCACCTCTGTCCCTGGAAAGGCGATGGAACAGCTTGTGCTGAATGCCATCTTCAGACAGTTGGAAGAAAAGGAGGTTATCAGGAGTTGTCAGCATGGTTTTACCAAGTGGAGGTCATGTGTGACCAACCTGGTAGCCTTCTATAACACTGTTGCTGGCTGGGTGGATGGGGAGAGAGCGGTAGATGTTGTCTACCTTGATTTCAGCAAGGCTTTTGATACTGTCTCCCACAATATCCTTATAACAAAGATAAGGAAATGTGGGAAAGATGAGTGAACAGTGAGGTGGGTTGAGGACTGTCTGACTGACAGAGCACAGAGGGTGGTCGTTGTCAAAGCAGAGTCCATTTGGAGACCTGTAAGTAGCGGTGTTCCCCAGGTGTTGGTGCTGAGCCTGGTCTTGTTCAGCTTCTTCATAAGTGACCTTGACAAGGGGATAGTGGCCACCCTCAGCAAGTTTGCTGATGATTGGCTGACACGCCTGAAGGCTGTGCTGCCATTCAGCGAGACCTGGACAGGCTGGATAGATGTGCAGCAAGAAACCAGACGAGGTTCAATGAAAGCAAGTGTAGAGTGTTGCACTTAGGAAGGAATAATTGCACACACCAGGACAGTTTGGGGAATGAGCTGCTGGAGAGGAGCTCTGTAGAGAGGGACCTGGGTGTTGTGATGTCAGTGTGTGGAAATATGAGTAGGGGAACTGAACAGAAACTGGAGCATAGGAAGTTCTGCACGAATTTGTGCAAGAACTTCTTTATGGTGAGGGTGATGGAGCACTGGAACAGGCTACCCGAGGGGGTTGTGTTGTATCCTTCACTGGAGATATTCAAGACCCGCCTGGACGCCCACCTGTGTGCCTACCTGGTGTTTCCCAGGGGTCTGTGCTGGGGCCTGTCCTCTTCAATATTTTTATTGATGACCTGGATGAGGGCACTGAGTGCATCCTATGTAGGTTTGCTGATTTCACCAAATTGGCTGCGAGTGTGGACCTGTCCGTCATTACCAAGGACCTACTGAAGGATCTGGACAGGCTGGAGATCTGGGCTGAAGCCAATGGGATGAGGTTCACCAAGACCAAATGCCACGTCCTGAACTTTGGGACCTGGCATGGACTGCCAAGAGTGGGGGTGGAGTCACTGACCCTGGAGGTGTTCCAGGAATCATTGGACGTTGTGTTGAGGGCCATGGATTTGTGGGAGCTATTGATGATAGGTGAATAGTTGGACTGGATGATCTTTTAGGTCATTTCCAAAATTGGTGGTTCTATGATTCTATGGTATCCTGTCCCTGTCTGTGTGCTCCTTTTTGCTTTAGCAAACACTCTCTGAGTGGCCTCACCACATGTCAGGAATTTGTCACTGACCACCTGAAATCTGTTGTTAAATTCAACGGATTTCAAAGCACAGTCATGATGCTGTTGACTTTCAGGAACTGTTGGCCATGATGATGCAGGGAAATCTCAGAGGAGACATGTGGGAAGGATAAAAATGACATCCTCTACTGCTCAGCTGGGTTGGGCTCCTAAAACACAGGGAGCTCATAAAAGTGGGCAGAGATGTAGAGAGACAGCTGTGCCCAGGAGCAGCTCTTGTGCACAGCACAGCCTGCAGGTGACAGAAAGAGAGGAGAGAAATTGCACTGAGCTTACAAGATATGTACTGTGTGAGCGGGCTGTGAGCTCTATGAAGGAGCATCGCTCACAGACCACAACACGGTAAGTCTCATGCAGTAGGCAATGCAGCTGCTTTTAACAGAGGGTTAACAAAATATGCGACATTCCATAGCAGATTGGCTGCAGGTAATGCATGTTTCTTTACTGTGGGAAAAGCCTTCTGGTCCAGCTGAGGGCTTCTGTGCTGCAGCATAAGAGCTACGGGGTGTGTGTACGGGGAGGAGCTGCATGTCCCAGCACGGCTGCAGGCTGTGCAGCCGGGGCTGCAAGCGGGTGCCCAGGGCTGTCCTGCAGAGCAGGGTCCCTGCTGTGCCCCAGGGGCTGTGTGCCGGGTATGGGACTCTGCCGCCTGCCAGGCTCAGCACTCAGCCTGCCCGGGGAGCTGCCCAGGGCGCTGCGGGGAGATGCGTGGGGGGAAGGAGCCCCCCGGCAGGGCTTGTGCTGCCACAGCTGCTGCCTGGGGCAGGGGAACACAGCTCCACTGCACAACAGTATCTTTGTGATGGTGTTTCGTTTGAGGATAGCCAAGGCAGGGGGTTTCCTTTTCCTGTTCTGAGGGAATCTTAATTTTCAGTAGACATGGATAATTCACTCAATCTGCAAACATGCAGATTTTTAGGATTCACACTGAATGGCACAGAGGCTGTTTTTGAGGCTCTAAGAGCAGTTGGGTTAAGGATATGAGACATGAAGCACATGAAAATATCCAGGGAGGAGGGATATGAAAAGAAGAGGAAGGTTTGAGCTCCATATGCTGCTTCTGCTTAAGGAATGCTGAAATATATGAAATTAAAGGCAAGTAATGGTGCTAAATGTACACTGTTGTAGGAGAATGAAAACATTTCATATTATAGCAGGAGGAGTGTCTCTGAGAATGGTCTGGACTTGTCATTACCTTCTGCACTCTGAACAGGACTCCAAGCCCAACAACAGCAGATGTCCAACAGCAGCTCCATCAGCGAGTTCCTCCTGCTGCCGTTGGCAGACACGCGGCAGCTGCAGCTCCTGCACTTCTGGCTCTTGCTGGGCATCTACCTGGCTGCCCTCCTGGGCAACGGCCTCATCAGCACAGCCGTAGCCTGCGACCGCCGCCTGCACACCCCCATGTACTTCTTCCTCCTCAACCTGGCCCTCCTCGACCTGGGCTGCATCTCCACCACTCTCCCCAAAGCCATGGCCAACGCCCTCTGGGACACCAGGGCCATCTCCTACACAGGATGTGCTGCACAGATCTTTTTCTTTCTCTTCTTCCTCTCAGCAGAGTATTCCCTTCTCACCATCATGTCCTATGACCGCTACGTTGCCATCTGCAAGCCCCTGCACTACGGGACCTTGATGGACAGCAGAGCTTGTGCCACCATGGCAGCAGCTGCCTGGGGCACTGGGGTTCTCAATTCCCTGCTGCACACTGCCAGTACGTTTTCACTGCCTCTCTGCCAAGGCAATGTAGTGAAACAGTTTTTCTGTGAAATACCCCAGATCCTCATACTGTCCTGCTCAGAATCAAATCTTAGGGAAACTGTGTTTCTCAATTTTAGTATCAGTTTAGTATTTGGCTGCTTTGTTTTCATAGTGGTGTCGTATGTGCAGATCTTCATGGCCGTGCTAGGATGCCCTGTGAGCAGGGATGGCACAAAGCCTTCTCCACATGCCTCCCTCACCTGGCCGTGGTCTCCCTCTTTCTCAGCACTGGCTTTTTGCCTACCTGAAGCCCCCGTCCATTTCCTCCCCACTCCTGGATCTGACAGTGGCACTTTTGTACGCAGTGGTTCCTCCAACACTGAACCCTGTTATCTACAGCATGTGGAACAGGGAGATCAAGCACGCTCTCAGGAAGGTGTTGCAATACACACTATTCCAGCTTCCATAAAATGCACAATTTCCTCATAGGATTCCCAGTGATGGTTCTTTATGTTCTATGCATCTTTGATTGTTTGATTATGTGAGATATAGCAACGTAAAATAAATAAATAAATAAATAAATAAATAAATAAAATTGAAGTCATAAATAAAAATGTATTATAATTCTTTCCTACCTAATTTCCATTTTTTCACTCCAAGAGCTCATGTAAACATGTAACCGGATTCCCTGAATACGTTTGAAGATACCTAAACTGTTTCCATAAAAAACATTTGCTTAGGTTTTCTATTTTCCTACTTTGTCTGGATTTGGGGAGGTACAGCCACAGACAGCAGCTCAACGTGCTCTTTTCATTTCTGATCTCTTTACACCTCCACAGTGCTCACGAGTCCTCTCATTTGTGCAGGCCTGAAGGTCTTGTGGGTCTCACGACTGTCCTGTTGCCTCTACAGCAGAAATCGAGGGCTGCAGTCAGTAGCCGGCAATATGAACAGGTCTGTCAGAGCTGGTCTCCTTGCTGGCACTGCCATAACAAGAGGGCCCCTTTAGAGCAGGTCCAGAGAACTGGAGGCCTCTTCCAAAGCTGGTGTAAGGAATCTACCTCAGGAGCTTCTCCCTGTGAAAACTTCAAGATCTTATTTTGCTCTTCAGTGTGTGAGCGGATCAGATTGAATAGTCCCAAGAAGATCACTAAGTGACTTAGGGCAGTGCTGTGGTTTAAAGTTTATGGGTTGAGATAAAGAGAAAAAGAAAAGGATAATAATTATGACAAATGTATTTATAGATATATAATATATTTATTATATTTTCACACATATACAACATACGCAGTTGCAAACATATATGCACAGATACTAATACACATGCATATCTGTTTGCATATCGGTTTTAACAGCCTCAGGGTTCACTGTAGGAGTTGAAGTGGCTGTCGGGCTGTTGCAGGAGTTGAAGTGACCTCAGAGTTCATTGCGAGAGCTGGATTCACCACCGGACCTGTGACTAAGTTGGAGCAGCCACTGGGCTCATTGGAAAGGTTGGAGCCACTGCAGGGCTGTACTTCCTCCCTTGGGAGGAATTTGTTTCATTTTCTTATAGCAATACATGGAACAGCTACAGGACCCGTAGCAGGAGTGACTGCTGAGCTCATTATGAGGGGTGGAGTGACAGCGGGATCTGTCCCAGAGCATGGAGCAACTGCAGGATGTGTAGCAAAACCTTGTACTGCTGCAGGGTCTGTGACTGGAGTTGCAGAGGCTGCAGCACTGTCAGCATGTCCAGCTCTCTGGATCTGGCACACTGCAGTCATCTGTGTTTCTTGGGGATTACCAGAACCACAGCAGACCTGCCCCCAATATTCTACCAGTTTCTCAGGATCCTGCAGTTGCTCGGAGATGAAGTTCCAAAGCCCTGGGGGTTCCCACCTCTCCAGGCATCTGCCGAGACCGTCCCACACCCCCTGCCATGCAGAGCCTTCTCACCTTGGCGCAGATCTCTCACTGATATTCCTCAATAATTGTTTAACCTCAATCATAGATTCATAGAATCACCAAGGTTGGAAAAGGCCTAAAAGATCATCCAGTCCAACCGTTCACCTATTACCTATAGCTCCCACTAAACCATGTCCCTCAACACAACATCCAGTCACTCCTTGAACACCCCCAGACTCACAGAGGCGACAATGTAAATTGTGTAATTCATAATCATATCGACAATATTACTTCTAAAACCCAAAGATGACCACAGAGCTGAATGTGCACAAAACTTCACTTAGTCAGCTGCCAATTTTATCGTGGTACAAACTGAGGTCAAACAGCATAGCAAAATAAATACCCTAATCCAGCATCCAAGCACCAAGTAAGGAGCTGTGCAGTGAAGCTTCATGAGAAGACTCAACAAGCTCCACACATAGGGAAACAATCAGCATCATGGCCTGCAATTCTCCAGCTCCCACAAAGCCCTGTGTTATCTCGATCTGGACAGATGTGCTGTTATCTCAACCCTTGGAGCCTCACATCAGGCACCAAATTGATAGTGGTTGTTGAACCCAACATGTGGCTCAGCAGAACTGGGAAAAAAAGTACAACTTGTGGGTTGTAACAAAGCAATTTACTAAGAGAGATAAAAGGAGAGGAGTAATAGTTATCACTATATATCCGTTGATATGGAATTGTATGTAACAACTGATGCACAAGCACTTGCTCAGCACAACCAGACTGATGCTCAGCTGGGCTCTGGGCAGTGAAGAGACTGAGATGAACTCCCACCCCTTTCAATACAATTTCTGCTTGCTGTCAGCTGATAGAGAACGTCCCTTTGGCCACTTTCAGTCAGCTGCCCTCACTCTGTTCCCTCCCAGCTCCATGTGCCCTCCACTGACCATGGCCTTGGCTCCATACAACACTGCTTAGCAGCAGCTGTAAACATCAGAGTGTTATCAATGGTTTTCTCTTAGAACCAAAACACTGCACCATAGCAGGCAGTCTGAAGACAATTCCATCTGAGCTGTAACTCAGATTCCTGCCTGTCCTCCTCCTCTTGTTCTTCCTGATCAGGAAGCAAGGAACAGAATCTGCCGCTCTCCTCTTTGTGCCTTTTCCATCAGTTCTCAGCTGGCTCCTCTGCCATCCCCAGGCAGAGCTCAGTGCACTCTCACAAAGGGCAGCAGCCTTTCCTCATCTTCCTTGCCCATCCATCATGAAGTGTCAGTGAATAGGGAAAAGGGACCCCATAGTAGATGAAAAGAGAACACTTTGCTACGGAAATGGAAAGGGGGCCTCACTAAGGCAAAGGGTAGTTACAGATAGATAGTTTATGTTAAGGGGGTCAGAGAGAGGGGGAATAGCAGACGCTAAGCTTGAGAAAACAAGGGGATGAAGGCCATGAAGATCAGGGTGGAACAGCCCGAGAACAGTGTGGTGATTAGATGTCCACAGAGCAGCTGGAACCAGGTTGGGGGGTGCCCCTCCTGAAGGGTCGAAAGTTTACGGTGAGGAAGATGATGAGCCTTCATCCCACAAGCACCCCCACAACTCACTACACATGCACAAGGGGGGAAGGACTGCAAGCTAATGGGGTCTGAGGAATGTAATGAATATGTATCCCAATTCCTGCCAACTACTGATGATGTATTAGTTCAGCCTGTATCTGTTGCACGCTTTCTCCTGACGGTGTGCAAGTGAGGTGGAGCTACCCCCCTTGCACCAGGGTGTGTGCGCATCACTCATTAAACATACCTGCTTTATAACTACTTGGTGGTTATGGGGTTTGATTCCGCAAGTCACCATCTCTAGGGCCATCCTGCTCTATTGCCTGCTCCATTATCGGGGTGATGAGTCCATCAAGGCCTTTATATGGGACCTCATTCATCCCAATGACAACAGGAAGGCCGGCAAGCAACAAGGTATGTGCGACCCATAAGTGTGACCCCATAGGGGCCAATGTGGGTCCCAGACCCATAAGTGTGACCCGTAAGTGAGGCTCCAGCCCCATAAGTGGGTCCTCAGACCCATAAGTGTGGCCACAGCCCCATAACTATAGACTTGGAGATGTCCCCAGCCCCATAAGTGGATCTCCAGCCCCATAACTGTGAACACAGACCCATAAGTGTGGCCCCAACCCCATTACTATAGATTTTGAGATGTCTCCAGACCCATAAGTGAGGCACCAGAACCATAAGTGGGTCCCTAGACCCATAAGTGTGAACACAGACCCATAAGTGTGACCACAAACCCCATTTATATGGGGCCTCATTCATCCCAATGACAACGGGAAGGCTGGCAAGCAACAAGGTGAGTCCGACCCATAAGTTGGACCCCATAGGGTTCAACGGGAACCCCAGCCCCTTAAGTGGGAACACAGAGCCATAAGTGTTACCCCAAACACCATAAGTACGATTCTAGCCCCATAAGTGATACCCCAAACCCCATAAGTGCCTTCGCAGCACCATAAGTGTGAGCCATAAGAGAGGCTCCAAACCCATAAGTGTGACCCCATAGGGGCCAATGGTAACCCTAGCCCCATAAGTGTCACCCAAAGCCCCCTAACCGAGACCCTATAAAAATTCTGAGATGTCCCAAGCCTCATAAATGTGACCCATAACTGTGGGTCCAGCCCCATAACTTCATTCCCAGCCCCATAAGTGTGACACCATAAAGGCCAGTGGGGACCCCAGCCCAATAAGTGGGAATACAGACCCATAAGTCTGACCCCATTTTGGCCAATGGGGACCCCAACCACATAAGTGGGAACACAGGCCCATAAGTATGACCCAAAACACCATAACTATAGACTTGGAGATGGCCCCAGCCCCATAAGTGGGTGTCCAGACCCATAAGTGGGACCCAAAACCCCATAACTGAGTTTCTAAGTGTGAATCCAGCCCCATAAGTGGGACTCCAGCACCATAAGTGGGACTCCAGCCCCATAAGTGAGGCTCCAGACCCATAAGTGAGGCTCCAGACCCATAAGTGTGACCCCATAGGGGCCAATGGGGACCCCAGCCCCATAACTGCATCCCCAGCCCCATAACTGTAACCCCAACCCCATAACTGAGACCCTAAAGACTTGGAGATGTCCCCAGCCTCATAAGTGGGACCCCATAGGGGCCAATGGGGACCCCAGCCCCATAACTGGGAACACAGACCCATAAGTGCCTCTCCAGCCCCATAAGTGCGTCCCCAACCCCATCACTGTGACCTCATAGAAGCCAATGGGGACCCCAGCCCCATAAGTCCATCCCTAGCCGCATAAGTGTGACCCAAAACCCCATAACTGAATCTTCAGCCTGATAATTGTGTCCCCAGCCTCATAACTATAGACTATAACTATACTCATAACTATAGACTTAGAGATGTTCCCAGCCCCATAAGTGTGACCCATAATTGCATCCCAGGCCCATAAGTGGGTCCCCAGCCCCGTAAGTGTTACCCATAACTGAGTCCCCAGCCCCGTAAGTGGGAACACAGCCCCATAACTGTGTCCCCAGCCCAATATGTGGGTCTCCAGCCCCATAAGTGTGACCTATAACTGCATCCCTATCCCCATATCTGAGTCCCCAGCCCCATAAGTGTGACCCGGGCCCCATAAGTGTGACCCGTAAGTGAGGCTCCAGCCCCATAAGTGGGTCCTCAGACCCATAATTGGGACCCCAGACCCATAACTGCGTCTTCAGGCCCATAAGTGTGGCCCATTACTACATCCCCAGCCCCTTAAGTGTGACCCATATCTGCATTCCCAGCCTCATAAGTGTGACCCGTAACTGCATCTCCAGCCCCATAACTGAGTCCCCAGCCCCATAAGTGTGTCCCAGGCCTCATAAGTGCATCCTCAGCCCCATAAGTGTGACCAATAAGTGTAACACCATAGGGACCAATGAGGACCCCAGCCCCATAAGTGTGAACCCAGCCCCTAAAGTGTGACCCATAAGTGCCTCCCCACCCCATAAGTGCATCCCCAGCCCCACAAGTGAGACCCCAAACTTCATAACTGCATCTCCAGCCCCATAAGTGTGACCCCAATGGGGACACTATGGGGGTCCCTGGTTGACATACCTGAACCCAGCCCCGTAAGTGTGACCCATAAGTGGTTCCCCAGCCCCATAGGTTCATCTCCAGCCCCATAAGTGCACCCACAGCCCCATACCTGCATCCCCAATCCCATAACTGCCTCTCCAGCCCCATAAGTGGGAACACAGACCCATATCTGAGTCCCCAGCCCCGTAACTGCATCCCCAGCCCCATAAGTGTGTCTTCAGCATCCTCAAGGGGAAGAGAGCTGGATCTGCTGACAGTGCTTCAGCCTCTGCAACTCTTGGCACAGACCCTGCAGCAGCTCCAAGGTTTTGCTACACGTTCTGCACTTACTCCACACTCTGGACAGATCCCGCTGTCACTCCACCCCTCATAATGAGCTCTGCAGTCACTCCTGCTACAGGTCCTGTAGCTGTTCCATGTATTGCTATAAGAAAATGAAACAAATTCCTCCCAAGGGAGGTGCACTGTGCCAGGAGGTTCAGCCCTGTAGTCACTCCAACCCCTCCAATGAGTCCAGTGGCTGCTCCAACTTCGTCACATGTCCTGTGGTGGTTCCAGCTCTGGCAATGAACTCTGGGGTCACTTCAACTCCAGCAACAGCCTGAAAGTCAGTACAGCTCCTACAGTGAACCCTATGGCTGCTAAAACCCCTGCAACAAGTCCTGGACTTGCAAACAGATAAACATAGGGATTAGTTCATGTATGATTGGAACTGCATATGTTGTATACGTGTGAAAATACACGAAATATATTATATATGTATAAATACATTTGTCATAATTATTTTCTTTTTCTTTTACTTTTTATCTCAACCCATAAAATTTAAACCACAGCACTGCCCCAAGTCTCTTACTGATCTCCTTGGGACTATTCAGTTTATCCGGTCACGCACTGAAGAGCACAAGAAGATCTTGAGGATTTCTCAGGGAGCAGCTCCTGAGGTATATTCCTTTCACCAGCTTTGGAAGAGGCCTCCAGTTCTCTGGACCTGCTCTAAAGGGGCCCTCTTGTTATGGCAGTGCCAGCAAGGAGACCAGCTCTGACAGACCTGTTCATATTGCAGGCTTGCAATAAAATGCATATTGCATTTTAGGTATCTTCAAACGTATTCAGAGAATCTGGATACATGTTTATATGAGCTCTTGGAGTGAAAAAATGGAAATTAGGTAGGAAAGAAGTGTAATACATTTTCATTTATGAGTTCAATATTTTTTTTTTTTTTTTTTTTTTTTTTTTTCCGTTGCTGTATCTCACATAATCAAACAACCAAAGATGCATAGAACATAAAGAACCATCACTGGGAATCCTAGGAGGAAATTGTGCATTTTATGGAAGCTGGAATAGTGTGTATTGCAACACCTTCCTGAGAGCGTGCTTGATCTCCCTGTTCCTCATGCTGTAGATAATAGGGTTCAGTGTTGGAGGAACCACTGCGTACAGAAGTGCCACTGTCAGATCCAGGAGTAGGGAGGAAATGGACGGGGGCTTCAGGTAGGCAAAAAAGCCAGTGCTGACAAATAGGGAGACAACGGCCAGGTGAGGGAGGCATGTGGAGAAGGCTTTGTGCCGTCCCTGCTCACAGGGCATCCTCAGCACAGCCACGAACATCTGCACATAGGACACCACTATGAAAATAAAGCAACCAAAGGCTAAAATGGAACCAAAAAAGAGAAACACAATTTCCCTGAGATAGGAGGCTGAGCAGGAGAGCTTGAGGATCTGGGGGATTTCACAGAAAAACTGGTTGACAACATTGCCTTGGCAGAGAGGCAGTGAAAATGTACTGGCAGTGTGCAGCAGGGAATAGAGAACCCCAGCGCCCCAGGCAGCTGCTGCCATGGTGGCACAAGCTCTGCTGTCCATCAAGGTCCCGTAGTGCAGGGGCTTGCAGATGGCAACGTAACGGTCATAGGACATGATGGTGAGAAGGGACAACTCTGCTGAGATGAAGAAGAAAATGAAAAAGAGCTGTGCAGCACGTCCTGGTGTCCCAGAGGGCGTTGGCCATGGCTTTGGGGAGAGTGGTGGAGATGCAGCCCAGGTCGAGGAGGGCCAGGTTGAGGAGGAAGAAGTACATGGGGGTGTGCAGGCGGCGGTCGCAGGCTACGGCTGTGCTGATGAGGCCGTTGCCCAGGAGGGCAGCCAGGTAGATGCCCAGCAAGAGCCAGAAGTGCAGGAGCTGCAGCTGCCGCGTGTCTGCCAACGGCAGCAGGAGGAACTCGCTGATGGAGCTGCTGTTGGGCATCTGCTGTTGTTGGGCATGGAGTCCTGTTCAGAGTGCAGAAGATAATGACAAGTCCAGACCATTCTCTGAGGCATTCCTCTTGCTATACTATGAAATGTTTTTATTCTCCTACAACAGTGTACATTTAGCACCATTACTTGCATTTAATTTCATGTCGTTCAGCATTCCTTAAGCAGAAGCAGCATATGGAGCTCTGACCTTCCTCTTATTTTCTTATCCCTTCTCCCTGGATATTTTCATCTGTTTCATGTCTGATACCTTTACCCCAAGTGCTCTTAGAGCCCCATACTCCAGTTTCTGTGTCATTGAGTTTCAGTTAGAAAATGCTGCCTGTTTGTAGGATAGGTGAATTATTCATGCCTACAGAAAATGATGATAATTCCATCCTTCGAGAAAGGGGAGACTGAAAGCAAATAATGTGTGACTGTTCACAAAACAAGCAATTGATTGACGAAAAATTCTCAGAACTCCTATTGCCCCTTTTAGATTTCTGACTCCAAACCTCTTCGCCTCAGAACAGGAAATGGAAACCCCCTGCCTTGGCTCTCCTCTTGCAAAGTACCCACAGAAACATTCAGTTGTGCAGTGGAGCTCTGATCCCCTGCCCCAGGCAGCAGCTGTGGCAGCACAAGCCCTGCCGGGGGGCTCCTTCCCCCCACATGTCTCCCGGCAGCGCCCTGGGCAGCTCCCCGGGCAGGCTGAGTGCTGAGCCTGGCAGGCAGCAGAGTCCCATACCCGGCACACAGCCCCTGGGGCACAGCAGGGACCCTGCTCTGCAGGACAGCCCTGGGCACCCGCCTGCAGCCCCGGCTGCACAGCCTGCAGCCGTGCTGGGACATGCAGCTCCCCCCCCCCACACTCACCCCGTAGCTCTTATGCTGCAGCACAGAAGCCCTCAGCTGGACCAGAAGGCTTTTTCCACAGTAAAGAAACATGCATTACCTGCAGCCAATCTGCTATGGAATGTCACATATTTTGTTAACCCTGTATTAAAAGCAGCTGCATTGCCTACTGCATGACACTTACCGTGTTGTGGTCTGTGAGCGATGCTCCTTCATAGAGCTCACAGCCCGCTCACACAGTACATATCTTGTAAGCTCACTCCAATTTCTCTCCTCTCTTTCTGTCACCTGCAGGCTGTGCTGTGCACAAGAGCTGCTCCTGGGCACAGCTGTCTCTCTACATCTCTGCCCACTTTTATGAGCTCCCTGTGTTTTAGGAGCCCAACCCAGCTGAGCAGTAGAGGATGTCATTTTTATCTTTCCCACTTGTCTCCCCTGAGATTTCACTGCATCATCATGGCCAACAGTTCCTGAAAGTCAACAGCATCATGACTGTGCTTTGAAATCTGTTGAATTTAACACCAGATTTCTAATGGTCACTGACTAATTCCTGACATGTGGTGAGGCCTCTCAGAGAGTGTTTGCTCAAAGAGGGCACTCATACAAGTACAGGATATCATAGAATCACCAAGGTTGGAAAAGACCTAAAAGATCATTCAGTCCAGCTGTTCACCTATCACCAATAGCTCCCACTAAACCATGTCCGTCAACACAACATCCAATGATTCCTGGAACACCTCCAGGGTCGGTGAATCCACCCCCACACTTGGAAGTCCATGCCAGGTCCCAAAGTTCAGGACGTGGCATTTGGTCTTGGTGAACCTCATCCCATTGGCTTCAGCCCAGATCTCCAGCCTGTCCAGATCCTTCAGTAGGTCCTTGCTAATGACAGACAGATCCACACTCCCAGCCAATTTGGTGAAATCAGCAAACCTACATAGGATGCACTCAATGACCTCATCCAGGTCATCAGTAAAGGTTCTGAAGAGGACAGGCCCCAGCACAGACCCCTGGGAAACACCAGGTAGGCACACAGGTGGGCGTCCAGGCGGGTCTTGAATATCTCCAGTGAAGGATACAACACAACCCCCTCGGGTAGCCTGTTCCAGTGCTCCATCACCCTCACCATAAAGAAGTTCTTGCACAAATTCGTGCAGAACTGCCTATGCTCCAGTTTCTGTTCAGTTCCCCTACTCATATTTCCACACACTGACATCACGACACCCAGGTCCCTCTCTACAGAGCTCCTCTCCAGCAGCTCATTCCCCAAACTGTCCTGGTGTGTGCAATTATTCCTTCCTAAGTGCAACACTCTACACTTGCTTTCATTGAACCTCGTCTGGTTTCTTGCTGCACATCTATCCAGCCTGTCCAGGTCTCGCTGAATGGCAGCACAGCCTTCAGGCGTGTCAGCCAATCATCAGCAAACTTGCTGAGGGTGGCCACTATCCCCTTGTCAAGGTCACTTATGAAGAAGCTGAACAAGACCAGGCTCAGCACCAACACCTGGGGAACACCGCTACTTACAGGTCTCCAAATGGACTCTGCTTTGACAACGACCACCCTCTGTGCTCTGTCAGTCAGATAGTCCTCAACCCACCTCACTGTTCACTCATCTTTCCCACATTTCCTTATCTTTGTTATAAGGATATTGTGGGAGACAGTATCAAAAGCCTTGCTGAAATCAAGGTAGACAACATCTACCGCTCTCTCCCCATCCACCCAGCCAGCAACAGTGTTATAGAAGGCTACCAGGTTGGTCACACATGACCTCCACTTGGTAAACCCATGCTGACAACTCCTGATAACCTCCTTTTCTTCCAACTGTCTGAAGATGGCATTCAGCACAAGCTGTTCCATCGCCTTTCCAGGGACAGAGGTGAGGCTCTCTGGCCTGTAGTTACCCAGATCTTCCTTCATACACATTTTTGAAGACAGGATTGACACTGGCTATCCTCCAGTCTTCAGGCACCTCCCCCATTCTCCAAGACCTCTCAAAGATGATAGAGAGTGGTTCTGCAGTCATCTCTGCCAGCTCCCTCAGCACACATGGATTTCTGAATATTCTTGTGGCCTAGCCGCTCATGGGCCAACTCTACCTTGACTAAAGGCAAGTCCTCCATTCCCCATACCCTCTCACTAAGCTCCAGGGTCTGGGATTCCTGAAGGAGAGCTTTTACCCTGAAGACAGAAGCAAAGTAGGCCTTCAGTATCTCCACCTTCTCAACAACCCCCATTACCAGAACACCTCCCTCACTTAGTAGGGACCCACAGTCTCAGTAGTCTTCATATTATTCTTAACGTAATTTCAAAAGCCTTTTTTATTATCCTATTTAATGAGTGTCAACCCATTTACGTAATACTATGTTCTGCCTGTGAGGAAGCGTGAGAGGGAGGAGGGCCAGTCAGTGCTGGTTCTGTGGCAAGGTGTTTATCACTGAAGAATACTAACTGTTAATGGAAAGATATATGGTATTAACGGTGTTTATGGGAACTGAAGAACTGTATAGTTTGACAAACTGTTCTTATGGTATAAGAAAGCATAATTGTTAATGGCATACGGAAGTGTTGTTGAGGGAATGTGGAAGTGTATCTGAGGGTACAAATAGTGGAATAGTTCACAGAGGAAAAAGGGTTAAAGAGAAAGCGAGTTTATCTGCACTGACATGAGAGCAACCCCCCGCTCCATTCCCCTGCAAGCAGAGCAAAGCAGAGCAGAGCAGAGTAGAGCAACTGTCCCCATGTAGCATGTAGTGTTATTCTGCTTACTAAATGGATGAGCTCACTACAGAAGAGGCAAATCTTCTGTTCTGCTCCATCTCTGGCATACTCTGGAGTCCAAGGCATTTCAAAGCTATGGAACACCTACGTTCTTTCAATGATGACACCTTAGTATGCTCTGGGCTCTCATTTCAATTGCATCTAAGTAAGTTAAGAGTCATGACAGCTGACTGGAAGGCCAATGGTCCCATAAAGTGCATCAAGTAAGTTATTGCCATCTGGGTGAGGGAAAGGGTCGTCCCTGTCTGCTCTGCACTGCTGCAGCCTCACCTGGAGCACTGGGTGCACTTCTGGGCACCACAGAAGATCAAGTGCATCAAACTATGGGAGAGTGTGCACAGGAGGGCACTGGAACTGAGAGATCTGAAGTTCAGAGTTACATTGGGATTGACTGCTTGTTCAGACGGGGCCCTTCTCACATCCCACATCCTGTGATGAGACACAGGGCACATGTGGGTTATGAACTCGACAGCATTTCTGCAACACATGCAGAGCCTGGGATCTTCCCTTCCCATGTCTTTCACTTAACATCATATAGATTTCCAGCTCACTGCCACAGGAAGTGACCTGAGCCAACATGAGAGACAGGATCTCCATGCCAAGGTTCTGGGAATCAGGTCTTATCCTGTTTGCTTTTTAAGACAAAGGAGGATTTTCTTAGCATCAGAGCCACCATACCAGTGCCTTTGCCTGACTGGAGTCATGGCTTCCAATTATCTGCTCTAACCAGTCCCTTGGGAAGCTTGCTTGGTAATGGCCCTCAGTGGGCCCATTAATACTCCAAGAAACTTCACTGTTACTTCTGACTTTGTCTTGCCAAGTACTTTATGCAAACTTCTCTCTGCACTGGAGGTTGATGGACTCAGCACCAAATGCACCCTGGGGCCCATTCTAAACTAAAGAGCCTCCTGTGCCTTGTGCCTTCCTGTTGTCTTCTTCAGGTTTTCAGAACGTGTTCAGCAAAATGGAGACAGCTTAAAGAGCAAGAATCCAAAATGCATTTAACGTCTGTTTATTTATAGTTTGTTTTATACAAGAAGTTAAAGAAGCACTTTGCAACTGATGTCAATGCAGGATGTCCCCAGTGAGTTCTATTCTGTTGCTGTGTGGACAAAGTTCCTCCTCAACCTCCCCACCCCTCTTCTACTCTCATTGGCCCCATGGGACTTGCATTACTTTTCCTCACATCACTCTCCTCTGCCGTCACCCGCACAGTGTTAAACCTCCTTTGTACAAACTCCCACTGGCTTTCCACAGAGAACCAGCTGCACACAGAAAAAGAAATATTTCTCTTTATTTATGGCCAACAAACAGGAGGAAAGGTGATGCAATTGAATGAACAGAAAAACACAGTGATCAATTGCATGCCACATCCAAGCTGCTTCTATTGAGGTTTATCTTTCTTAGGGAATATTTGCACAAGAAATGAGTTAGACACAGATATGATGGGATAGATAAAATCATGGTGAAGGACTTGACAACAGATTTTTGAGGAATGGAGAAAATTCCAGTAATCTCCCTGGGATAGATCAGCCAGGGAGTTGGGAGGTATCAACGTAAAATTGAACAGGACTTGTGAGTATTTCACACACTGAGCATGAAAAATTAATAAGAGGGAAAAAGAAAGAGAAAAATAAAAAAAAAAAAAAGAAAGATAAAGGATGAAAGGAAAAGGAAAATTAAAAGGAAAAGGAGAAGAAAACGACATAGCAAAAGAAAAAGAAAGAGAAAATGAAAAGATAGGAAGGGATAGAATCACGGTGAAGGAGTTGACAACACAGTCCATCAGACTTTGGTGAGATGGAGCAAACTTGAGTCATCCCCCTAAAAGTCAGAAATCAGACCGATAATTGGGTGGTATCTGACTGAACAAAGACAAGGAATGGGGAAATCTGGCAGGCTGTGACAGGAGCGTGTGTCTAAATGGCCTGCTGAAAACATGCCCTTAACCACGGCCATTTATTGAGGAGAGCTGGAGACACCTGGAGGATGAGGGACATCAAATAGGCAGCAGGGAAAATCAGCGGCAGGCGCCGGGCTATAGTCACAGGTCATTGGCACTGGCACCGCTGTCTGTGTCTCTGAACCTGAAGGCATTTGTGCCCAGCAAAAACAATTCTGGAAAACATCGTAGTATCAGAAAAAGAAAAAGAAAAAAAAAAAAAGAAAAAAAAGGACATCAAATCACCTCAAAGATTCATATTTACAACTTAAAATGGAAGAAGACTCATGAGAATTTCTCATGTTGAGAAGGGTTAACATGTTCTCATTGATTTTGATCTTTGTCTTCAATCCTTTGTCTCAATTTTATTGACATTTATGAACATCTTCTAAGCTTACACCCTCAAAATAAATAAATAAATAAATAAAAAGAGATACATTAGCATCTTGCACTTGGCCTGATGCCCCTTTGACCTTTATAATTCCCACCAGACCTTCCATGCTGGAGAGCATGAGATCCAGCAGAGAATCTCTCCACTTTGGTTCCTCCACAGCTTGGTCAAGAATCTCCCATCTGTGCTCTCCGGGGATCTGCTGGATGGCACATGCCCTGCTGTGCGGTCCCTGCAGCAGATACTGGAGTGAAAAAGGCTCCCAAAGAGGACAATGGCCTGACAACATGTTAAACCCATCTGTCTGCAGAGGGCACCTTCCAATTGCTCTCTATGATCAAGAAGCCAGGAACAGACACTGATGGTCTCCTCTGTTGGCCATTTCCATTAGCTCTGACCTGGCTGCTCTTCCATCCCCAGGCAGAGCTCAGTGCACTCTCACAGAGGGCAGTCGCCCTTCCTTGACTCCTCTCCCATCCATCCTAAAGATTCTGTATCCCCCTTGCGCTACACTGCGCTACACTGCAGGTGTGGAAGCCATTAAACTGTGTGCCCATGGTCCAAACAGGAGCTCAGGCCTGCAGCTCTACCAAGATGTCTAGCTTATTGTGCGTTGGTGTTTGCATTAGTACAAAACAGCAGAAGTAAACATCCTATTTGAAAATCATCACTGGACATAGCTGGACTGGATAGCTCATCTATGGTATCAGTGTGCAGAAGGTGGCACACAGACATTAGACCGATCGTGGGTCTTGGAGGTGATGTAGCAGCACGGACACACCATAGGCATGGCTTTGCTGAAGGCCCTGTGCAGCTTTTGCAGCTGCATGTGAATTCACCAGACAGCCGGTGCTATCCCCTGTCTGGCCCTCAGCTGATGCCCAGGAAAGAGGTGTCTATCTCAGGGATTTCCCACACGGTTTACAAGCACTGGCACACATCAGGAGCAGCCCAGGCATGGTGGGCATCACCCAGTGAGCTCACATGCAGGCAACTCCTTGTGCACTTCTGAACTGAACCTGAGGAATCCCAGCTCCTGTGGGTGTGTAGGGAGCTGAATCCCATTTCAGCTCCAGGATTTCTGTCAAGGGATGAGACTCCTGCACTGCCTCAGCTGGATCACTGTCCTGCACAGGGAAAGTCCAAACCTCACCTCCCTTGTCTGGGTGCCCTCATCAAACGATCTGTGGGAGCACTCCCCATATGTCTCCAATCAGTCACTGACCACTGGACATGTGGTGGTTAATTGAGAGAATTTCATCGCACAGTCATGATGCAGTTGTCTTTCAGGAGCTGTTGGCCGTGAGGACCCAGGAACGTGTCAGGGGAGATGAGTGGGAAGGATAAAAATGACATAATCTGTGGCTGATCTGGGCTGGGCTCCTGGGGCACAGGGAGCTCATAAAAGTGGGCAGAGATTCAGAGAGACAGCTGTGCCCAGGAGCAGCTCTTGTTCACAGCACAGCCTGCAGCTGACAGAAGGAGAGGAGAGAAACTGGAGAGAGCTTCCAGGATGTGTGTGGTGTGAGAGGGATGCGTGCTCTCTGCAGGAGAGACCATGACAAGGTAAGTCTCACTGCAGACCGTGAGCTGCTTTTCATAGAGGGTTAACTTAATTTGGGATAACCCATAGCAGATCTGGATGTAGGCACTGCATGTTTCTTTACTGTGGAAAAAGTCTTCTGCTCCAGCTGATGGCATCTGTACTGCAGTGTCAGAGCACAGCCCTGAGGGCTGCATGTCCCAGCACGGCTGCAGGCTGTGCAGCCAGGGCTGCAGGCGGGTGCCCAGGGCTGTCCTGCAGAGCAGGGTCCCTGCTGTGCCCCAGGGGCTGTGTGCCGGGTTTTGGACTCTGCCGCCTGCCAGGCTCAGCACTCAGCCTGCCCGGGGAGCTGCCCAGGGCGCTGCGGGGAGACGTGTGGGGGGAAGGAGCCCCCCGGCAGGGCTTGTGCTGCCACAGCTGCTGCCTGGGGCAGGGGATCACAGCTCCACTACACAACTGAATGTTTCTGAGGGCCCTTTGCAAGAGGAGAGCCAAGGCAACGGGTTTCCTTTTCCTGTTCTGAGGCAAAGAGGTTTGGAGTCAGAAATCTAAAAGGGGCAATAGGAGTTCTGAGAATTTTTCGTCAATCAATTGCTTGTTTTGTGAACAGTCACACATTATTTGCTTTCAGTCTCCCATAAGTGTGTCCCCAGCCCCATAAGTGACACTGGAATTATCATCATTTTCTGTAGGCATGAATAATTCACTTATCCAACAAACAGTCAGCATTTTCTAACTGAAACTGAATGCCACAGAAGCTGGAGTATGGGGCTCTAAGAGCACTTGGGGTAAAGGTATCAGACATGAAACAGATGAAAATATCCAGGGAGCAACGATAAGAAAATAAGAGGAAGTTTAGAGCTCCATACGCTGCTTCTGCTTAAGGAATGCTGAAATACATGAAATTAAATGCAAGTAATGGTGCTAAATGTACACTGTTGTAGGAGAATAAAAACATTTCATAGTATAGCCAGAGGAATGCCTCAGAGAGTGGTCTGGACTTGTCATTATCTTCTGCACTCTGAACAGGACTCCAAGCCCAACAACAGCAGATGCCCAACAGCAGCTCCATCAGCGAGTTCCTCCTGCTGCCGCTCCTGCACTTCTGTCTCTTCCTGGGCATCTACCTGGCTGCCCTCCTGGGCAACGGCCTCATCAGCACAGCCGTAGCCTGCGACCGCCGCCTGCACACCCCCATGTACTTCTTCCTCCTCAACCTGGCCCTCCTCGACCTGGGCTGCATCTCCACCACTCTCCCCAAAGCCATGGCTAACGTCCTCTGGGACACCAGGGCCATCTCCTACACAGGATGTGCTGCGCAGGTGTTCTTCATTTTATTCTTCCTCTCAGCAGAGTATTCCCTTCTCACCATCATGTCCTATGACCGCTACGTTGCCATCTGCAAGCCCCTGCACTACGGGACCTTGATGGACAGCAGAGCTTGTGCCACCATGGCAGCAGCTGCCTGGGTGCTCTGTGCTTCTCTATTCTCTGCTGCACACTGCCAGTACATTTTCACTGCCTCTCTGCCAAGGCAATGTTGTCAACCAGTTTTTCTGTGAAATCCCCCAGATCCTCAAGCACTCCTGCCCAGAATCAAATCTCAGGGAAACTGTGTTTCTCAATTTTAGTGCCAGTTTAGCCTTTGGCTGCTTTGTTTTCATAGTGGTGTCCTATGTGTAGATCTTCATGGCCGTGCTGAGGATGCCCTGTGAGCAGGGACGGCACAAAGCCTTCTCCACATGCCTCCCTCACCTGGCCGTGGTCTCCCTATTTCTCAGCACTGGCATTTTTGCCTACCTGAAGCCCCCGACCATTTCCTCCCCACTCCTGGATCTGACAGTGGCACTTCTGTATGCAGTGGTTCCTCCAACACTGAACCCTATTATCTACAGCATGAGGAACAGGGAGATCAAGCACCCTCTCATGAAGGTATTGCATTATGCACTATTCTACCTTCCATAAACTGCACATCTTCCTCTCAGGATTCCCAGTTATGGTTCTTTATGTTTTATTCATCTTTGATTGTTTGATTGTGTGTGATATAGTAACCCACAAAAAAATGTTAATGAACATATAAATAAATAAAAATTTAGTTCATTTCTTTCCCACCTACTTTCCATTTTCTCACTCCGAGAGCTCATGTAAACATGGAACCGAATTCCCCAAATAGGCCAAGTGAAAAATAAAAAGCATTCAAAATACACTTTTCCTTAGCTCTTCTCTTATCCAACTTTGCCTGGATCTGAGGGAGGTACAGGCACAGATAGGAGCACAACGTGCTCTTTTCATTCCTCCCCTCTTTACACTGCCACAATGCACAGAGGATTTGAGTCCTCTTATTTGTACAGGCCTGAAGGTCTTGTGTGTCTCACAGCAGACCCGTTGCCTCTACAGCAGCACTCCGGGGCTGCAGTCAGTAGCCGGCAATATGAATAGCTGTGTCAGAGCTGGTCTCCTTGCTGGCACTGCCATAACAAGAGGGCCCCTTTAGAGCAGGACCAGAGAACTGGAGGCCTCTTCCAAAGCTGGTGTAAGGAATATACCTCAGGAGCTGCTCCCTGAGAAAACCTCAAGATCTTATTTTGCTCTTCAGTGTGTGACCGGATCAGATTGAATAGTCCCAAGGAGATCACTAAGTGACTCGGGGCAGTGCTGTGGTTTAAAGTTTATGGGTTGAGACAAAGAGAAAAAGAAAAGGATAATAATTATGACAAATGTATTTATACATATATAATATATTTAGTGTATTTTCACACGTATACAACATATGCAGTTCCAATCATACATGAACTAATCCCTATGTTTATCTGTTTGCAAGTCCAGGACTAGTTGCAGGGGTTTTAACAGCCAGAGGGTTCACTGTAGGAGCTGTACTGACTTTCAGGCTGTTGCTGGAGTTGAAGTGACCCCAGAGTTCATTGCCAGAGCTGGAACCACCACAGGACATGTGACGAAGTTGGAGCAGCCACTGGGCTCATTGGAGGGGTTGGAGTGACCACAGGGCTGAACCTCCTGGCACAGTGCACCTCCCTTGGGAGGAATTTGTTTCATTTTCTTATAGCAATACATGGAACAGCTACAGGACCTGTAGCAGGAGTGACTGCAGAGCTCATTATGAGGGGTGGAGTGACAGCGGGATCTGTCCAGAGTGTGGAGTAAGTGCAGAACGTGTAGCAAAACCTTGGAGCTGCTGCAGGGTCTGTGCCAAGAGTTGCAGAGGCTGCAGCACTGTCAGCAGATCCAGCTCTCTTCCCCTTGAGGATGCTGAAGACACACTTATGGGGCTGGGGATGCAGTTATGGGGCTGGGGACTCAGATATGGGTCTGTGTTCCCACTTATGGGGCTGGGGATGCAGGTATGGGGCTGTGGGTGCACTTATGGGGCTGGTGATTAACCTATGGGGCTGGGGAACCACTTATGGGTCACACTTACGGGGCTGGGTACAAGTATGTCAACCAGGGACCCCCATAGTGTCCCCACTGGGGTCACACTTATGGGGCTGGAGATGCAGTTATGAAGTTTGGGGTCTCACTTGTGGGGCTGGGGAGGCACTTATGGGTCACACTTTAGGGGCTGGGGTCACACTTATGGGGCTCGGGTCCTCATTGGTCCCTATGGGGTTACATTTCTTGGTCACACTTATGGGGCTGAGGATGCACTTATGGGGCTGGGGACACACTTATGGGGCTGGGGACGCAGTTATGGGGCTGGAGATGCAGTTATGGGTCACGCTTATGGGGCTGGGAATGCAGATATGGGTCACACTTAAGGGGCTGGGGATGTAGTTATGGGCCACACTTATGGGGCTGAAGACGCAGTTATGGGTCTGGGGTCCCAATTATGGGTCTGAGGACCCACTTATGGGGCTGGAGCCTCACTTACGGGTCACACTTATGGGGCCCGGGTCACACTTATGGGGCTGGGGACTCAGATATGGGGATAGGGATGCAGTTATAGGTCACACTTATGGGGCTGGTGATACACTTATGGGGCTGGGGACACAGTTAAGGGGCTGTGTTCCCACTTATGGGGCTGGGGACTCAGTTATGGGTAACACTTATGGGGCTGGGGAGGCACTTAGGAACGCAGTTATGGGGTTGGGGTCACACTTATGGGGCTGGGGAGGCACTTATGGGTCACACTTATGGGGCTGGTGATACACATATGGGGCTGGGGAGGCACTTATGGGGCTGTGTTCCCACTTATGGGGCTGGGGATGTAGTTATGGGGTCACACTTATGGGGCTGGGGACACAATTATGGGTCTGTGTTCCCACTTATGGGGCTGGGGTCCCCATTTGGCCCCTATGGGGTCACATTATGGGTCACACTTATGGGGCTGGGGACCCACTTATGGGGCTGGGGACTCAGTTATGGGGATGGGGATGTAGTTATGGGTCACACTTATGGGGCTGGAGCCTCACTTATGGGTCACACTTATGGGGCTGGGGAGGCACTTATGGGGCTGTGTTCCCACTTATGGGGCTGGGGACTCAGTTATGGGTAACACTTATGGGGCTGGGGACCCACAAATGGGTCTGGGGATGCACTTATGGGTCACACTTATGGGGCTGGGAACATCTCTAAGTCTATAGATAGGGCTGGGGACACAGTTATCAGGCTGAAGATTCAGTTATGGGGTTTTGGGTCACACTTATGCGGCTAGGGATGGACTTATGGGGCTGGGGTCCATATTGACTTCTATGAGGTCACAGTGATGGGGTTGGAGACGCACTTATGGGGCTGGGGAGGCACTTATGGGTCACACTTATGGGTCTGTGTTCCCAGTTATGGGGCTGGGGTCCCCATTGGCCCCTATGGGGTCACACTTATGAGGCTGGGGACATCTCCAAGTCTATAGTTATGGCGTTTTGGGTCACACTTATGGGTCTGTGTTCCCACTTATGGGCCTGGGGTCCCCACTGGCCTTTATGGGGTCACACTTATGGGGCTGGGGATGAAGTTATGGGGCTGGAGCCATGTGGAGAGTGTTTATGCAGAATGGCTTCATGAGAAAGGACATGAAGAGATTCCACTAGTTAAATTGTAAAAGAATGAACGTGATTAAAGACAAAGACGGTCTATCCTAGGGCCGATCACGGGCTAAGCAGCTGAGAAGAAATCAGGATGTGAAAAGACAGGGTATGTAGCTAAAGACGAAATATGTATCTAGAGGCAAGGACGGCCTGAGGGAAAAGCAAGATGTGTAGCAAGGTGTAGACAGAGCTGCAAAGAAAAAGTATCCATAAGACTAACCACAAAGGTCAGATGAACTAATGTGTAACCCACCAATCCTGAGCTTTACTTTTGCAATATGCATGAACTTATTACTGACTGTATAAATGAGATGCTGTAACACCTAATAAACGAGGCTTGTTGACCATGATAGCATGAGAATTGTCTCCTGCGGTTACTTCCAACAGAGCCACACTTATGGGTCACATTTATGAGGCTGGGGACATCTGAAAGTTTAATAGGGTCTCGGTTAGGGGGCTTTGGGTGACACTTATGGGGCTAGGGTCCCCATTGGCCCCTATAGGGTCACACTTATGGATTTGGAGCCTCTCTTATGGGTCACACTTATGGGGCTGTGGAGGCACTTATGGGGCTTGGGGTGTCACTTATGGGGCTAGAATCATACTTATGGGGTTTGGGTTCAAACTTATGGGGCTGGGGTCCCCATTGACCCCTATGGGCTCCCACCTATGGGTCGCACTCACCTTGTTGCTTGCCAGCCTTCCCGTTGTCATTGGGGTGAATGAGGGCCCATATAAATGGGGTTTGTGGTCACAGTTACGGGTCTGTGTTCACACTTATGGGTCTAGGGACCCACTTATGGGTCTGGAGCCTCACTTATGGGTCTGGAGACCTCTCCAATTCTATAGTTATGGGGTTGGGGCCACACATATGGGTCTGTGTTCACACTTATGGGGCTGGAGACCCACTTATGGGGCTGGGGACATCTCCAAGTCTATAGTTATGGGGCTGTGGCCACACTTATGGGTCTGAGGACCCACTTATGGGGCTGGAGCCTCACTTACGGGTCACACGTATGGGTCTGAGGCCCACATTGGCCCCTATGGGATCACACTTACGGGGCTAGAATCACAGTTATGTGGTTTTGGGTCACACTTATGATTCTGGGGACCCACTTATGGGTCTGGATCCTCACTTATGGGTCTGTGTTCCCACTTATGGGGCTGGGGTCCCCATTGGACCCTATGGGGTCACACTTATGGGTCGCACATACCTTGTTGCTTGCCGGCCTTCCCGTTGTCATTGGGATGAATGAGGTCCCATATAAAGGCCTTGATGGACTCATCACCCCGATAATGGAGCAGGCAATAGAGCAGGATGGCCCTAGAGATGGTGACTTGCGGAATCAAACCCCATAACCACCAAGTAGTTATAAAGCAGGTATGTTTAATGAGTGATGCACACACACCCTGGTGCAAGGGGGGTAGCTCCACCTCACTTGCACACCGTCAGGAGAAAGCGTGCAACAGATACAGGCTGAACTAATACATCATTAGTAGTTGGCAGGAATTGGGATACATATTCATTACATTCCTCAGACCCCATTAGCATGCAGTCCCTCCCCCCTTGTGCATGCGTAGTGAGTTGTGGGGGTGGTGGTGGGATGAAGGCTCATCATCTTCCTCGTCGTATACTTTCGACCCTTCAGGAGGGGCACCCCCCAACCTGGTTCTAGTTGCTCTGTGGACATCTAATCACCACGCTGTTCTCGGGCTGTTCCACCCTGATCTTCATGGCCTTCATCCCCTTGTTTTCTCAAGCTTAGCATCTGCTATTCCCCCTCTCTCTGCTCCCCCTTAACACAAACTATCTATCTGTAACTACCCTTTGCCTTAGTGAGGCCCCCTTTCCCTTTCTGTAGCAAAGTGTTCTCTTTTCATCTTCTATGGGGTCCCTTTTCACTATTCACTGACACTTCATGACGGATGGGCAAGGAAGATGAGGAAAGGCTGCTGCCCTTTGTGAGAGTGCACTGAGCTCTCCCTGGGGATGGCAGAGGAGCCAGCTGAGAACTGATGGAAAAGGCACAAAGAGAAGAGCGGCAGATTCTGTTCCTTGCTTCCTGATCAGGAAGAACAAGAGGAGGAGGACAGGCAGGAATCTGAGTTACAGCTCAGATGGAATTGTCTTCAGACTGCCTGCTATGGTGCAGTGTTTTGGTTCTAGGAGAAAACCATTGATATCACTCTGATGTTTACAGCTGCTGCTAAGCAGTGTTGTACGGAGCCAAGGCCATGGTCAGTGGAGGGCACATGGAGCTGGGAGGGAACAGAATGAGGACAGCTGACTGAATGTGGCCAAAGGGACGTTCTCTATCAGCTGACAGCAAGCAGAAATTGTATTGAAAGGGGTGGGAATTCATCTCAGACTCTTCACTGCCCAGAGCCCAGCTGAGCATCAGTCTGGTGGTGCTGAGCAAGTGCTTGTGCATCAGTTGTTACATACGATTCCGTATCAACGGATATATAGTGATAACTATTACTCCTCTCCTTTTATCTCTCTTAGTAAATTGCTTTGTTACAACCCACACGATGTACTTTTTTTCCCAGTTCTCATCCCCATCCCACTGGGAATGGGGCAGTGCACAAAGCAGTGAGTGCTGCTGATCCACATGTTGGGTTCAACAACCACCGTCATTTTGGTGCCTGATGTGAGGCTCCAAGGGTTGAGATAACAGCACAACTGTCCAGAGTGAGAAGGCTCTGCATGGCAGGGGGTGTGGGACCGTATTGGCAGCTGCCTGCAGTGGTGGGCACCCCAAGGGCTTTGGAACTTCATCTCCGAGCAACTTCAGGATCCTGAGAAACTGGTAGAATTTGGGGACAGGTCTGCTGTGGTTCTGGTAATCCCCAAGAAACACAGATGACTGCAGTGTGCCAGATCCAGAGTGCTGGACATGCTGACAGTGCTGCAGCCTCTGCAACTCCTGGCACAGACCCTGCAGCAGTTTGAAGTTTTTGCCACGTGTCCTGCAGTTGTTCCAAGCTGTAGGACAGATCCCGCTGTCACTCCACCCCTCATAATGAGCTCTGCAGTCACTCCTGCTACAGGTCCTGTAGCTGTTCCAGGTATGGTAATAAGAAAATCCTACAAATTCCTCCCAAGGGAGGTGCACTGTGCCAGGAGGTTCAGCCCTGTGGTCACTCCAACCCCTCCAATGAGCCCATTGGCTGCTTCAGCTTAGTCACATGTCCTGTGGTGATTCCAGCTCTGGCAATGAACTCTGAGGTCACTTCGACTCCTGCAACAGCCAGACAGCCACTTCAGCTCCTACAGTGAACCTTCTGGCTGTTAAAACCCCTGCAACTAGTCCTGGACTTGCAAACAGGTATGCATGTGTATTAGTATCTGTGCATATATGTTTGCCACTGAATATGTTGTATATGTGTGAAAATATACTAATTATATATTTATAAATACATTTCTCATAATTATTATCCTTTTCTTTTTCTCTTTGTCTCAACCCATAAACTTTAAACAACAGCACTGCCCTGAGATGCTTACGGGTCTCCTTGGGACTATTCAATTTGATCTGGTCACACACTGAAGAGCACCAGAAGATCTCGAGGTTTTCTCAGGGAGTAGCTCCTGAGGTATATTCCTTACACCAGCTTTGGAAGAGGCCTCCTTCCAGTTCTCTGGTCCTGCTCTGAAGGGGCCCTCTTGTTATGGCAGTGCCAGCATGGAGACCAGCTCTGACAGACCTGTTCATATTGCCGGCTACTGACTGCAGCACTGGATTGCTGCTGTAGAGGCAACAGGACAGTCGTGAGACACACAAGGCCTTCAGGACTGTACAAATGAGAGGACTCGAGAACACTTTGGTGGTGTAAAGTGATCAGAAATCAAAAGAGCACGTTGAGCTGCTGTCTGTGGCTGTACCTCCCCAAATCCAGACAAAGTAGGAAAAAAAAAAGCTAAGTAAAAGTCTATTTTGAAACCTTTTTAGGTAACTTTTAACGTATTTGGGGAATCTGGATACATGTAGAGGTTTGCCCTTTCCAGACGCTGGAAGGACCCAAACTGTTTTCCCCAACACACTCTTTATGTGTATTACAGGAACCTTATCTCCCTCCACGGTACGTAGGGAGCTGGATTGCTTAGGACCATTACGATTACTAGATCCTCAAGTGTTGACCAACCAGGTAGCTTCTGCTAAATGGTTCTCCCAATTTTTATACGTTCCACCACCCATTGCTTTCAACATAGTTTTCAACAACCTATTGAATCGTTCAATCTTACCAGAAGCCGGTGCATGATAGGGAATATGGTAAATCCACTCAATGCCATGATTTTTGGCCCAAGTGGTTACAAGAGAATTTTTGAAATTAGTCCCATTATCTGATTCAATTCTTTCTGGAGTGCCATGCCGCCACAGGATTTGCTTTTCCAACCCTAATATGGTGCTTCAGGCGGTAGCATGGGGTACTGCGTATGTTTCGAGCCACCCAGTGGTTGCTTCCACCATGGTGAGTACATAACGCTTACCATTGTGAGATCGTGGCAAGGTGATTTAATCAACCTGCCATGCTTCTCCATATTTATACTTTTGCCATCGCCCTTCCCCCCAAAAAGGTTTCATCCTCTTGGCTTGTTTAATTATGGCGCATGTTTCACAGTCATGAATAACTTGAGCAATAGCGTCCATAGTTAAGTCCACCCCTCGGTCTCTGGCCCACTTGTATGTCGCATCCCTTCCTTGATGACCTGAAGTCTCGTGGGCCCACCGAGCTAGGAATAATTCACCCTTGTTCTGCCAGTCCAAGTCTATTTGAGCCACCTCAATTTTGGCAGCTCGATCAACCTGATGGTTATTTTTATGTTCTTCAGTAGCCTTACTTTTAGGCACATGAGCATCTACATGGCGCACCTTTACAACAATGTTCCTTATTCGGGCAGCAATGTCTTTCCACAGTTCAGCAGCCCAAACAGATTTACCCTTTCGTTGCCAATTATCATCTTCCCACTGTTGCAACCACCCCCATAAGGCATTTGCCACCATCCATGAATCAGTATAAAGATGAAGCATTGGCCACCTCTCCCGTTCAGCCACATCTAAAGCCAGCTGAACAGCCTTTACCTCTGCGAATTGACTTGATTCTCCTTTACCTTCAGTGGCCTCTGCAACTTGTCGTGTGGGGCTCCATACAGCAGCTTTCCATCTGAGATGCTTCCCTACAATACGACATGATCCGTCTGTGAATAGGGCAAATTTCTTTTCGTTTTCTGGTAGCTCATTGTATGGTGGTGCCTCTTTAGCACGTGATACCTCTTCTGTAGGTGGTTTTTTTCAATTTTTTTACTCTCAGGCCAGTCCATGATCACTTCTAGAATTCCAGGACGGCTGAGTTTTCCCATTCAAGCTCGTTGAGTAATTAATGAAATCCACTTACTCCAAGTGGCATCAGTAGCATGATGGGTGGAGGGAACCTGTCCTTTAAACATCCAGTTTATTACTGGCAAGCGAGGTGCTAGAAGAAGCTGAACCTCTGTCCCAACTACTTCAGAAGCAGCCCGAACCCCCTCATACACGGCTAAGATCTCCTTCTCAGTCGGAGTGTAGCGCTCCTCAGACCCTTTATATGCTCGACTCCAAAATCCTAGGGGTCGGCCTCGGGTCTCTCCTGAGGCTCTTTGCCACAAACTCCAGGTGGGACCTTTCTCTCCAGCAGCAGTGTAGAGGATGTTCTTCACATCCTGTCCCGTCCGTACTGGCCCCAAGGCCACGGCACGGGCTATTTCTTGTTTTATCTGCTCAAAAGCCTGCTGCTGCTCAGGACCCCATGAGAAATTATTCTTCTTCCGTGTTACCTGATAGAGGGGGCTCACTATGTGGCTGTAGTTTGGGACATGCATTCTCCAAAAGCCCACTACTCCCAGAAAAGATTGGGTCTCTGTTTTATTTGTGGGCGGAGACATAGCAGTGATTTTGTCAATCACATCTGCTGGGATGTGACGACGTCCATCTTGCCATTTTATGCCTAAGAACTGGATTTCCTGGGCAGGCCCCTTCCCCTTGCTGCGCTTAATGGCAAAACCAGCTTTCAAAAGAATTTGGATTATCTGTTTCCCTTTCTTGGAAACCTCTGCTGCTGTATGGCCCCACACTACAATGTCATCAATATACTGCAAGTGTTCAGGAGCATTACCCTGTTCCAAAACAGCCTGGATCAATCCATGGCAAATTGTTGGGCTGTGCTTCCACCCCTGAGGTAAACGGTCCCAAGTATACTGAATACCTCTCCAGGTAAAAGCAAACTGTGGCCTGCATTTTGTAGCCAATGGAATGGAAAAGAAGGCATTAGCAATATCAATGGTGGCATACCACCTAGCTTCTTTTGACTCCAGTTCATACTGGAGTTCTAGCATGTCTGGTACAGCAGCACTTAATGGAGGTGTAACTTCATTCAGGCCACGGTAATCTACCGTCAGCCTCCATTCCCCACTGGTTTTATGCACTGGCCATATGGGGCTGTTAAAAGGCGAGTGCGTTTTGCTAATCACTCCCTGATTTTCTAATTGGCCAATTAGCTTGTGAATGGGGAGCAATGAGTCCCTATTGGTGCGGTACTGCCGTCTGTGAACCACTTTGGTGGCAATTGGTACCTCTTGGTCTTTTACCTGGAGCAACCCCACAGCAGAAGGATCATCTGACAGACCAGGTAAAGTTGACAGCTGCTTAACACCATTTGTGTTTACAGCAGCTATCCCAAAGGCCCATCGATACCCCTTGGGATCCTTGAAATATCCCATCCTAAGGTAATCGATTCCCAGTATACATGGAGCCTCTGGACCAGTCACAATAGGGTGCATTCGCCAGTTTTTACCAGTGAGGCTTATTTCGGCCTCCAACATAGTCAATTCTTGGGAACCCCCAGTCACTCCATGGATATATATTGGTTGTGTCCCTTGGTGACTTGAGGGCATTAGGGTGCATTGTGCACCAGTGTCCACCAAGGCTTTATATTTCTGTGGTTGAGATGTGCCAGGCCACTTAATCCACACAGTCCAGTATACTCTGTTGTCCCTTTCCCCCCCCCCTGGCTGGGGGCAGGGCCCCTCTATTGTTTACCTCGTTGACTTGCAGCAACTGGAACTCTCCCCTTCTTGGAAGAGTTCACCTTGGTAGTTGTTTCACCTTGTAATTCTTCCACTCGTGCCTGAAGTGCAGAGGTGGATGAATTACACCACTTCTTCATGTCCTCCCCATGACTACAGAGGAAAACCAACAAGGCAAGACGTGTAGTCTCATCGTTGATTCGAGGTGACTTATCATCATCATTTGCTTGAATACGAGGACGTCTCTTTTTAATGGTTGAGATTTTTGATGATACAGGTCGAGAGGAACTCATGTTGTTTAGCTTCCTCAATAGGCGACTGTGGAAATCCTGGTTTCCATCATCTTGTACCACCGTGGATTCATCTACATCAGGCACATTAGCCAATTTGTCAATAATATCATTTTGTGTTCCCTCCACTTCGTTTAACCTTTCCACAATTTTGACAATGGCTGAAGTATACAGATTAACTTCTGTGGCGCTTATAAATAATTCAAGTTCCTGAAGTCTGCCAATTAGTTCATTCACAGAGGGTTTCCTGTCCCCTTTGCCATATACTAATGCAAGTGCACTGGCATGCTTTTCTGGAGCTGCTTTTGTAAAGTCACGCCACATTTGTCGTGGAACGCGGACTGCTTCAGGATCATGTAATTGGTCTGGATCATTACGATTGAACTCGCGGCTGTATAGCATTTCCACCAGAGCATTTTCTCTCAAAAATTGGATACCTTTCTCAATATCAGTCCATTTCTTTCTCTCAGGCTCCAAGTCCCGTTTAAAGGGGAATCTATCTCTTACCGCTATCAACATCCGCTTCCAGAGGGTGTAGGACCGATTTTGGCATTTGCCAATACCTCTGTCCACACATGAGTCCCTGGAAATGCTACCCAGTTGGCGAGCTTCACTGCCATCGAGCCATGCACTGTTGGCACCATTGTCCCAGCAGCGAAGTAACCAAGTGACCATATTTTCTTTTGGCTGACGTGTGTAATCCTTTCTTAGATCTCGAATTTCACTCAGTTTAAAAGATCGATCAATAATGGTCGTAATACTTTGCTCACCTTTTGCTCTATCAAGAGTCCCAGGTGTTGATGGTGGCAACTGTGTTGATGAGGCTGCCCCATCTATAAGTTTGGACTTGAGAAATTCTCGTAAAGAAAAACTAGCTTTTGGCTCCTCTTCTGACTCTGACCCTGACCCTGATGCTTGTGTTATTTCCTCCAGGTAACCCTCCTTCTTTTTCCTCTCTCCTGACTTTCTCTGCTCCTCTAACTTCTTCTGCTCCTCTAACATCTTCTGCTCCTCTATCATCTTCTTATACCCCTCTAACATCCTCTGCTCCTCCAACTTCTTCTGGTCTTCTGACTCCCCCTGCTCTCCCGAGTCCCCTGAGTCTCCTGAGTCCTGCTCTCCTAACTCCCTCCGCCCTTCTAACTCCTTCTGCATTTTCTCTGAGTTGAAACTTGTTTTGTCTTTCGCCCTCTTACAGGGGCAACTAACATTGTATCTGGTGTCCCCGATGGTTGGTCCAATTGGACTACATGTGCCCCCAGTGGCTGGTCCAATTGGACTACATGTGCCCCTGGTAGTTGGTTAAATACATTCAACTCACCCTGGAGGGCACATAGCTGGTCTCGGAGAGCGTTCCGCTCAAACTGGACAGCACCAAGCTCAGTCTGGAGGCTGTTGTAGTTGGACTGGAGAGTGTTGTACCCGAACCGGAGGACGTTATGCTCGGCCTGGAGGGCAGTGTGCTCAGTCTGGAGAGTGTTGAGCTCGGTCCGAAGGGCATTGTGCTCGGTCTGAAGAGCGTTATGCTCGGACTGGAGGGCATTATGCTCAGACTGGAGAGTGTTGTGCTCGGTCTGGAGGGTGTCACAATTGGGTTGAAGGGCATCGTGCTTAGGCTGGAGGGTGCCGCGCTCAGACTGGAGGGCGTCATACTTGGACTGGAGAGTATTGTACCCGGACCGGAGAGCATTGTGCTCAGTCTGGAGAGTATTGTGCTCGGTCCAGAGGGCATTGTGCTCAGTCTGAAGAGTGTTATGCTCGGACTGGAGGGCGTTATGCACAGACTGAAGAGTGTTGTGCTCGGACTGGAGGGTGTCGCAGTTGGGTTGGAAGGCATCGTACTTGGCCTGGAGGATGCCGCACTCAGACTGGACGGCGTCATACTTGGACTGGAGAGTGTTGTGCTCGGTCTGGAGGGCATTGTGCTCAGTCCGGAGGGCATCGTGCTCAGTCTGGAGAGTGTTGTACTCCGACCGGAGGGCGCCGTGCTCGGACTGGAGAGTGTCGTGCTCAGACCGGAGGGCACTGTGCTCGGACTGGAGAGTGTTGAGTTGAGATTGCAGGGAGCTTTTCTCATCCCAAAGTTTTTCTGCGTCAGCTCTAAGATTCTCTTTCTCGTACCAGATTGAGTCTCGTTGGTACAAGAGATCTTTTCTCTCAGCTTCAAAAGCTTTTTCTCTCTCTACCTTCTCATCCCAAAGTTTTTCTGCGTCAGCTCTAAGACTCTCTTTCTCGTACCAGATTGAGTCTCGTTGGTACAGGAGATCTTTTCTCTCAGCTTCAAAAGCTTTTTCTCTCTCTACCTTCTCAGTCCAAAGTTTTTCTGCCTCAGCTCTAAGACTCTCCTTCTCGGCCCTGAGACTCTCTCTCTCAGCTTCAAAAACTTCCCTCTCAGGAATGGTATTGAATAAGGCCCGATAAGCATTAGCTAGGCCCAAAATCATTTGTGCCTCCTGAGATCTGCCTGAGCCACAACATTCCTGCCTCAAATATGCAATCAAACTCTCAGGATTCTTCAAGTGTTCAGGAGTGAAGCTCCATAACACTGAAGATGTCTGTCCTTTGAGAATCTCTTCAAAGCCTCTCCACACTCCCTGCCACTCAGTATTCTCTGGTTCTAGGGAAGACTTCCTCCGGATGTTATAAATCCAGATACTGAGTGAGATTATTACAATAATCAACAGTAAGATCAGGGAGATTAAGAGTGTGGCCCACTGATCATTCAAAAACTGCATAAAGGATTCATAGAAAGAAAAAGGAGCACGCTTAAAAATCACCATTTCTGTATAATTAGTTGCATTAGTTGCTCCCTCTGGAGCTGCATACAGATACGAAGTGAGCATTGCTAACCATGCTTTCAATCCATTATACAATTCTATAGCTCCATAAGAAAAAGTGGCTAGCTTAAACAAGACCCAATATGTTCGGAGCGTCTCAAAAAAGGAACCAATGGCACACAGTCCCTGGTAAAACAAATTTAGTAGAGAAAACATTTTTTTTTTTTTCCTTTTTTTTCTTCAATAGAGAGAAACAAAGTAAAAGAAAACAAAGCTCAACAATGTTTATAAAATATACCGGAGTATTGGCAGTCCGCCTGGACTTTCAAGGTCAAGCTCGCAGGTGCAGAATCGCAAACCTAAGATAGCTCCTTAACAGGGAAAAAAACTCGTAGCTCTGTTAAAAGCTAAAAGAGCAACAGAAGAAAACACAGAAAAACAGCAACTCAATTTGCACACATTCTCCACCAAAATCTGTCACAGTTTGAACGAAAAATCCACCTGCGTCCGTGACAGGGGCCGTGGGCCCCGGAGGGGCCATAGGCCGAAAGGAAAAAGTTAATTAGGAAAAGAAAACAGCGGCAACGATCTAAGGAGGCACACGTATTTACTAAATACTATATCGAAATACAGGATAACACAATATAATACAATATAATTGAAAATTGAAAATTGAGCTAACGAATCAAGCAAAACAGGAGAGAGAATGAGTCCCGTAACCGAGAGGCCTACTGTGAATCTAGGCGAACGGCTGAAGGCTCCCACACACTCCCCTGAACGCCAGAACTCGAAAGACGTCAGTCTGTTCTGCGACCGAGTTAATATAGAGTCCAGGTCCCGTGACCTATCGTGTTGTTCCCTGGGAGATGTAGTCTTCTTCAGTAAGTTGCAGATTCAGTAAAATTATTCATGCTTTATATGATGTTATGATGTGGAATACTGATAGCAAAAATTACAAAATTATTAAACCATGACACCCTCTCTCTGCTCCCCCTTAACATAAACTATCTATCTGTAACTACCCTTTGCCTTAGTGAGGCCCCCTTTCCCTTTCTGTAGCAAAGTGTTCTCTTTTCATCTACTATGGGGTCCCTTTTCCCTATTCACTGACACTTCATGATGGATGGGCAAGGAAGATGAGGAAAGGCTGCTGCCCTTTGTGAGAGTGCACTGAGCTCTGCCTGGGGATGGCAGAGGAGCCAGCTGAGAACTGATGGAAAAGGCACAAAGAGGAGAGCGGCAGATTCTGTTCCTTGCTTCCTGATCAGGAAGAACAAGAGGAGGAGGACAGGCAGGAATCTGAGTTACAGCTCAGATGGAATTGTCTTCAGACTGCCTGCTATGGTGCAGTGTTTTGGTTCTAGGAGAAAACCATTGATAACACTCTGATGTTTACAGCTGCTGCTAAGCAGTGTTGTACGGAGCCAAGGCCATGGTCAGTGGAGGGCACATGGAGCTGGGAGGGAACAGAGTGAGGACAGCTGACTGATAGTGGCCAAAGGGACGTTCTCTATCAGCTGACAGCAAGCAGAAATTGTATTGAAAGGGGTGGGAGTTCATCTCAGTCTCTTCACTGCCCAGAGCCCAGCTGTGCTTCAGTCTGGTGGTGCTGAGCAAGTGCTTGTGCATCAGTTGTTACATACAATTCCATATCAAGAGATATATAGCAATAATTATTACTCCTCTCATTTTATCTCTCTTAGTAAATTGCTTTGTTACAACCCACACGATGTACTTTTTTTCCCAGTTCTCATCCCCATTCCACTGGGAATGGGGCAGTGCACAAAGCATTATGTGCTGCTGATCCACATGTTGGGTTCAACAACCACTATCATTTTGGTGCCTGATGTGAGGCTCCAAGGGTTGAGATAACAGCACAACTGTCCAGAGTGAGATAATACAGGGCTTTGTGGGAGTTGGGAACTGCTGGCCATGATTCTGATTGTTTCCCTATGTGTGGAGCTTGTTGAGTCTTCTCATGAAGCTGCAATGCACAGCTCCTTGCTTTTGCTTGTTTTCCCTGCTACATTATTTGTCAACTCGGGATGCTGGATTAGGGTATTTATTTTGCTATGCTGTTTGACCTTGATTTGTATCATGATAAAATTGGCAGCTGACAAATGAAATTTTGTGCACAGTCAGCTCTGTGGTCATCTTTGGGTTTTGGAAGTAATACTGTTGGTATGATTAGGAATTACACATTTGACATTGACTTCTCTGGGAGCCCAAGGGTATTCAAGGTGTGACTGGATATTGTGTTGAGGGACACGGTTTACTGGGTGCTATTGGTAATAGGTGAACGGTTGGACTGGATGATCTTTTAGGCCTTTTCTAACCTTCGTGATTCTATGATTCTAGGATTGAGGTTAAACATTATTCAGGAATATCAGTGAGAGATCTGCCCCAAGGTGAGAAGGCTCTGCATGGCAGGGGGTGTGGGACCGTCTGGGCAGCTGCCTGGAGAGGTGGGCACCCCCAGGGCTTTGGAACTTCCTCTCCGAGCAACTGCAGGATCCTGAGAAACTGGTAGAATATTGGGGACAGGTCTGCTGTGGTTCTGGTAATTCCCCAAAAAACACACATGACTGCAGTGTGCCAGATTCAGAGAGCTGGAAATGCTGACAGTGCTGTGACCTCTGCAACTCCTGGCACAGACCCTGCAGCAGTTTGAAGTTTTTGCCACGTGTCCTGCAGTTGTTCCAAGCTGTAGGACAGATCCCGCTGTCACTCCACCCCTCATAATGAGCTCTGCAGTCACTCCTGCTACGGGTCCTGTAGCTGTTCCAAGTATGGTAATAAGAAAATGGTACAAATTCCTCCCAAGGGAGGTGCACTGTGCCAGGAGGTTCAGCCCTGTGGTCACTCCAACCCCTCCAATGAGCCCATTGGCTGCTTCAGCTTAGTCACATGTCCTGTGGTGATTCCAGCTCTGGCAATGAACTCTGAGGTCACTTCGACTCCTGCAACAGTCAGACAGCCACTTCAGCTCCTACAGTGAACCTCCTGGCTGTTAAAACCCCTGCAACTAGTCCTGGACTAGTATCTGCAAACAGATATTCATATGTATTTAGTATCTGTGCATATATGTTTGCAACTGAATATGTTGTATATGTGTGAAAATATACTAATTATATATTTATAAATACATTTCTCATAATTATTATCCTTTTCTTTTTCTCTTTGTTTCAACCCATAAACTTTAAACCACAGCACTGCCCTGAGACGCTTACGGGTCTCCTTGGGACTATTCAATTTGATCTGGTCACACACTGAAGAGCACCAGAAGATCTCGAGGTTTTCTCATGGAGCAGCTCCTGAGGTAGATTCCTTACACCAGCTTTGGAAGAGGCCTCCCTCCAGTTCTCTGGACCTGCTCTAAAGGGGCCCTCTTGTTATGGCAGTGCCAGCAAGGAGACCAGCTCTGACAGACCTGTTCATATTGCTGGCTACTGACTGCAGCACTGGATTGCTGCTGTAGAGGCAACAGGACTGTCGTGAGACACACAAGACCTTCAGGACTGCACAAATGAGAGGGCTCGAGAGCACTGTGGAGGTGTAAAGAGATCAGAAATGAAAAGAGCACATTGAGCTGCTGTCTGCAGCTGTACCTCCCCAAACCCAGACAAAGTAGGATAAAAGAAAAGCTAAGTAAAAGTCTATTTTGAAACCTTTTTAGGTATCTTTTAACATATTCGTGGAATCTGGATACATGTTTACATGAGCTCTTGGAGTGAAAAAATGGAAATTAGGTAGGAAAGAAGTGTAATACATTTTTATTTATAAGTTCAATAACATTTTTTTTTGCACGTTCCTATATCTCACACAATCAAACAACCAAAGATGCATAAAACATGAAGAACCATCACTGGGAATCCTATGAGGAAGCTGTACATTTTATGGAAGCTGGAATAGTGTGCATTGCAACATCTTCCTGAGAGCGTGCTTGATCTCCCTGTTCCTCATGCTGTAGATGAGGGGGTTCACTGCTGGAGGAACCACTGAGTACAGAAGTGCCACTGTCAGATCCAGGAGTAGGGAGGAAATGGACAGGGGCTTCAGGTAGGCAAAAAAGCCAGTGCTGACAAATAGGGAGACAACGGCCAGGTGAGGGAGGCACGTGGAGAAGGCTTTGTGCCGTCCCTGCTCACAGGGCATCCTCAGCACAGCCATGAAGATCTGCACATACGACACCACTATGAAAACAAAGCAGCCAATGCCTAAACTCACACCAAAAAAGAGAAACACAACTTCCCTGAGATTTGATTCTGAGCAGGAGAGTTTGACGATCTGGGGGATTTCACAGAAAAACTGGTTGACAACATTGCCTTGGCAGAGAGGCAGTGAAAATGTACTGGCAGTGTGCAGCAGGGAATTGAGAACCCCAGCGCCCCAGGCAGCTGCTGCCATGGTGGCACAAGCTCTGCTGTCCATCAAGGTCCCGTAGTGCAGGGGCTTGCAGATGGCAACGTAGCGGTCATAGGACATGATGGTGAGAAGGGACAACTCTGCTGAGATGAAGAAGAAAATGAAAAAGAGCTGTGCAGCACATCCTGTGTAGGAGATGGCCCTGGTGTCCCAGAGGGCGTTGGCCATGGCTTTGGGGAGAGTGGTGGAGATGCTGCCCAGGTCGAGGAGGGCCAGGTTGAGGAGGAAGAAGTACATGGGGGTGTGCAGGCGGCGGTCGCAGGCTACGGCTGTGCTGATGAGGCCGTTGCCCAGGAGGGCAGCCAGGTAGATGCCCAGGAAGAGCCAGAAGTGCAGGAGCTGCAGCTGCCGCGTGTCTGCCAGCGGCAGCAGGAGGAACTCGCTGATGGAGCTGCTGTTGGGCATCTGCTGTTGTTGGGCTTGGAGTCCTGTTCAGAGTGCAGAAGATAATGACAAGTCACAACCATTCCCTGAGGCATTCCTCTGGCTATACTATGAAATGTTTTTATTCTCCTACAACAGTGTACATTTAGCACCATTACTTGCATTTAATTTCCTGTCATTCAGCATTCCTTAAGCAGAAGCAGCATATGGAGCTTTGACCTTCCTCTTATTTTCTTATCCCTTCTCCCTATATATTTTCATCTGTTTCATGTCTCATATATTTACCCCAAGTGCTCTTAGAGCCCCCTACCCCAGCTTCTGTGGCATTCAGTTTCAGTTAGAAAATGCTGCCTGTTTGTAGGATAGGTGAATTATTCATGCCTACAGAAAATGATGATAATTCCATCCTTCGAGAAAGGGGAGACTGAAAGCAAATAATGTGTGACTGTTCACAAAACAAGCAATTGATCGACAAAAAATTCTCAGAACTCCTATTGCCCCTTTTATATTTCTGACTCCATACCTCTTTGCCTCAGAACAGGAAATGAAAACCCCCTGCCTTGGCTCTCCTCTTGCAAAGGGCCCTCAGAAACATTCAGTTGTGCAGTGGAGCTGTGATCCCCTGCCCCAGGCAGCAGCTGTGGCAGCACAAGCCCTGCCGGGGGGCTCCTTCCCCCCACACGTCTCCCCGCAGCGCCCTGGGCAGCTCCCCGGGCAGGCTGAGTGCTGAGCCTGGCAGGCGGCAGAGTCCCATACCCGGCACACAGCCCCTGGGGCACAGCAGGGACCCTGCTCTGCAGGACAGCCCTGGGCACCCGCCTGCAGCCCCGGCTGCACGGCCTGCAGCCGTGTTGGGACACGCAGCCCTCAGGGCTGTGCTCTGACACTGCAGTACAGATGCCCTCAGCTGGAGCAGAAGACTTTTCCCACAGTAAAGAAACATGCAGTGCCTGCAGACGGATCTGCTATGGGATATCCCAAATTAAGTTAACCTTCTATGAAAAGCAACTCACGGCATGCAGTGAGACTTACCTTGTCATGGTCTCTCCTGCAGAGAGCACGCATCCCTCTCACACCACACACATCCTGGAAGCTCTCTCCAGTTTCTCTCCTCTCCTTCTGTCAGCTGCAGGCTGTGCTGTGAACAAGAGCTGCTCCTGGGCACAGCTGTCTCTCTGAATCTCTGCCCACTTTTATGAGCTCCCTGTGCCCCAGGAGCCCAGCCCAGATCAGCCACAGATTATGTCATTTTTATCCTTCCCACTCATCTCCCCTGACACGTTCCTGGGTCCTCACGGCCAACAGCTCCTGAAAGACAACTGCATCATGACTGTGCAATGAAATTCTCTCAATTAACCACCACATGTCCAGTGGTCAGTGACTGATTGGAGACATATGGGGAGTGCTCCCACAGATCGTTTGATGAGGGCACCCAGACAAGGGAGGTGAGGTTTGGACTTTCCCTGTGCAGGACAGTGATCCAGCTGAGGCAGTGCAGGAGTCTCATCCCTTGACAGAAATCCTGGAGCTGAAATGGGATTCAGCTCCCCAAAGAACCACAGGACCTGGGATTCCTCAGGTTCAGTTCAGAAGTGCACAAGGAGTTGCCTGCATGTGAGCTCACTGGGTGATGCCCACCATGCCTGGGCTGCTCCTGATGTGTGCCAGTGCTTGTAAACCGTGTGGGAAATCCCTGAGATAGACACCTCTTTCCTGGGCATCAGCTGAGGGCCAGACAGGGGATAGCACCGGCTGTCTGGTGAATTCTCATGCAGCTGCAAAAGCTGCACAGGGCCTTCAGCAAAGCCATGCCTATGGTGTGTCCGTGCTGCTACATCACCTCCAAGACCCACGATCGGTCTAATGTCTGTGTGCCACCTTCTGCACACTGATACCATAGATGAGCTATCCAGTCCAGCTATGTCCAGTGATGATTTTCAAATAGGATGTTTACTTCTGCTGTTTTGTACTAATGCAAACACCAACGCACAATAAGCTAGACATCTTGGTAGAGCTGCAGGCCTGAGCTCCTTTTGGACCATGGGCACACAGTTTAATGGCTTCCACACCTGCAGTGTAGCGCAGTGTAGCGCAAGGGGGATACAGAATCTTTAGGATGGATGGGAGAGGAGTCAAGGAAGGGCGACTGCCCTCTGTGAGAGTGCACTGAGCTCTGCCTGGGGATGGAAGAGCAGCCAGGTCAGAGCTAATGGAAATGGCCAACAGAGGAGACCATCAGTGTCTGTTCCTGGCTTCTTGATCATAGAGAGCAATTGGAAGGTGCCCTCTGCAGACAGATGGGTTTAACATGTTGTCAGGCCATTATCCTCTTTGGGAGCCTTTTTCACTCCAGTATCTGCTGCAGGGACCGCACAGCAGGGCATGTGCCATCCAGCAGATCCCCGGAGAGCACAGATGGGAGATTCTTGACCAAGCTGTGGAGGAACCAAAGTGGAGAGATTCTCTGCTGGATCTCATGCTCTCCAGCATGGAAGGTCTGGTGGGAATTATAAAGGTCAAAGGGGCATCAGGCCAAGTGCAAGATGCTAATGTATCTCTTTTTATTTATTTATTTATTTATTTTGAGGGTGTAAGCTTAGAAGATGTTCATAAATGTCAATAAAATTGAGACAAAGGATTGAAGACAAAGATCAAAATCAATGAGAACATGTTAACCCTTCTCAACATGAGAAATTCTCATGAGTCTTCTTCCATTTTAAGTTGTAAATATGAATCTTTGAGGTGATTTGATGTCCTTTTTTTTCTTTTTTTTTTTTTCTTTTTCTTTTTCTGATACTACGATGTTTTCCAGAATTGTTTTTGCTGGGCACAAATGCCTTCAGGTTCAGAGACACAGACAGCGGTGCCAGTGCCAATGACCTGTGACTATAGCCCGGCGCCTGCCGCTGATTTTCCCTGCTGCCTATTTGATGTCCCTCATCCTCCAGGTGTCTCCAGCTCTCCTCAATAAATGGCCGTGGTTAAGGGCATGTTTTCAGCAGGCCATTTAGACACACGCTCCTGTCACAGCCTGCCAGATTTCCCCATCCCTTGTCTTTGTTCAGTCAGATACCTCCCAGTTATCGGTCTGATTTCTGACTTTTAGGGGGATGACTCAAGTTTGCTCCATCTCACCAAAGTCTGATGGACTGTGTTGTCAACTCCTTCACCGTGATTCTATCCCTTCCTATCTTTTCATTTTCTATTTCTTTTTCTTTTGCTATGCCGTTTTCTTCTCCTTTTCATTTAATTTTCCTTTTCCTTTTCCTTTCATCCTTTATCTTTCTTTTTTTTTTTTTCTTTTTCTCTTTCTCTTTATCTCTTTTTAATTTTTCATGCTCAGTCAGTGAAATACTCACATGTCCTGTTCAATTTTACGTTGATTACGTTGTCAGTTTTACGTCCCAACTCCCTGGCTGATCTATCCCAGGGAGATTACTGGAATTTTCTCCATTCCTCAAAAATCTGTTGTCAAGTCCTTCACTGTGATTCTCTCTATCCCATCCTATCTGTGTCTAACTCATTTCTTGTGGAAATAGTCCCTGTGAAACATAAACCTCAATAGAAGCAGCTTGGACATGGCATGCAGTTGATCACTGTGTTTTACTGTTCCTTCAATTGCATCACCTTTCCTTCTGTTTGTTGGCCATAAATAAAGAGAAATATTTCTTTTTCTGTGTGCAGCTGGTTCTCTGTGGAAAGCCAGTGGGAGCTGGTACAAAGGAGGTTTAACACTGAGCGGGTGACAACAGAGAAGAGTGATGTGAGGAAAAGTGATGCAAGTCCCATGGGGCCAGTGAGAGTAGAAGAGGGGTGGAGAGGTTGAGGAGGAACTTTGTCCACACAGCAACAGAATAGAACTCATTGGGGACATCCTGCATTGACATCAGTTGCAAAGTGTTTCTTTAACTTCTTGTATAAAACAAACTATAAATAAACAGACGTTAAATGCATTTTGGATTCTTGCTCTTTAAGCTGTCTCCATTTTGCTGAACACGTTCTGAAAACCTGAAGAAGACAACAGGAAGGCACAATGCACAAGAGGCTCTTTAGTTTATAATGGGCCCCAGGGTGCATTTGGTGCTGAGTCCATCAACCTCCAGTGCAGAGAGAAGTTTGCATAAAGTACTTGGCAAGACAAAGTCAGAAGTAACAGTGAAGTTTCTTGGAGTATTAATGGGCCCACTGAGGGCCATTAGCAAGCAAGCTTCCCAAGGGACTGGTTAGAGCAGATAATTGGAAGCCATGACTCCAGTCAGGCAAAGGCACTGGTATGGTGGCTCTGATGCTAAGAAAATCCTCCTTTGTCTTAAAAGGCAAACAGGACAAGACCTGATTCCCAGACCCTTGGCATGGAGATCCTGTCTCTCATGTTTGCTCAGGTCACTTCCTGTGGCAGTGATTTGTAAATTTATATGATGTTAAGTGAAAGACATGGGAACGGAAGATCCCAGGCTCTGCATGTGTTGCAGAAATGCTGTCAAGTTCATAACCCACATGTGCCCTGTGTCTCATCGCAGAATGTAGGATGTGAGAAGGGCCCCGTCTGAACAAGCAGTCAATCCCAATGTAACTCTGAATCTCTGATCTCTCAGTTCCAGTGCCCTCCTGTGCACACTCCCCCATAGTTTGATGCACTTGATCTTCTGCGGTGCCCAGAAGTGCACCCAGTGCTCCAGGTGAGGCTGCAGCAGTGCAGAGCAGACAGGGATGACCCTTTCCCTCACCCAGATGGCAATAACTTACTTGATGCACTTTATGGGACCATTGGCCTTCCAGTCAGCTGTCATGACTCTTAACTTACTTAGATGCAATTGAAATGAGAGCCCAGAGCATACTAAGGTGTCATCATTGAAAGAACGTAGGTGTTCCATAGCTTTGAAATGCCTTGGACTCCAGAGTATGCCAGAGATGGAGCAGAACAGAAGATTTGCCTCTTCTGTAGTGAGCTCATCCATTTAGTAAGCAGAATAACACTACATGCTACATGGGGACAGTTGCTCTACTCTGCTCTGCTCTGCTTTGCTCTGCTTGCAGGGGAATGGAGCGGGGGGTTGCTCTCATGTCAGTGCAGATAAACTCACTTTCTCTTTAACCCTTTTTCCTCTGTGAACTATTCCACTATTTGTACACTCAGATACACTTCCACATTCCCTCAACAACACTTCCATATGCCATTAACAATTATGCTTTCTTATACCATAAGAACAGTTTGTCAAACTATACAGTTCTTCAGTTCCCATAAACACCGTTAATACCATATATCTTTCCATTAACAGTTAGTATTCTTCAGTGATAAACACCTTGCCACAGAACCAGCACTGACTGGCCCTCCTCCCTCTCACGCTTCCTCACAGGCTAAACATAGTATTACGTAAATGGGTTGACACTCATTAAATAGGATAATAAAAAAGGCTTTTGAAATTACGTTAAGAATAATATGAAGACTAGTGAGACTGTGGGTCCCTACTAAGTGAGGGAGGTGTTCTGGTAATGGGGGTTGTTGAGAAGGTGGAGATAGTGAAGGCCTACTTTGCTTCTGTCTTCAGTGTAAAAGCTCTCCTTCAGGAATCCCAGACCCTGGAGCTTAGTGAGAGGGTAAGGGGAATGGAGGACTTGCCTTTAGTCAAGGTAGAGTTGGCCCGTGAGCGCCTAGTCCACAACAATATTCAGAAATCCATGTGTGCTGAGGGAGCTGGCAGAGATGACTGCAGAACCACTCTCTATCATCTTTGAGAGGTCCTGGAGAATGGGGGAGGTGCCTGAAGACTGGAGGATAGCCAGTGTCAATCCTGTCTTCAAAAATGTGTATGAAGGAAGATCTGGGTAACTACAGGCCAGAGAGCCTCACCTCTGGCCACTTTCAGTCAGCTGTCCTCACTCTGTTCCCTCCCAGCTCCATGTGCCTTCCACTGACCATGGCCTTGGCTCCGTACAACACTGCTTAGCAGCAGCTGTAAACATCAGAGTGTTATCAATGGTTTTCTCTTAGAACCAAAACACTGCACCATAGCAGGCAGTCTGAAGACAATTCCATCTGAGCTGTAACTCAGATTCCTGCCTGTCCTCCTCCTCTTGTTCTTCCTGATCAGGAAGCAAGGAACAGAATCTGCCGCTCTCCTCTTTGTGCCTTTTCCATCAGTTCTCAGCTGGCTCCTCTGCCATCCCCAGGCAGAGCTCAGTGCACTCTCACAAAGGGCAGCAGCCTTTCCTCATCTTCCTTGCCCATCCATCATGAAGTGTCAGTGAATAGGGAAAAGGGACCCCATAGTAGATGAAAAGAGAACACTTTGCTACGGAAAGGGAAAGGGGGCCTCACTAAGGCAAAGGGTAGTTACAGATAGATAGTTTATGTTAAGGGGGTCAGAGAGAGGGGGAATAGCAGACGCTAAGCTTGAGAAAACAAGGGGATGAAGGCCATGAAGATCAGGGTGGAACAGTCCGAGAACAGTGTGGTGATTAGATGTCCACAGAGCAGCTGGAACCAGGTTGGGGGGTGCCCCTCCTGAAGGGTCGAAAGTTTACGGTGAGGAAGATGATGAGCCTTCATCCCACCACCACCCCCACAACTCACTACACATGCATAAGGGGGGACGGACTGCATGCTAATGGGGTCTGACGAATGTAATGAATATGTATCCCAATTCCTGCCAACTACTGATGATGTATTAGTTCAGCCTGTATCTGTTGCACGCTTTCTCCTGACGGTGTGCAAGTGAGGTGGAGCTACCCCCCTGGCACCAGGGTGTGTGTGCATCACTCATTAAACACACCTGCTTTATAACTACTTGGTGGTTATGGGGTTTGATTCCGCAAGTCACCATCTCTAGGGCCATCCTGCTCTATTGCCTGCTCCATTATCGGGGTGATGAGTCCATCAGGGCCTTTATATGGGACCTCATTCATCCCAATGACAACGGGAAGGCCGGCAAGCAACAAGGTAAGTGCGACCCATAAGTGTGACCCCATAGGGGCCAATGGGGACCCCAGCCCCATAAGTGGGAACACAGACCCATAAGTGAGGATCCAGACCCATAAGTGGGTCCCCAGAATCATAAGTGTGACCCAAAATGACATATCTATGATTCTAGCCCCGTAAGTGTGACCCCATAGGGGCCAATGTGGGCCCCAGACCCATAAGTGTGACCCATAAGTGAGGCTCCAGCCCCATAAGTGGGTCCTCAGACCCATAAGTGTGGCCACAGCCCCATAACTATAGACTTGGAGATGTCCCCAGCCCCATAAGTGGGTATCCAGCCCAATAAGTGTGAACACAGACCCATAAGTGTGGCCCCAACCCCATAACTATAGATTTGGAGAGATCTCCAGATCCATAAGTGAGGCTCCAGACCCATAAGTGGGTCCCTAGACCCATAAGTGTGAACACAGACCCATAAGTGTGACCACAAACCCAATTTATATGGGGCCTCATTCACCCCAATGACAACGGGAAGGCTGGCAAGCAACAAGGTGAGTCCGACCCATAAGTGGGACCCCATAGGGGTCAACGGGGACCCCAGCCCCATAAGTGGGAACACAGAGCCATAAGTGTGACCCCAAACCCCATAAGTATGATTCTAGCCCCATAAGTGACACCCCAAACCCCATAAGTGCCTCCGCAGCCCCATAAGTGTGACCCATAAGAGAGGCTCCAAACCCATAAGTGTGACCCCATAGGGGCCAATGGGGACCCTAGCCCCATAAGTGTCATCCAAAGCCCCCTAACCGAGACCCTATGAAACTTTGAGATGTCCCCAGCCTCATAAATGTGACCCATAAGTGTTGCTCCAGCCCCATAAGGCCAGTGGGGACCCCAGCCCCATAAGTGGGAACACAGACCCGTAAGTGTGACCCAAAACCCCATAACTATAGACTTGGAGATGTCCCCAGCCCCATAAGTGGGTCTCCAGACCAATAAGTGTGACCCCATAGGGGCCAATGGGGACCCCAGCCCCGTAAGTGGGAACACAGACCCATAAGTATGACCCAAAACACCATATCTATAGACTTGGAGATGGCCCCAGCCCCATAAGTGGGTGTCCAGACCCATAAGTGGGACCCAAAACCCCATAACTGAGTTCCTAAGTGTGAATCCAGCCCCATAAGTGGGACTCCAGCCACATAAGTGAGGCTCCAGACCCATAAGCGAGGCTCCAGACCCATAAGTGTGACCCCATAGGGGCCAATGGGGACCCCAGCCCCATAACTGCATCCCCAGTCACATAACTGTAACCCCAACCCCATAACTGAGACCCTAAAGACTTGGAGATGTCCCCAGCCTCATAAGTGGGACCCCATAGGGGCCAATGGGGACCCCAGCCCCATAACTGGGAACACAGACCCATAAGTGTGACAAATAAGTGAGGCTCCAGCCCCATAAGTGTGACCCATAACTACATCCCCATCCCCATAACTGAGTCCCCAGCCCCATAAGTGGGAACACAGCCCCATAACTGTGTCCCCAGCCCCATAAGTGGGTCTCCAGCCCCATAAGTGTGACCTATAACTGCATCCCTAGCCCCATATCTGAGTCCCCAGCCCCATAAGTGTGACCCCAGCCCCATAAGTGTGACCCATAAGTGAGGCTCCTGCCCCATAAGTGGGTCCTCAGACCCATAAGTGGGACCCCAGACCCATAACTGCGTCTTCAGCCCCTTAAGTGTTATCCAAAACTACATCCCCAGCCCCATAACTGATTCCCCAGTCCCATAAGTGTGACCCCAGCCCCATAAGTGCATCCTCAGCCCCATAAGTGTGACCAAGAAGTGTAACCCCATAGGGACCAATGAGGACCCCAGCCCCATAAGTGTGACCCCAGCCCCAAAAGTGTGACCCATATGTGCCTCCCCAGCCTCATAAGTGCATCCCCAGCCCCACAATTGAGACCCCAAACTTCATAACTGCATCTCCAGCCCCATAAGTGTGACCCCAATGGGAACACTATGGGGGTCCCTGGTTGACATACCTGTACCCAGCCCCGTAAGTGTGACCCATAAGTGGTTCCCCAGCCCCATAGGTTCATCTCCAGCCCCATAAGTGCACCCACAGCCCCATACCTGCATCCCCAATCCCATAACTGCCTCTCCAGCCCCATAAGTGGGAACACAGACCCATATCTGAGTCCCCAGCCCCATAACTGCATCCCCAGCCCCATAAGTGTGTCTTCAGCATCCTCAAGGGGAAGAGAGCTGGATCTGCTGACAGTGCTGCAGCCTCTGCAACTCTTGGCACAGACCCTGCAGCAGCTCCAAGGTTTTGCTACACGTTCTGCACTTACTCCACACTCTGGACAGATCCCGCTGTCACTCCACCCCTCATAATGAGCTCTGCAGTCACTCCTGCTACAGGTCCTGTAGCTGTTCCATGTATTGCTATAAGAAAATGAAACAAATGCCTCCCAAGGGAGGTGCACTGTGCCAGGAGGTTCAGCCCTGCGGTCACTCCAACCCCTCCAATGAGCCCATTGGCTGCTCCAACTTCGTCACATGTCCTGTGGTGGTTCCAGCTCTGGCAATGAACTCTGAGGTCGCTACAACTCCGGCAACAGCCTGAAAGTCAGTACAGCTCCTACAGTGAACCCTCTGGCTGTTAAAACCCCTGCAACTAGTCCTGGACTTGCAAACAGATAAGCATAGTTCATATATGTTTGCAACTGCATGTTTTATATGTGTGAAAATATACTAAAGATAATATATATATAAATAAATTAATCATAAATATATTCCTTTTCTTTTTCTCTTGATCTCAACCCATACAATTTAAACCACGGCACTGCCCTGAGACCCTTACCGATCTCCTTGTGACTAGTCAATCTCTCCCAGTCATGCAGTGAAGAGCAACAAAAGATCTCAAAGACTTCTCAGGGAGCAGCTCCTGAGGTAGATTCCTTACATCAGCATTGGAAGAGGCCTCCAGTTCTCTGGTCCTGCTCTAAAGGGGCCCTCTTGTTATGGCAGTGCCAGCAAGGAGACCAGCTCTGACACAGCTATTCATATTGCCGGCTACTGACTGCAGCCCCGGAGTGCTGCTGTAGAGGCAACGGGTCTGCTGTGAGACACACATGACCTTCAGGCCTGTACAAATAAGAGGACTCAAATCCTCTGTGCATTGTGGCAGTGTAAAGAGGGGAGGAATGAAAAGAGCACGTTGTGCTCCTATCTGTGCCTGTACCTCCCTCAGATCCAGGCAAAGTTGGATAAGAGAAGAGCTAAGGAAAAGTGTATTTTGAATGCTTTTTATTTTTCACTTGGCCTATTTGGGGAATTCGGTTCCATGTTTACATGAGCTCTCGGAGTGAGAAAATGGAAAGTAGGTGGGAAAGACATGAACTAAATTTTTATTTATTTATATGTTCATTAACATTTTTTTGTGGGTTACTATATCACACACAATCAAACAATCAAAGATGAATAAAACATAAAGAACCATAACTGGGAATCCTGAGAGGAAGATGTGCAGTTTATGGAAGGTAGAATAGTGCATAATGCAATACCTTCATGAGAGGGTGCTTGATCTCCCTGTTCCTCATGCTGTAGATAATAGGGTTCAGTGTTGGAGGAACCACTGCATACAGAAGTGCCACTGTCAGATCCAGGAGTGGGGAGGAAATGGCCGGGGGCTTCAGGTAGGCAAAAATGCCAGTGCTGAGAAATAGGGAGACCACGGCCAGGTGAGGGAGGCATGTGGAGAAGGCTTTGTGCCGTCCCTGCTCACAGGGTATCCTCAGCACAGCCATGAAGATCTGCACATAGGACACCACTATGAAAACAAAGCACCCAAGCTCCAAAGGCACACAAAATACAATAAGCCCAACTTCCCTGAGATAGGAGGCTGAGCAGGAGAGCTTGAGGATCTGGGGTATTTCACAGAAAAACTGGTTCACAATGTTGCCTTGGCAGAGAGGTAGTGAAAACGTAATGGCAGTGTGCAGCAGGGAATAGAGAACCCCAGTGCCCCAGGCAGCTGCTGCCATGGTGGCACAAGCTCTGCTGTCCATCAAGGTCCCGTAGTGCAGGGGCTTGCAGATGGCAACGTAGCGGTCATAGGACATGATGGTGAGAAGGGAATACTCTGCTGAGAGGAAGAAGAGAAAGAAAAAGATCTGTGCAGCACATCCTGTGTAGGAGATGGCCCTGGTGTCCCAGAGGGCGTTGGCCATGGCTTTGGGGAGAGTGGTGGAGATGCTGCCCAGGTCGAGGAGGGCCAGGTTGAGGAGGAAGAAGTACATGGGGGTGTGCAGGCGGCGGTCGCAGGCTACGGCTGTGCTGATGAGGCCGTTGCCCAGGAGGGCAGCCAGGTAGATGCCCAGCAAGAGCCAGAAGTGCAGGAGCTGCAGCTGCCGCGTGTCTGCCAGCGGCAGCAGGAGGAACTCACTGATTGAGCTGCTGTTGGACATCTGCTGTTCCTGGGCTTGGAGTCCTGTTCAGAGTGCAGAAGATAATGACAAGTCCAGACCATTCTCAGAGACACTCCTTATGCTATACTATAATATGAAATGTTTTCATTCTCCTACAACAGTGTACATTTAGCACAATTACTTGCATTTAATTTCATTTCGTTCAGCATTCCTTCCAAAATTCCAGAAGCAGCATATGGAGCTCTAACCATTCCTCTTACTTCCTTACCTCATCCCGTCTCCCTGGATGTTTTCATCTGTTTTCTGCCTCATGTCTTTACCCCAACTGCTCTTTGCACCCTAAAGTAGCCTCTGTGCCATTCAATTTCAGTTAGAATAAGCTGCCTGCTTGCAGCTAAAGTAAATTATTCATGCCTACATAAAATGATGATAATTAAAATTGTTTCCATCCATCAAAAAATGGGAGACTGGAAGCACATCACGTGTGAGTTTTACAAAACAAGCAACTGACTGATGAAAAATTCTCAAAAGTGTGACTGCCACTTTCTGCCTCCAATTTGTTTTGCCTCAGAACAGGAAATGGAAACCCCCTGCCTTGGATCTCCTCTTCCATGGGCCCTAAAAACAGAGTTGCGCAATGCATCTGTGATCCCCCTACCCCAGGCAGCAGCTGTGGCAGCACAAGCCCTGCTGGGGGGCTCCTTCCCCCCACACCACACGTCCCGCCGCAGCGTCCTGGGCAGCTCCCCGGGCAGGCTGAGTGCTGAGCCTGGCAGGCGGCAGAGTCCCATACCCGGCACACAGCCCCTGGGGCACAGCAGGGACCCTGCTCTGCAGGACAGCCCTGGGCACCCGCCTGCAGCCCCGGCTGCACAGCCTGCAGCCGTGCTGGGACATGCAGCCCCCCCCCCTACACACACCCCGTAGCTCTTATGCTGCAGCACAGAAGCCCTCAGGTGGAGCAGAAGTCTTTTATCCACAGTAAAGAAACATGCATTACCTGCAGCTAATATGCTATGGAATGTCCCAGATTTAGTTAACCCTCAGTTAAAATCATCTGCATTGCCTACTGCATGAGACTTACCGTGTCATGGTCTGTGAGCAATGCTCCTTCAGAGAGTTTGCAGTCTGCTAACACAGTACATAACTTGTAAGCTCAATCCAATTTCTCTCCTCTCTTTCTGTCACCTGCAGGCTGTGTTGTGCACAAGAGCTGCTCCTGGGCACAGCTGTCTCTCTGCAGCTCTGCTCACTTTTATGAGCTCTCTGTGTCCCAGGAGCCCGGACAAGCAAGCAGCAGATGATGACACTTTTGACCTTCTCAGTCATCTCCCATGACAAGTCTCCGGGTCCTCATGGCCAACAGCTCCTGAAAGACAACAGCATCATGACTGTGCGTTGAAATTCGCTCAATTAACCACCACATGTCCAGTGGTCTGTGACTGATTGTAGACATATAGGGAGTGCTACCAGAGTTTGTTTGATGAAGCACAAACGGCACCCAGACAAGGATGGGGAGGTTTGGACTTTCCCTGTGCAGGACAGTGATCCAGCTGAGGCAGTGCAGGAGTCTCATCCCTTGACAGAAATCCTGGAGCTGAAATGGGATTCAGCTCCCTACACACCCACAGGAGCTGGGATTCCTCTGGTTCAGTTCAGAAGTGCACAAGGAGTTGCCTGCATGTGAGCTCCTGCTCTGAGTCCTCGGTCCTTCAGCGGGGAGGCAGCTGCTCACACACAGACACTGTGTGATGCCCAAGTGCCTGGGCTGCTCCTGCTGTGTGCCAGTGCTTGTAAACCATGTGGGAAGTCCCTGAGATAGACACCTCTTTCCTGGGCATCAGCTGAGGGCCAGAGAGGGGATAGCACCGGCTGTCTGGTGAATTCACATGCAGCTGCATGAGCAGCACAGGGCCTTCAGCAAAGCCATGCCTATGGTTTGTCCGTGCTGATACGTAACCTCCAAGACCCACGATCGGTCTAATGTCTGTGTGCCACCTTCAGAGTCTTTAGGATGGATGGGCGAGGAGTCAAGGAAGGGCGACTGCCCTCTGTGAGAGTGCACTGAGCTCTGCCTGGGGATGGAAGAGCAGCCAGGTCAGAGCTAATGGAAATGGCAAACAGAGGAGACCATCAGAGTCTGTTCCTGGCTTCTTGATCATAGAGAGCAATTGGAAGGTGCCCTCTGCATACAGATGGGTTTAACATGTTGTCAGGCCATTGTCCTCTTTGGGAGCCTTTTTCACTCCAGTATCTGCTGCAGGGACCGCACAGCAGGGCGTGTGCCATCCAGCAGATCCCCGGAGAGCACAGATGGGAGATTCTTGACCAAGCTGTGGAGGAACCAAAGTGGAGAGATTCTCTGCTGGATCTCATGCTCTCCAGCATGGAAGGTCTGGTGGGAATTATAAAGGTCAAAGGGGCATCAGGCCAAGTGCAAGATGCTAATGTATCTCTTTTTATTTATTTATTTATTTATTTTGAGGGTGTAAGCTTAGAAGATGTTCATAAATGTCAATAAAATTGAGACAAAGGATTGAAGACAAAGATCAAAATCAATGAGAACGTGTTAACCCTTCTCAACATGAGAAATTCTCATGAGCCTTCTTCCATTTTAAGTTGTAAATATGAATCTTTGAGGTGATTTGATGTCCTTTTTTTTCTTTTTTTTTTTTTTCTTTTTCTTTTTCTGATACTACGATGTTTTCCAGAATTGTTTTGCTGGGCACAAATGCCTTCAGGTTCAGAGACACAGACAGCGGTGCCAGTGCCAATGACCTGTGTCTATAGCCCGGCGCCTGCCGCTGATTTTCCCTGCTGCCTATTTGATGTCCCTCATCCTCCAGGTGTCTCCAGTTCTCCTCAATAAATGGCCGTGGTTAAGGGCATGTTTTCAGCAGGCCATTTAGACACACGCTCCTGTCACAGCCTGCCAGATTTCCCCATCCCTTGTCTTTGTTCAGTCAGAAACCTCCCAATTATCGGTCTGATTTCTGACTTTTAGGGGGATGACTCAAGTTTGCTCCATCTCACCAAAGTCTGATGGACTGTGTTGTCAACTCCTTCACCGTGATTCTATCCCTTCCTATCTTTTCATTTTCTCTTTCTTTTCCTTTTGCTATGTCGTTTTTTCTCCTTTTCCTTTTAATTTTCCTTTTCCTTTCATTCTTTATCTTTCTTCTTTTTTTTTTTTTCTTTTTACTGGAATTTTCTGCATTCCTCAAAAATCTGTTGTCAAGTCCTTCACTGTGATTCTATCTATCCCATCCTATCTGTGTCTAACTCATTTCTTGTGCAAATATTCCCTATGAAAGATAAACCTCAATAGAAGCAGCTTGGATGTGGCATGCAATTGATCACTGTGTTTTTCTGTTCATTCAATTGCATCACCTTTCCTTCTGTTTGTTGGCCATAAATAAAGAGAAATATTTCTTTTTCTGTGTGCAGCTGGTTCTCTGTGGAAAGCCAGTGGGAGTTTGTACAAAGGAGGTTTAACACTGTGCAGGTGACGGCAGAGGAGAAGAGTGATTTGAGGAAAAGTGATGCAAGTCCCATGGGGCCAATGAGAGTAGAAGAGGGGTGGGGAGGTTGAGGAGCAACTTTGTCCACACAGCAACAGATTAGAACTCATTGGGGACATCCTGGATTGACATCAGTTGCAAAGTGCTTCTTTAACTTCTTGTATAAAACAAACTATAAATAAACAGACATTAAATGCATTTTGGATTCTTGCTCTTTAAGCTCTCTCCATTTTGCTGAACACGTTCTGAAAACCTGAAGAAGAGAACAGGAAGGCACAAGGCAAAGGAGGCTCTTTAGTTTAGAATGGGCCCCAGGGTGCATTTGGTGCTGAGTCCATCAACCTCCAGTGCAGAGAGAAGTTTGCATAAAGTACTTGGCAAGACAAAGTCAGAAGTAACAGTGAAGTTTCTTGGAGTATTAATGGGCCCACTGAGGGCCATTAGCAAGCAAGCTTCCCAAGGGACTAGTTAGAGCAGATAATTGGAAGCCATGACTCCAGTCAGGCAAAGGCACTGGCATGGTGGCTCTGATGCTAAGAAAATCCTCCTTTGTCTTAAAAAGCAAACAGGACAAGACCTGATTCCCAGAACCTTGGCATGGAGATCCTGTCTCTCATGTTGGCTCAGGGCACTTCCTGGGGCAGTGGGATGGAGGTCTGTTTGATGTTAAATGAAAGACATGGGGACAGAAGACCCCAGGCTCTGCATGGGGTGCAAGGACGGTGTGAAGTTCATGTCCCACTAGTGCCCTGTGTCACATCACAGGATGTGGGATGTGAGAAGGGCCCCGTCTGAACAAGCAGTCAATCCCAATGTAACTCTGAATCTCTGATCTCTCAGTTCCAGTGCCCTCCTGTGCACACTCCCCCATAGTTTGATGCACTTTATCTTCTGCGGTGCCCAGAAGTGCACCCAGTGCTCCAGGTGAGGCTGCAGCAGTGCAGAGCAGACAGGGACGACCCTTTCCCTCACCCAGATGGCAATAACTTACTTGATGCACTTTATGGGACCATTGGCCTTCCAGTCAGCTGTCATGACTCTTAACTTACTTAGATGCAATTGAAATGAGAGCCCAGAGCATACTAAGGTGTCATCATTGAAAGAACGTAGGTGTTCCATAGCTTTGAAATGCCTTGGACTCCAGAGTATGCCAGAGATGGAGCAGAACAGAAGATTTGCCTCTTCTGTAGTGAGCTCATCCATTTAGTAAGCAGAATAACACTACATGCTACATGGGGACAGTTGCTCTACTCTGCTCTGCTCTGCTTTGCTCTGCTTGCAGGGGAATGGAGCGGAAGGTTGCTCTCATGTCAGTGCAGATAAACTCACTTTCTCTTTAACCCTTTTTCCTCTGTGAACTATTCCACTATTTGTACCCTCAGATACACTTCCACATTCCCTCAACAACACTTCCATATGCCATTAACAATTATGCTTTCTTATACCATAAGGACAGTTTGTCAAACAATACAGTTCTTCAGTTCCCATAAACACCGTTAATACCATATATCTTTCCATTAACAGTTAGTATTCTTCAGTGATAAACACCTTGCCGCAGAACCAGCACTGAGTGGCCCTCCTCCCTCTCATGCTTCCTCACAGGCAGAACATAGTATTACGTAAATGGGTTGACACTCATTAAATAGGATAATAAAAAAGGCTTTTGAAATTACGTTAAGAATAATATGAAGACTAGTGAGACTGTGGGTCCCTACTAAGTGAGGGAGGTGTTCTGGTAATGGGGGTTGTTGAGAAGGTGGAGATACTGAAGGCCTACTTTGCTTCTGTCTTCAGTGTAAAAGCTCTCTTTCAGGAATCCCAGACCCTGGAGCTTAGTGAGAGGGTCTGGGGAATGGAGGACTTGCCTTTAGTCAAGGTAGAGTTGGCCCATGAGCGCCTAGGCCACAACAATACTCATAAATCCATGTGTGCTGAGGGAGCTGGCAGAAATGACTGCAGAACCACTCTCTATCATCTTTGAGAGGTCTTGGAGAATGGGGGAGGTGCCTGAAGACTGGAGGATAGCCAGTGTCAATCCTGTCTTCAAAAATGTGTATGAAGGAAGATCTGGGTAACTACAGGCCAGAGAGCCTCACCTCTGTCCCTGGAAAGGCGATGGAACAGCTTGTGCTGAATGCCATCTTCAGACAGTTGGAAGAAAAGGAGGTTATCAGGAGTTGTCAGCATGGGTTTACCAAGTGGAGGTCATGTGTGACCAACCTGGTAGCCTTCTATAACACTGTTGCTGGCTGGGTGGATGGGGAGAGAGCGGTAGATGTTGTCTACCTTGATTTCAGCAAGGCTTTTGATACTGTCTCCCACAATATCCTTATAACAAAGATAAGGAAATGTGGGAAAGATGAGTGAACAGTGAGGTGGGTTGAGGACTGTCTGACTGACAGAGCACAGAGGGTGGTCGTTGTCAAAGCAGAGTCCATTTGGAGACCTGTAAGTAGCGGTGTTCCCCAGGTGTTGGTGCTGAGCCTGGTCTTGTTCAGCTTCTTCATAAGTGACCTTGACAAGGGGATAGTGGCCACCCTCAGCAAGTTTGCTGATGATTGGCTGACACGCCTGAAGGCTGTGCTGCCATTCAGCGAGACCCGGACAGGCTGGATAGATGTGCAGCAAGAAACCAGACGAGGTTCAATGAAAGCAAGTGTAGAGTGTTGCACTTAAGAAGGAATAATTGCACACACCAGGACAGTTTGGGGAATGAGCTGCTGGAGAGGAGCTCTGTAGAGAGGGACCTGGGTGTTGTGATGTCAGTGTGTGGAAATATGAGTAGGGGAACTGAACAGAAACTGGAGCATAGGAAGTTCTGCACGAATTTGTGCAAGAATTTCTTTATGGTGAGGGTGATGGAGCACTGGAACAGGCTACCCGAGGGGGTTGTGTTGTATCCTTCACTGGAGATATTCAATACCCGCCTGGACGCCCACCTGTGTGCCTACCTGGTGTTCCCCAGGGGTCTGTGCTGGGGCCTGTCCTCTTCAATATTTTTATTGATGACCTGGATGAGGGCACTGAGTGCATCCTATGTAGGTTTGCTGATTTCACCAAATTGGCTGCGAGTGTGGACCTGTCCGTCATTACCAAGGACCTACTGAAGGATCTGGACAGGCTGGAGATCTGGGCTGAAGCCAATGGGATGAGGTTCACCAAGACCAAATGCCACGTCCTGAACTTTGGGACCTGGCATGGACTGCCAAGAGTGGGGGTGGATTCACTGACCCTGGAGGTGTTCCAGGAATCATTGGACGTTGTGTTGAGGGCCATGGATTTGTGGGAGCTATTGATGATAGGTGAATAGTTGGACTGGATGATCTTTTAGGTCATTTCCAAAATTGGTGGTTCTATGATTCTATGGTATCCTGTCCCTGTCTGTGTGCTCCTTTTTGCTTTAGCAAACACTCTCTGAGAGGCCTCACCACATGTCAGGAATTTGTCACTGACCACCTGAAATCTGTTGTTAAATTCAACGGATTTCAAAGCACAGTCATGATGCTGTTGACTTTCAGGAACTGTTGGCCATGATGATGCAGTGAAATCTCAGGGGAGACATGTGGGAAGGATAAAAATGACATCCTCTACTGCTCAGCTGGGTTGGGCTCCTAAAACACAGGAAGCTCATAAAAGTGGGCAGAGATGTAGAGAGACAGCTGTGCCCAGGAGCAGCTCTTGTGCACAGCACAGCCTGCAGGTGACAGAAAGAGAGGAGAGAAATTGCACTGAGCTTACAAGATATGTACTGTGTGAGCGGGCTGTGAGCTCTATGAAGGAGCATCGCTCACAAACCACAACACGGTAAGTCTCATGCAGTAGGCAATGCAGCTGCTTTTAATAGAGGGTTAACAAAATATGCGACATTCCATAGCAGATTGGCTGCAGGTAATGCATGTTTCTTTACTGTGGAAAAAGCCTTCTGGTCCAGCTGAGGGCTTCTGTGCTGCAGCATTAGAGCTACGGGGTGTGTGTACGGGGAGGAGCTGCATGTCCCAGCACGGCTGCAGGCTGTGCAGCCGGGGCTGCAGGCGGGTGCCCAGGGCTGTCCTGCAGAGCAGGGTCCCTGCTGTGCCCCAGGGGCTGTGTGCCGGGTATGGGACTCTGCCGCCTGCCAGGCTCAGCACTCAGCCTGCCCGGGGAGCTGCCCAGGGCGCTGCGGGGAGATGCGTGGGGGGAAGGAGCCCCCCGGCAGGGCTTGTGCTGCCACAGCTGCTGCCTGGGGCAGGGGAACACAGCTCCACTGCACAACAGTATCTTTGTGATGGTGTTTCGTTTGAGGATAGCCAAGGCAGGGGGTTTCCTTTTCCTGTTCTGAGGGAATCTTAATTTTCAGTAGACATGGATAATTCACTCAATCTGCAAACATGCAGTTTTTTAGGATTCACACTGAATGGCACAGAGGCTGTTTTTGAGGCTCTAAGAGCAGTTGGGTTAAGGATATGAGACATGAAGCACATGAAAATATCCAGGGAGGAGGGATATGAAAAGAAGAGGAAGGTTTGAGCTCCATATGCTGCTTCTGCTTAAGGAATGCTGAAATATATGAAATTAAAGGCAAGTAATGGTGCTAAATGTACACTGTTGTAGGAGAATGAAAACATTTCATATTATAGCAGGAGGAGTGTCTCTGAGAATGGTCTGGACTTGTCATTACCTTCTGCACTCTGAACAGGACTCCAAGCCCAACAACAGCAGATGTCCAAAAGCAGCTCCATCAGCGAGTTCCTCCTGCTGCCGTTGGCAGACACGCGGCAGCTGCAGCTCCTGCACTTCTGGCTCTTGCTGGGCATCTACCTGGCTGCCCTCCTGGGCAACGGCCTCATCAGCACAGCCGTAGCCTGCGACCGCCGCCTGCACACCCCCATGTACTTCTTCCTCCTCAACCTGGCCCTCCTCGACCTGGGCTGCATCTCCACCACTCTCCCAAAAGCCATGGCCAACGCCCTCTGGGACACCAGGGCCATCTCCTACACAGGATGTGCTGCACAGATCTTTTTCTTTCTCTTCTTCCTCTCAGCAGAGTATTCCCTTCTCACCATCATGTCCTATGACCGCTACGTTGCCATCTGCAAGCCCCTGCACTACGGGACCTTGATGGACAGCAGAGCTTGTGCCACCATGGCAGCAGCTGCCTGGGGCGCTGGGGTTCTCAATTCCCTGCTGCACACTGCCAGTACGTTTTCACTGCCTCTCTGCCAAGGCAATGTAGTGAAACAGTTTTTCTGTGAAATCCCCCAGATCCTCATACTGTCCTGCTCAGAATCAAATCTTAGGGAAACTGTGTTTCTCAATTTTAGTATCAGTTTAGTATTTGGCTGCTTTGTTTTCATAGTGGTGTCGTATGTGCAGATCTTCATGGCCGTGCTGAGGATGCCCTGTGAGCAGGGATGGCACAAAGCCTTCTCCACATGCCTCCCTCACCTGGCCGTGGTCTCCCTCTTTCTCAGCACTGGCTTTTTGCCTACCTGAAGCCCCCGTCCATTTCCTCCCCACTCCTGGATCTGACAGTGGCACTTTTGTACGCAGTGGTTCCTCCAACACTGAACCCTGTTATCTACAGCATGTGGAACAGGGAGATCAAGCACGCTCTCAGGAAGGTGTTGCAATACACACTATTCCAGCTTCCATAAAATGCACAATTTCCTCATAGGATTCCCAGTGATGGTTCTTTATGTTCTATGCATCTTTGATTGTTTGATTATGTGAGATATAGCAACGTAAAAAATAAATAAATAAACAAATAAATAAATAAAAAAAATTGAAGTCATAAATAAAAATGTATTATAATTCTTTCCTACCTAATTTCCATTTTTTCACTCCAAGAGCTCATGTAAACATGTAACCGGATTCCCTGAATACGTTTGAAGATACCTAAACTGTTTCCAAAAAAAACATTTGCTTAGGTTTTCTATTTTCCTACTTTGTCTGGATTTGGGGAGGTACAGCCACAGACAGCAGCTCAACGTGCTCTTTTCATTTCTGATCTCTTTACACCTCCACAGTGCTCACGAGTCCTCTCATTTGTGCAGGCCTGAAGGTCTTGTGGGTCTCACGACTGTCCTGTTGCCTCTACAGCAGAAATCGAGGGCTGCAGTCAGTAGCCGGCAATATGAACAGGTCTGTCAGAGCTGGTCTCCTTGCTGGCATTGCCATAACAAGAGGGCCCCTTTAGAGCAGGTCCAGAGAACTGGAGGCCTCTTCCAAAGCTGGTGTAAGGAATCTACCTCAGGAGCTTCTCCCTGTGAAAACTTCAAGATCTTATTTTGCTCTTCAGTGTGTGAGCGGATCAGATTGAATAGTCCCAAGAAGATCACTAAGTGACTTAGGGCAGTGCTGTGGTTTAAAGTTTATGGGTTGAGATAAAGAGAAAAAGAAAAGGATAATAATTATGTCAAATGTATTTATAGATATATAATATATTTATTATATTTTCACACATATACAACATACGCAGTTGCAAACATATATACACAGATACTAATACACATGCATATCTGTTTGCAAGTCCAGGACTAGTTGCAGGGGTTTTAACAGCCTCAGGGTTCACTGTAGGAGTTGAAGTGGCTGTCGGGCTGTTGCAGGAGTTGAAGTGACCTCAGAGTTCATTGCGAGAGCTGGATTCACCACCGGACCTGTGACTAAGTTGGAGCAGCCACTGGGCTCATTGGAAAGGTTGGAGCCACTGCAGGGCTGTACTTCCTCCCTTGGGAGGAATTTGTTTCATTTTCTTATAGCAATACATGGAACAGCTACAGGACCCGTAGCAGGAGTGACTGCTGAGCTCATTATGAGGGGTGGAGTGACAGCGGGATCTGTCCCAGAGCATGGAGCAACTGCAGGATGTGTAGCAAAACCTTGTACTGCTGCAGGGTCTGTGACTGGAGTTGCAGAGGCTGCAGCACTGTCAGCATGTCCAGCTCTCTGGATCTGGCACACTGCAGTCATCTGTGTTTCTTGGGGATTACCAGAACCACAGCAGACCTGCCCCCAATATTCTACCAGTTTCTCAGGATCCTGCAGTTGCTCGGAGATGAAGTTCCAAAGCCCTGGGGGTTCCCACCTCTCCAGGCATCTGCCGAGACCGTCCCACACCCCCTGCCATGCAGAGCCTTCTCACCTTGGCGCAGATCTCTCACTGATATTCCTCAATAATTGTTTAACCTCAATCCTAGAATCATAGAATCACCAAGGCTGGAAAAGGCCTAAAAGATCATCCAGTCAAACCGTTCACCTATTACCTATAGCTCCCACTAAACCACGTCCCTCAACACAACATCCAGTCACTCCTTGAACACCCCCAGACTCACAGAGGCGACAATGTAAATTGTGTAATTCATAATCATATCGACAATATTACTTCTAAAACCCAAAGATGACCACAGAGCTGAATGTGCACAAAACTTCACTTTGTCAGCTGCCAATTTTATCGTGGTACAAACTGAGGTCAAACAGCATAGCAAAAAAAATACCCTAACCAGCATCCAAGCACCAAGTAAGGAGCTGTGCAGTGAAGCTTCATGAGAAGACTCAACAAGCTCCACACATAGGGAAACTATCAGCGTCATGGCCTGCAATTCTCCAGCTCCCACAAAGCCCTGTGTTATCTCGATCTGGACAGATGTGCTGTTATCTCAACCCTTGGAGCCTCACATCAGGCACCAAATTGATAGTGGTTGTTGAACCCAACATGTGGCTCAGCAGAACTGGGAAAAAAAGTACAACTTACGGGTTGTAACAAAGCAATTTACTAAGAGAGATAAAATGAGATGAGTAATAGTTATTACTATATATCTCTTGATATGGAATTTTATGTAACAACTGATGCACAAGCACTTGCTCAGCACAACCAGACTGATGCTCAGCTGGGCTCTGGGCAGTGAAGAGACTGAGATGAACTCCCACCCCTTTCAATACAATTTCTGCTTGCTGTCAGCTGATAGAGAACGTCCCTTTGGCCACTTTCAGTCAGCTGTCCTCACTCTGTTCCCTCCCAGCTCCATGTGCCCTCCACTGACCATGGCCTTGGCTCCATACAACACTGCTTAGCAGCAGCTGTAAACATCAGAGTGTTATCAATGGTTTTCTCTTAGAACCAAAACACTGCACCATAGCAGGCAGTCTGAAGACAATTCCATCTGAGCTGTAACTCAGATTCCTGCCTGTCCTCCTCCTCTTGTTCTTCCTGATCAGGAAGCAAGGAACAGAATCTGCCGCTCTCCTCTTTGTGCCTTTTCCATCAGTTCTCAGCTGGCTCCTCTGCCATCCCCAGGCAGAGCTCAGTGCACTCTCACAAAGGGCAGCAGCCTTTCCTCATCTTCCTTGCCCATCCATCATGAAGTGTCAGTGAATAGGGAAAAGGGACCCCATAGTAGATGAAAAGAGAACACTTTGCTACAGAAAGGGAAAGGGGGCCTCACTAAGGCAAAGGGTAGTTACAGATAGATAGTTTATGTTAAGGGGGTCAGAGAGAGGGGGAATAGCAGACGCTAAGCTTGAGAAAACAAGGGGATGAAGGCCATGAAGATCAGGGTGGAACAGCCCGAGAACAGCGTGGTGATTAGATGTCCACAGAGCAGCTGGAACCAGGTTGGGGGGTGCCCCTCCTGAAGGGTCAAAAGTTTACGGTGAGGAAGATGATGAGCCTTCATCCCACAAGCACCCCCACAACTCACTACACATGCACAAGGGGGGAGGGACTGCATGCTAATGGGGTCTGAGGAATGTAATGAATATGTATCCCAATTCCTGCCAACTACTGATGATGTATTATTTCAGCCTGTATCTGTTGTACGCTTTCTCCTGACGGTGTGCAAGTGAGGTGGAGCTACCCCCCTTGCACCAGGGTGTGTGCGCATCACTCATTAAACATACCTGCTTTATAACTACTTGGTGGTTATGGGGTTTGATTCCGCAAGTCACCATCTCTAGGGCCATCCTGCTCTATTGCCTGCTCCATTATCGGGGTGATGAGTCCATCAAGGCCTTTATATGGGACCTCATTCATCCCAATGACAACAGGAAGGCCGGCAAGCAACAAGGTATGTGCGACCCATAAGTGTGACCCCATAGGGGCCAATGTGGGTCCCAGACCCATAAGTGTGACCCGTAAGTGAGGCTCCAGCCCCATAAGTGGGTCCTCAGACCCATAAGTGTGGCCACAGCCCCATAACTATAGACTTGGAGATGTCCCCAGCCGCATAAGAGGATCTCCAGCCCCATAACTGTGAACACAGACCCATAAGTGTGGCCCCAACCCCGTAACTATAGATTTTGAGATGTCTCCAGACCCATAAGTGAGGCACCAGAACCATAAGTGGGTCCCTAGACCCATAAGTGTGAACACAGACCCAGAAGTGTGACCACAAACCCCATTTATATGGGGCCTCATTCATCCCAATGACAACGGGAAGGCTGGCAAGCAACAAGGTGAGTCCGACCCATAAGTTGGACCCCATAGGGGTCAACGGGAACCCCAGCCCCATAAGTGGGAACACAGAGCCATAAGTGTGACCCCAAACACCATAAGTATGATTCTAGCCCCATAAGTGATACCCCAAACCCCATAAGTGCCTTCGCAGCACCATAAGTGTGAGCCATAAGAGAGGCTCCAAACCCATAAGTGTGACCCCATAGGGGCCAATGGTGACCCTAGCCCGATAAGTGTCTGTCACGGGTTACTTAGATTTACCTATGCCCGTGACAGGGGAAGCCACCCCGTGGGCCCCCCCCCCGGGCCCGGAAAGGAGGGGGAAAAAGGGAGTGGGATAAAACAGCGACAATCTAAGGAGGAAAAACTTATTTTACTAAATATGATACCGAAATACAAGATAACACAATATAATATAATTGAGGCTAACAAATCGAACGAAACAGAGAGAGAGAGTCCCCGAAAACCGAGAGGCCTACTGTGAACTCTAGGCGACACGGCTGGAACGCTTCCCACTCTCCGAGAAGTTCGAGAGAAGAAGGAGGGCACTCCAGCCTGGAAACGAGATTATATAGAGTCCTGGTCCCGTGACTTATCATTAACCCTGTTGTTCTCTGGGATATGTAGTCTTCTTCTGTGGACTGCACATTCAATAGAAGTATCCATACTTTACATGATGTTATGATGTGGAATACTGATAGCAAAATTACAAAATTACAAAACCATGACATTCCACCCCTTATTCTACATTATTACATCATGGTAAATATATATATACATATATATACACATATGTAAAATTATGATAGCTAAACAGTAGAATTACATGTAACATAACTAAATGTACAACTATAATAACTAAAATACACTACACATGCAAACATATATATATAAATACATAAAATTATTGACTGCACTCCCCCAGCATTAAATTCCCTTGTGGCACACATTGAACATCCCCATCCTTCTGCATTACCCACCAAGTGCACCCAGGTCCCTGGGCAAAGACAGTTCCACGGATAGGTTTGCCCTTTCCAGAAGCTGGAAGGACCCAAACAGCTTTTCCCAACATGTTCTTTACATGTACAACAGGGACCTTATCTCCTTCTACAGTGTGTAGGGGGCTAGATTGACTAGGACCATCACGATTGACAGATCCTCTAGTATTCACCAACCAAGTGGCTTCTGCCAGATTCTTCTCCCAGTGCTTAAATGTTCCACCACCCATTGCTTTCTACATAGTTTTCAACAACCCATTATATCGTTCAATTTTACCAGAAGCTGGTGCATGGTAGGGAATATGATAAATCCACTCAATGCCATGATCTTTGGCCCAAGTATTTATAAGAGAATTTTTGAAATGTGTCCCATTATCAGATTCAATTCTTTCTGGGGTGCCATGTCTCCATAGGACTTGTTTCTCAAGACCTAATATGGTGTTTCGAGCAGTTGCATGGGGTACTGCGTATGTTTCAAGCCACCCAGTGGTTGCCTCTACCATGGTGAGTACATAACACTTACCACTGCGAGATCGTGGCAAGGTGATATAATCAACCTGCCACGCCTCCCCATATTTATACTTTTGCCACCGCCCTTCCTCCCAGAGAGGTTTCATCCTTTTGGCTTGTTTAATTATGGCACATGTTTCACAATCATGAATAATCTGCGCAATAGCGTCCATGGTTAAGTCCACCCCTCGGTCTCTGGCCCACTTATATGTCGCGTCTCTTCCTTGATGACCTGAGGTCTCATGAGCCCATCGAGCTAGAAATAATTCACCCTTATTCTGCCAGTCCAAGTCAATTTGAGCCACCTCAATTTTGGCAGCTTTATCTACCTGATGGTTGTTTTGTTGTTCTTCGGTAGCCCGACTTTTGGGCACATGTGCATCCACATGACGCACCTTTACAACCATATTCTTTGTTCGGGCAGCAATGTCCTTCCATAATTCAGTGGCCCAAACAGATTTACCCTTCCGTTGCCAGTTGTTTTGTTCCCACCTCTGTAACCACCCCCATAAGGCATTTGCCACCATCCATGAGTCAGTATAAAGATACAGCATTGGCCACCTCTCTCGTTCAGCAACATCTAAGGCCAGCTGGACAGCTTTTACCTCTGCAAACTGACTTGATTCTCCCTTACCTTCGGTGGCCTCTGCAACCTGTCGTGTGGGGCTCCACACAGCAGCTTTCCATTTGCGATGCTTCCCTACAATGCAACATGATCCATCTGTGAATAGGGCATATTTCTTTTCATTTTCTGGTAATTCGTTGTATGGTGGGGCCTCTTTAGCACGTGATACCTCTTCTGCTGGTGATGTTCCAAACCTTTTATCTTCAGGCCAGTCCATGATTACCTCTAGGATTCCTGGACGATTGAGGTTTCCCATTCGCGCTCGCTGTGTAATCAGCGTAATCCACTTGCTCCAGGTGACATCGGTAGCATGATGAGTGGAGGGAACCTGTCCTTTGAACATCCAGTTCAGCACTGGCAGTCGAGGTGCCAAAAGGAGCTGTGTTTCAGTTCCAACTACTTCGGAAGCAGCCCGAACCCCCTCATACGCGGCTAAGATCTCCTTCTCAGTTGGAGTGTAGCACTCTTCAGACCCCTTATATGATCGACTCCAGAATCCCAGGGGTCGGCCTCGGGTCTCTCCTGAGGCTCTTTAAGAGTAAAGAGAGAGTCGTTCTAAAAGCTAAAAAGCTCTATGCCCGCATTCTCCACCAAAAAATCTGTCACGGGTTACTTAGATTTACCTATGCCCGTGACAGGGGAAGCCACCCCATGGCCCCCCCCCCCGGGCCCGGAAAGGAGGGGGAAAAAGGGTGTGGAATAAAACAGCGACAATCTAAGGAGGAAAAACTTATTTTACTAAATATGATACCGAAATACAAGATAACACAATATAATATAATTGAGGCTAACAAATCGAACGAAACAGAGAGAGAGAGTCCCCGAAAACCGAGAGGCCTACTGTGAACTCTAGGCGACACGGCTGGAACGCTTCCCACTCTCCGAGAAGTTCGAGAGAAGAAGGAGGGCACTCCAGCCTGGAAACGAGATTATATAGAGTCCTGGTCCCGTGACTTATCATTAACCCTGTTGTTCTCTGGGATATGTAGTCTTCTTCTGTGGACTGCACATTCAATAGAAGTATCCATACTTTACATGATGTTATGATGTGGAATACTGATAGCAAAATAACAAAATTACAAAACCATGACAGTGTCACCCAAAGCCCCCTAACCGAGACCCTATAAAAATTCTGAGATGTCCCAAGCCTCATAAATGTGACCCATAACTGTGGGTCCAGCCCCATAACTTCATTCCCAGCCCCATAAGTGTGACCCCATAAAGGCTAGTGGGGACCCCAGCCCAATAAGTGGGAACACAGACCCATAAGTGTGACCCCATTTTGGCCAATGGGGACCCCAACCACATAAGTGGGAACACAGGCCCATAAGTATGACCCAAAACACCATAACTATAGACTTGGAGATGGCCCCAGCCCCATAAGTGGGTGTCCAGACCCATAAGTGGGACCCAAAACCCCATAACTGAGTTCCTAAGTGTGAATCCAGCCCCATAAGTGGGACTCCAGCACCATTAGTGGGACTCCAGACCCATAAGTGAGGCTCCAGACCCATAAGTGAGGCTCGTGACCCATAAGTGTGACCCCATAGGGGCCAATGGGGACCCCAGCCCCATAACTGCATCCCCAGCCCCATAACTGTAACCCCAACCCCATAACTGAGACCCTAAAGACTTGGAGATGTCCCCAGCCTCATAAGTGGGACCCCATAGGGGCCAATGGGGACCCCAGCCACATAACTGGGAACACAGACCCATAAGTGTGACCCATAAGTGCCTCCCAAGCCCCATAAGTGCGTCCCCAACCCCATCACTGTGACCTCATAGAAGCCAATGGGGACCCCAGCCCCATAAGTCCATCCCTAGCCGCATAAGTGTGACCCAAAACCCCATAACTGAATCTTCAGCCTGATAATTGTGTCCCCAGCCTCAAAACTATAGACTTAGAGATGTTCCCAGCCCCATAAGTGTGACCCATAATTGCATCCCCAGGCCCATAAGTGGGTCCCCAGCCCCGTAAGTGTTACCCATAACTGAGTCCCCAGCCCCATAAGTGGGAACACAGCCCCATAACTGTGTCCCCAGCCCAATATGTGGGTCTCCAGCCCCATAAGTGTGACCTATAACTGCATCCCTATCCCCATATCTGAGTCCCCAGCCCCATAAGTGTGACCCGGGCCCCATAAGTGTGACCCGTAAGTGAGGATCCAGCCCCATAAGTGGGTCCTCAGACCCATAAGTGGGACCCCAGACCCATAACTGCGTCTTCAGCACCATAAGTGTGGCCCATTACTACATCCCCAGCCCCTTAAGTGTGACCCATATCTGCATTCCCAGCCCCATAAGTGTGACCCGTAACTGCATCTCCAGCCCCATAACTGAGTCCCCAGCCCCATAAGTGTGTCCCAGGCCTCATAAGTGCATCCTCAGCCCCATAAGTGTGACCAATAAGTGTAACCCCATAGGGACCAATGAGGACCCCAGCCCCATAAGTGTGACCCCAGCCCCTAAAGTGTGACCCATAAGTGCCTCCCCAGCCCCATAAGTGCATCCCCAGCCCCACAAGTGAGACCCCAAACTTCATAACTGCATCTCCAGCCACATAAGTGTGACCCCAATGGGGACACTATGGGGGTCCCTGGTTGACATACCTGAACCCAGCCCCATAAGAGTGACCCATAAGTGGTTCCCCAGCCCCATAGGTTCATCTCCAGCCCCATAAGTGCACCCACAGCCCCATACCTGCATCCCCAATCCCATAACTGCCTCTCCAGCCCCATAAGTGGGAACACAGACCCATATCTGAGTCCCCAGCCCCGTAACTGCATACCCAGACCCATAAGTGTGTCTTCAGCATCCTCAAGGGGAAGAGAGCTGGATCTGCTGACAGTGCTGCAGCCTCTGCAACTCTTGGCACAGACCCTGCAGCAGCTCCAAGGTTTTGCTACACGTTCTGCACTTACTCCACACTCTGGACAGATCCCGCTGTCACTCCACCCCTCATAATGAGCTCTGCAGTCACTCCTGCTACAGGTCCTGTAGCTGTTCCATGTATTGCTATAAGAAAATGAAACAAATTCCTCCCAAGGGAGGTGCACTGTGCCAGGAGGTTCAGCCCTGTGGTCACTCCAACCCCTCCAATGAGCCCAGTGGCTGCTCCAACTTCGTCACATGTCCTGTGGTGGTTCCAGCTCTGGCAATGAACTCTGGGGTCACTTCAACTCCAGCAACAGCCTGAAAGTCAGTACAGCTCCTACAGTGAACCCTCTGGCTGTTAAAACCCCTGCAACTAGTCCTGGACTTGCAAACAGATAAACATAGGGATTAGTTCATATATGATTGCAACTGCATATGGTGTATATGTGTGAAAATACACTAAATATATTATATATGTATAAATACATTTGTCATAATTATTTTCTTTTTCTTTTTCTTTTTATCTCAACCCATAAAATTTAAACCACAGCACTGCCCCAAGTCTCTTACTGATCTCCTTGGGACTATTCAGTTTATCCGGTCACGCACTGAAGAGCACAAGAAGATCTTGAGGATTTCTCAGGGAGCAGCTCCTGAGGTATATTCCTTACACCAGCTTTGGAAGAGGCCTCCAGTTCTCTGGCCCTGCTCTAAAGGGGCCCTCTTGTTATGGCAGTGCCAGCAAAGAGACCAGCTCTGACAGACCTGTTCATATTGCAGGCTTGCAATAAAATGCATATTGCATTTTAGGTATCTTCAAACGTATTCAGAGAATCTGGATACATGTTTATATGAGCTCTTGGAGTGAAAAAATGGAAATTAGGTAGGAAAGAAGTGTAATACATTTTCATTTATGAGTTCAATATTCTTTTTTTTTTTTTTTTTTTTTTTTTTTTTCCATTGCTGTATCTCACATAATCAAACAACCAAAGATGCATAGAACATAAAGAACCATTACTGGGAATCCTATGAGGAAATTGTGCATTTTATGGAAGCTGGAATAGTGTGTATTGCAACACCTTCCTGAGAGCGTGCTTGATCTCCCTGTTCCACATGCTGTAGATAATAGGGTTCAGTGTTGGAGGAACCACTGCGTACAGAAGTGCCACTGTCAGATCCAGGAGTAGGGAGGAAATGGACAGGGGCTTCAGGTAGGCAAAAAAGCCAGTGCTGACAAATAGGGAGACAACGGCCAGGTGAGGGAGGCACGTGGAGAAGGCTTTGTGCCGTCCCTGCTCACAGGGCATCCTCAGCACAGCCACGAACATTTGCACATAGGACACCACTATGAAAATAAAGCACCCAAAGGCTAACATGGAACCAAAAAAGAGAAACACAATTTCCCTGAGATTGGAGGCTGAGCAGGAGAGCTTGAGGATCTGGGGGATTTCACAGAAAAACTGGTTGACAACATTGCCTTGGCAGAGAGGCAATGAAAATGTACTGGCAGTGTGCAGCAGGGAATAGAGAACCCCAGCGCCCCGGGCAGCTGCTGCCATGGTGGCACAAGCTCTGCTGTCCATCAAGGTCCCGTAGTGCAGGGGCTTGCAGATGGCAACGTAGCGGTCATAGGACATGATGGTGAGAAGGGACAACTCTGCTGAGATGAAGAAGAAAATGAAAAAGAGCTGTGCAGCACATCCTGTGTAGGAGATGGCCCTGGTGTCCCAGAGGGCGTTGGCCATGGCTTTGGGGAGAGTGGTGGAGATGCAGCCCAGGTCGAGGAGGGCCAGGTTGAGGAGGAAGAAGTACATGGGGGTGTGCAGGCGGCGGTCGCAGGCTACGGCTGTGCTGATGAGGCCGTTGCCCAGGAGGGCAGCCAGGTAGATGCCCAGGAAGAGCCAGAAGTGCAGGAGCTGCAGCTGCCGCGTGTCTGCCAACGGCAGCAGGAGGAACTCGCTGATGGAGCTGCTGTTGGGCATCTGCTGTTGTTGGGCATGGAGTCCTGTTCAGAGTGCAGAAGATAATGACAAGTCCAGACCATTCTCTGAGGCATTCCTCTTGCTATACTATGAAATGTTTTTATTCTCCTACAACAGTGTACATTTAGCACCAGTACTTGCATTTAATTTCATGTCGTTCAGCATTCCTTAAGCAGAAGCAGCATATGGAGCTCTGACCTTCCTCTTATTTTCTTATCTCTTCTCCCTGGATATTTTCATCTGTTTCATGTCTCATATATTTACCCCAAGTGCTCTTAGAGCCCCATACTCCAGTTTCTGTGTCATTCAGTTTCAGTTAGAAAATGCTGCCTGTTTGTAGGATAGGTGAATTATTCATGCCTACAGAAAATGATGATAATTCCATCCTTCGAGAAAGGGGAGACTGAAAGCAAATAATGTGTGACTGTTCACAAAACAAGCAATTGATTGACGAAAAATTCTCAGAACTCCTATTGCCCCTTTTAGATTTCTGACTCCAAACCTCTTTGCCTCAGAACAGGAAATGGAAACCCCCTGCCTTGGCTCTCCTCTTGCAAAGTACCCACAGAAACATTCAGTCGTGCAGTGGAGCTGTGATCCCCTGCCCCAGGCAGCAGCTGTGGCAGCACAAGCCCTGCCGGGGGGCTCCTTCCCCCCACGCATCTCCCCGCAGCGCCCTGGGCAGCTCCCCGGGCAGGCTGAGTGCTGAGCCTGGCAGGCGGCAGAGTCCCATACCCGGCACACAGCCCCTGGGGCACAGCAGGGACCCTGCTCTGCAGGACAGCCCTGGGCACCCGCCTGCAGCCCCGGCTGCACAGCCTGCAGCCGTGCTGGGACATGCAGCCCCCCCACACACATACACCCCGTAGCTCTTATGCTGCAGCACAGAAGCCCTCAGCTGGACCAGAAGGCTTTTTCCACAGTAAAGAAACATGCATTACCTGCAGCCAATCTGCTATGGAATGTCGCATATTTTGTTAACCCTCTATTAAAAGCAGCTGCATTGCCTACTGCATGAGACTTACCGTGTTGTGGTCTGTGAGCGATGCTCCTTCATAGAGCTCACAGCCCGCTCACACAGTACATATCTTGTAAGCTCAGTGCAATTTCTCTCCTCTCTTTCTGTCACCTGCAGGCTGTGCTGTGCACAAGAGCTGCTCCTGGGCACAGCTGTCTCTCTACATCTCTGCCCACTTTTATGAGCTTCCTGTGTTTTAGGAGCCCAACCCAGCTGAGCAGTAGAGGATGTCATTTTTATCCTTCCCACTTGTCTCCCCTGAGATTTCACTGCATCATCATGGCCAACAGTTCCTGAAAGTCAACAGCATCATGACTGTGCTTTGAAATCTGTTGAATTTAACACCAGATTTTTAGTGGTCAGTGACTAATTCCTGACATGTGGTGAGGCCTCTCAGAGAGTGTTTGCTCAAAGAGGGCTCTCATTCATGTACAGGATATCATAGAATCATAGAATCACCAAGTTTGGGAAAGATTTAAAAGATCATTCAGTCGAGCTGTTCACCTATCACCAATAGCTCCCACAAATCCATGGCCCTCAACACAACGTCCAGTGATTCCTGGAACACCTCCAGGGTCGGTGAATCCACCCCCACTCTTGGCAGTCCATGCCAGGTCCCAAAGTTCAGGACGTGGCATTTGGTCTTGGTGAACCTCATCCCATTGGCTTCAGCCCAGATCTCCAGCCTGTCCAGATCGTTCAGAAGGTCCTTGCTAATGACAGACAGGTCCACACTCGCAGCAAATTTGGTGAAATCAGCAAACCTACATAGGATGCACTCAGTGCCCTCATCCAGGTCATCAATAAAAATATTGAAGAGGACAGGCCCCAGCACAGACCCCTGGGGAACACCAGGTAGGCACACAGGTGGGCGTCCAGGCGGGTATTGAATATCTCCAGTGAAGGATACAACACAACCCCCTCGGGTAGCCTGTTCCAGTGCTCCATCACCCTCACCATAAAGACGTTCTTGCACAAATTCGTGCAGAACTTCCTATGCTCCAGTTTCTGTTCAGTTCCCCTACTCATATTTCCTCACACTGACATCACGACACCCAGGTCCCTCTCTACAGAGCTCCTCTCCAGCAGCTCATTCCCCAAACTGTCCTGGTGTGTGCAATTATTCCTTCCTAAGTGCAACACTCTACACTTGCTTTCATTGAACCTCGTCTGGTTTCTTGCTGCACATCTATCCAGCCTGTCCAGGTCTCGCTGAATGGCAGCACAGCCTTCAGGCGTGTCAGCCAATCATCAGCAAACTTGCTGAGAGTGGCCACTATCCCCTTGTCAAGGTCACTTATGAAGAAACTGAACAAGACCAGGCTCAGCACCAACACCTGGGGAACACCGCTACTTACAGGTCTCCAAATGGACTCTGCTTTGACAACGACCACCCTCTGTGCTCTGTCACTCAGACAGACCTCAACCCACCTCACTGTTCACTCATCTTTCCCACATTTCCTTATCTTTGTGATAAGGATATTGTGGGAGACAGTATCAAAAGCCTTGCTGAAATCAAGGTAGACAACATCTACCGCTCTCTCCCAATCCACCCAGCCAGCAACAGTGTTATAGAAGGCTACCAGGTTGGTCACACATGACCTCCACTTGGTAAACCCATGCTGACAACTCCTGATAACCTCCTTTTCTTCCAACTGTCTGAAGATGGCATTCAGTACAAGCTGTTCCATCGCCTTTCCAGGGACAGAGGTGAGGCTCTCTGGCCTGTAGTTACCCAGATCTTCCTTCATACACATTTTTGAAGACAGGATTGACACTGGCTATCCTCCAGTCTTCAGGCACCTCCCCCATTCTCCAAGCCCTCTCAAAGATGATAGAGAGTGGTTCTGCAGTCATCTCTGCCAGCTCCCTCAGCACACATGGATTTCTGAATATTGTTGTGGCCTAGGCACTCATGGGCCAACTCTACCTTGACTAAAGGCAAGTCCTCCATTCCTCATACCCTCTCACTAAGCTCCAGGGTCTGGGATTCCTGAAGGAGAGCTTTTACCCTGAAGACAGAAGCAAAGTAGGCCTTCAGTATCTCCACCTTCTCAACAACCCCCATTACCAGAACACCTCCCTCACTTAGTAGGGACCCACAGTCTCAGTAGTCTTCATATTATTCTTAATGTAATTTCAAAAGCCTTTTTTATTATCCTATTTAATGAGTGTCAACCCATTTACGTAATACTATGTTCTGCCTGTGAGGAAGCATGAGAGGGAGGAGGGCCAGTCAGTGCTGGTTCTGTGGCAAGGTGTTTATCACTGAAGAATACTAACTGTTAATGGAAAGATATATGATTTTAACGCTGTTTATGGGAACTGAAGAACTGTATTGTTTGACAAACTGTTCTTATGGTATAAGAAAGCATAATTGTTAATGGCATATGGAAGTGCTGTTGAGGGAATGTGGAAGTGTATCTGAGGGTACAAATAGTGGAATAGTTCACAGAGGAAAAAGGGTTAAAGAGAAAGTGAGTTTATCTGCACTGACATGAGAGCAACCTTCCGCTCCATTCCCCTGCAAGCAGAGCAAAGCAGAGCAGAGCAGAGTAGAGCAACTGTCCCCATGTAGCATGTAGTGTTATTCTGCTTACTAAATGGATGAGCTCACTACAGAAGAGGCAAATCTTCTGTTCTGCTCCATCTCTGGCATACTCTGGAGTCCAAGGCATTTCAAAGCTATGGAACACCTACATTCTTTCAATGATGACACCTTAGTATGCTCTGGGCTCTCATTTCAATTGCATCTAAGTAAGTTAAGAGTCATGACAGCTGACTGGAAGGCCAATGGTCCCATAAAGTGCATCAAGTAAGTTATTGCCATCTGGGTGAGGGAAAGGGTCGTCCCTGTCTGCTCTGCACTGCTGCAGCCTCACCTGGAGCACTGGGTGCACTTCTGGGCACCGCAGAAGATAAAGTGCATCAAACTATGGGGGAGTGTGCACAGGAGGGCACTGGAACTGAGAGATCAGAGATTCAGAGTTGCATTGGGATTGACTGCTTGTTCAGACGGGGCCCTTCTCACATCCCACATCCTGTGATGAGACACAGGGCACATGTGGGTTATGAACTTGACAGCATTTCTGCAACACATGCAGAGCCTGGGATCTTCCCTTCCCATGTCTTTCACTTAACATCATATAGATTTCCAACTCACTGCCACAGGAAGTGCCCTGAGCCAACATGAGAGACAGGATCTCCATGCCAAGGGTCTGGGAATCAGGTCTTGTCCTGTTTGCTTTTTAAGACAAAGGAGGATTTTCTTAGCATCAGAGCCACCATACCAGTGCCTTTGCCTGACTGGAGTCATGGCTTCCAATTATCTGCTCTAACAAGTCCCTTGGGAAGCTTACTTGGTAATGGCCCTCAGTGGGCCCATTAATACTCCAAAAAACTTCACTGTTACTTCTGACTTTGTCTTGCCAAGTACTTTATGCAAACTTCTCTCTGCACTGGAGGTTGATGGACTCAGCATCAAAAGCACCTTGGGGTCCATTATAAACTAAAGTGCCTCCTGTGCCTTGTGCCTTCCTGTTCTCTTCTTCAGGTTTTCAGAACGTGTTCAGCAAAATGGAGAGAGCTTAAAGAGCAAGAATCCAAAATGCATTTAATGTCTGTTTATTTCTAGTTTGATTTATACAAGAAGTTAAAGAAGCACTTTGCAACTGATGTCAATGCCGGATGTCCCCAATGAGTTCTATTCTGTTGCTGTGTGGACAAAGTTCCTCCTCAACCTCCCCACCCCTCTTCTACTCTCATTGGCCCCATGGGACTTGCATCACTTTTCCTCACATCACTCTTCTCCTCTGCCGTCACCCGCACAGTGTTAAACCTCCTTTGTACAAACTCCCACTGGCTTTCCACAGAGAACCAGCTGCACACAGAAAAAGAAAGATTTCTCTTTATTTATGGCCAACAAACAGAAGGAAAGGTGATGCAATTGAATGAACGGAAAAACACAGTGATGAATTGCATGCCACATCCAAGCTGCTTCTATTGAGGTTTATCTTTCTTAGGGAATATTTGCACAAGAAATGAGTTAGACACTGATAGGATGGGATAGATAAAATCACGGTGAAGGACTTGACAACAGATTTTTGAGGAATGGAGAAAATTCCAGTAATCTCCCTGGGATAGATCAGCCAGGGAGTTGGGAGGTATCAACGTAAAATTGAACAGGACTTGTGAGTATTTCACACACTGAGCATGAAAAATTAAAAAGAGAGAAAAAGAAAGAGAAAAAGAAAAAAGAAAAAGAAAGATAAAGGATGAAAGGAAAAGGAAAATGAAAAGGAAAATTAAAAGGAAAAGGAGAAGAAAACGACATAGCAAAAGAAAAAGAAATAGAAAATGAAAAGATAGGAAGGGATAGAATCACGGTGAAGGAGTTGACAACACAGTCCATCAGACTTTGGTGAGATGGAGCAAACTTGAATCATCCCCCAAAAGTCAGAAATCAGACCGATAACTGGGAGGTATCTGACTGAACAAAGACAAGGGATGGGGAAATCTGGCAGGCTGTGACAGGAGCGTGTGTCTAAATGGCCTGCTGAAAACATGCCCTTAACCACGGCCATTTATTGAGGAGAACTGGAGACACCTGGAGGATGAGGGACATCAAATAGGCAGCAGGGAAAATCAGCGGCAGGCGCCGGGCTATAGACACAGGTCATTGGCACTGGCACCGCTGTCTGTGTCTCTGAACCTGAAGGCATTTGTGCCCAGCAAAAACAATTCTGGAAAACATCGTAGTTTCAGAAAAAGAAAAAGAAAAAATAAAGAAAAAAAAAAGACATCAAATCACCTCAAAGATTCATATTTACAACTTAAAATGGAAGAAGACTCATGAGAATTTCTCATGTTGAGAAGGGTTAACACGTTCTCATTGATTTTGATCTTTGTCTTCAATCCTTTGTCTCAATTTTATTGACATTTATGAACATCTTCTAAGCTTACACCCTCAAAATAAATAAATAAATAAATAAAAAGAGATACATTAGCATCTTGCACTTGGCCTGATGCCCCTTTGACCTTTATAATTCCCACCAGACCTTCCATGCTGGAGAGCATGAGATCCAGCAGAGAATCTCTCCACTATGGTTCTTCCACAGCTTGGTCAAGAATCTCCCATCTGTGCTCTCCACGGATCTGCTGGATGGCACATGCCCTGCTGTGCGGTCCCTGCAGCAGATACTGGAGTGAAAAAGGCTCCCAAAGAGGACAATGGCCTGACAACATGTTAAACCCATCTGTCTGCAGAGGGCACCTTCCAATTGCTCTCTATGATCAAGAAGCCAGGAACAGACACTGATGGTCTCTTCTGTTGGCCATTTCCATTAGCTCTGACCTGGCTGCTCTTCCATCCCCAGGCAGAGCTCAGTGCACTCTCACAGAGGGCAGTAGCCCTTCCTTGACTCCTCTCCCATCCATCCTAAAGACTCTGTATCCCCCTTGCGCTATACTGCAGGTGTGGAAGCCATTAAACTGTGTGCCCATGGTCCAAACAGGACCTCAGGCCTGCAGCTCTAACAAGATGTCTAGCTTATTGTGCTTTGGTGTTTGCATTAGTACAAAACCACAGAAGTAAACATCCTAATTGAAAAGCATCACTGGACATAGCTGGACTGGATAGCTCATCTATGGTATCAGTGTGCAGAAGGTGGCACACAGACATTAGACCGATCGTGGGTCTTGGAGGTGACGTAGCAGCACGGACACACCATAGGCATGGCTTTGCTGAAGGCCCTGTGCTGCTTTTGCAGCTGCATGTGAATTCACCAGACAGCCGGTGCTATCGCCTCTCTGGCCCTCAGCTGATGCCCAGGAAAGAGGTGTCTATCTCAGGGATTTCCCACACGGTTTACAAGCACTGGCACACATCAGGAGCAGCCCAGGCATGGTGTGCATCACACAGTGTCTGTGTGTGAGCAGCTGCATCCCGGCTGAAGGACCGAGGATTCAGAGCAGGAGCTCACATGCAGGCAACTCCTTGTGCACTTCTGAACTGAACCAGAGGAATCCCAGCTCCTGTGGGTGTGTAGGGAGCTGAATCCCATTTCAGCTCCAGGATTTCTGTCAAGGGATGAGACTCCTGCACTGCCTCAGCTGGATCACTGTCCTGCACAGGGAAAGTCCAAACCTCACCTCCCTTGTCTGGGTGCCCTCATCAAACGATCTGTGGGAGCACTCCCCATATGTCTCCAATCTGTCACTGACCACTGGACATGTGGTGGTTAATTGAGAGAATTTCATTGCACAGTCATGATGCAGTTGTCTTTCAGGAGCTGTTGGCCGTGAGGACCCAGGGACGTGTCAGAGTAGATGAGTGGGAAGTATAAAAATGACATAATCTGTGGCTGATCTGGGCTGGGCTCCTGGGGCACAGGGAGCTCATAAAAGTGGGCAGAGATGCAGAGAGACAGCTGTGCCCAGGAGCAGCTCTTGTTCACAGCACAGCCTGCAGTTGACAGAAGGAGAGGAGAGAAACTGGAGAGAGCTTCCAGGATGTGTGCGGTGTGAGAGGGATGCGTGCTCTCTGCAGGAGAGACCATGACAAGGTAAGTCTCACTGCAGACCGTGAGCTGCTTTTCATAGAGGGTTAACTTAATTTGGGATAACCCATAGCAGATCTGGATGTAGGCACTGCATGTTTCTTTACTGTGGAAAAAGTCTTCTGCTCCAGCTGATGGCATCTGTACTGCAGTGTCAGAGCACAGCCCTGAGGGCTGCATGTCCCAGCACGGCTGCAGGCTGTGCAGCCGGGGCTGCAGGCGGGTGCCCAGGGCTGTCCTGCAGAGCAGGGTCCCTGCTGTGCCCCAGGGGCTGTGTGCCGGGTATGGGACTCTGCCGCCTGCCAGGCTCAGCACTCAGCCTGCCCGGGGAGCTGCCCAGGGCGCTGCCGGGAGACGTGTGGGGGGAAGGAGCCCCCCGGCAGGGCTTGTGCTGCCACAGCTGCTGCCTGGGGCAGAGGATCACAGCTCCACTACACAACTGAATGTTTCTGAGGGCCCTTTGCAAGAGGAGAGCCAAGGCAGGGGGTTTCCATTTCCTGTTCTGAGGCGAAGAGGTTTGGAGTCAGAAATCTAAAAGGGGCAATAGGAGTTCTGAGAATTTTTCGTCAATCAATTGCTTGTTTTGTGAACAGTCACACATTATTTGCTTTCAGTCTCCCCTTTCTCGAAGGATGGAATTATCATCATTTTCTGTAGGCATGAATAATTCACTTATCCAACAAACAGTCAGCATTTTCTAACTGAAACTGAATGACACAGAAACTGGAGTATGGGGCTCTAAGAGCACTTGGGGTAAATATATGAGACATGAAGCACATGAAAATATCCAGGGAGAAACGATAAGAAAATAAGAGGAAGGTTAGAGCTCCATACGCTGCTTCTGCTTAAGGAATGCTGAACGACATGAAATTAAATGCAAGTAATGGTGCTAAATGTACACTGTTGTAGGAGAATAAAAACATTTCATAGTATAGCAAGAGGAATGCCTCGGAGAGTGGTCTGGACTTGTCATTATCTTCTGCACTCTGAACAGGACTCCAAGCCCATCAACAGCAGATGCCCAACAGCAGCTCCATCAGCGAGTTCCTACTGCTGCCGTTGGCAGACACGCGGCAGCTGCAGCTCCTGCACTTCTGGCTCTTCCTGGGCATCTACCTGGCTGCCCTCCTGGGCAACGGCCTCATCAGCACAGCCGTAGCCTGCGACCGCCGCCTGCACACCCCCATGTACTTCTTCCTCCTCAACCTGGCCCTCCTCGACCTGGGCTGCATCTCCACCACTCTCCCCAAAGCCATGGCCAACGCCCTCTGGGACACCAGGGCCATCTCCTACACAGGATGTGCTGCGCAGGTGTTCTTCATTTTATTCTTCCTCTCAGCAGAGTATTCCCTTCTAAACATCATGTCCTATGACCGCTACGTTGCCATCTGCAAGCCCCTGCACTACGGGACCTTGATGGACAGCAGAGCTTGTGCCACCATGGCAGCAGCTGCCTGGGTGCTCTGTGCTTCTCTATTCCCTGCTGCACACTGCCAGTACGTTTTCATTGCCTCTCTGCCAAGGCAATGTTGTCAACCAGTTTTTCTGTGAAATACCCCAGATCCTCAAGCTCTCCTGCCCAGAATCAAATCTCAGGGAAACTGTGTTTCTCAATTTTAGTGCCAGTTTAGCCTTTGGCTGCTTTGTTTTCATAGTGGTGTCCTATGTGCAGATCTTCGTGGCCATGCTGAGGATGCCCTGTGAGCAGGGACGGCACAAAGCCTTCTCCACATGCCTCCCTCACCTGGCTGTGGTCTCCCTATTTCTCAGCACTGGCTTTTTTGCCTACCTGAAGCCCCCGACCATTTCTTCCCCACTCCTGGATCTGACAGTGGCACTTCTGTACGCAGTGGTTCCTCCAACACTGAACCCTATTATCTACAGCATGAGGAACAGGGAGAACAAGCACCCTCTCATGAAGGTATTGCATTATGCACTATTCTACCTTCCATAAACTGCACATCTTCCTCACAGGATTCCCAGTTATGGTTCTTTATGTTTTATTCATCTTTGATTGTTTGATTGTGTGTGATATAGTAACCCACAAAAAAATGTTAATGAACATATAAATAAATAAAAATTTAGTTCATTTCTTTCCCACCTACTTTCCATTTTCTCACTCCGAGAGCTCATGTAAACATGGAACCGAATTCCCCAAATAGGCCAAGTGAAAAATAAAAAGCATTCAAAATACGCTTTTCCTTAGCTCTTCTCTTTTCCAACTTTGTCTGGATCTGGGGGAGGTACAGCCACAGATAGGAGCACAACGTGCTCTTTTTATTCCTCCCCTCTTTACACTGCCACAATGCACAGAGGATTTGAGTCCTCTTATTTGTACAGTCCTGAAGGTCTTGTGTGTCTCACAGCAGACCCGTTGCCTCTACAGCAGCACTCCGGGGCTGCAGTCAGTAGCCGGCAATATGAATAGCTGTGTCAGAGCTGGTCTCCTTGCTGGCACTGCCATAACAAGAGGGCCCCTTCAGAGCAGGACCAGAGAACTGGAGGCCTCTTCCAAAGCTGGTGTAAGGAATATACCTCAGGAGCTGCTCCCTGAGAAGTCTTTGAGATCTTTTGTTGCTCTTCAGTGTGTGACCGGATCAGATTGAATAGTCCCAAGGAGATCACTAAGTGACTCGGGGCAGTGCTGTGGTTTAAAGTTTATGGGTTGAGACAAAGAGAAAAAGAAAAGGATAATAATTATGACAAATGTATTTATACATATATAATATATTTAGTGTATTTTCACACATATACACCATATGCAGTTGCAATCATATATGAACTAATTCCTATGTTTATCTGTTTTCAAGTCCAGGACTAGTTGCAGGGGTTTTAACAGCCAGAGGGTTCACTGTAGGAGCTGTACTGACTTTCAGGCTGTTGCTGGAGTTGAAGTGACCCCAGAGTTCATTGCCAGAGCTGGAACCACCACAGGACATGTGACGAAGTTGGAGCAGCCACTGGGCTCATTGGAGGGGTTGGAGTGACCACAGGGCTGAACCTCCTGGCACAGTGCACCTCCCTTGGGAGGAATTTGTTTCATTTTCTTATAGCAATACATGGAACAGCTACAGGACCTGTAGCAGGAGTGACTGCAGAGCTCATTATGAGGGGTGGAGTGACAGCGGGATCTGTCCAGAGTGTGGAGTAAGTGCAGAACGTGTAGCAAAACCTTGGAGCTGCTGCAGGGTCTGTGCCAAGAGTTGCAGAGGCTGCTGCACTGTCAGCAGATCCAGCTCTCTTCCCCTTGAGGATGCTGAAGACACACTTATGGGGCTGGGGACTCAGTTATGGGGCTGGGGATGCAGTTATGGGGCTGGGGACTCAGATATGGGTCTGTGTTCCCACTTATGGGGCTGGAGAGGCAGTTATGGGATTGGGGATGCAGGTATGGGGCTGTGGGTGCACTTATGGGGCTGGAGATGAACCTATGGGGCTGGGGAACCACTTATGGGTCACACTTACGGGGCTGGGAACAGGTATGTCAACCAGGGACCCCCATCGTGTCCCTATTGGGGTCACACTTATGGGGCTGGAGATGCAGTTATGAAGTTTGGGGTCTCACTTGTGGGACTGGGGATGCACTTATGGGGCTGGGGAGGCACTTATGGGTCACACTTTTGGGGCTGGGGACAAAATTATGGGGCTGGGGAACCACTTATGGGGCTGGGGTCCCCATTTGGCCCCTATGGGGTCACACTTATGGGGCTGGGGACCCACTTATGTGCCTGGGGATGCACTTATGGGTCACACTTATGGGGCTGGGAACATCTCTAAGTCTATAGTTATGGGGCTGGGGACACAGTTATCAGGCTGAAGATTCAATTATGGGGTTTTGGGTAACACTTATGCGACTAGGGATGGACTTATGGGGTTGGGGTCCCCATTGGCTTCTATGAGGTCACACTGATGGGGTTGGGGATGCACTTATGGGGCTGGGGAGGCACTTATGGGTCACACTTATGGGTCTGTGTTCCATGTTATGGGGCTGGGGTCCCCATTGGCCCCTATGGGGTCCCACTTATGAGGCTGGGGACATCTCCAAGTCTTTAGGGTCTCAGTTATGGGGTTGGGGTTACAGTTATGGGGCTGGGGATGCAGTTATGGGGCTGGGGTCCCCATTGGCCCCTATGGGGTCACACTTATGGGTCTGGAGCCTCACTTATGGGTCTGGAGCCTCAGTTATGGGTCTGGAGACCCACTTATGGGGCTGGATTCACACTTAGGAACTCAGTTATGGGGTTTGGGGTCCCACTTATGGGTCTGGAGACCCACTTATGGGGCTGGGGCCATCTCCAAGTCTATAGTTATGGTGTTTTGGGTCATACTTATGGGTCTGTGTTCCCACTTATGGGGCTGGAGTCCCCACTGGCATTTATGGGGTCACACTTATGGGGCTGGGGATGAAGTTATGGTGCTGGAGCCACACTTATGGGTCACATTTATGAGGCTGGGGACATCTCAAAATTTTTATAGGGTCTCGGTTAGGGGGCTTTGGGTGACACTTATGGGGCTAGGGTCCCCATTGGCCCCTATGGGGTCACACTTATGGGTTTGGAGCCTCTCTTATGGGTCACACTTATGGGGCTGCGGAGGCACTTATGGGGTTTGGGGTGTCACTTATGGGGCTAGAATCATACTTATGGGGTTTGGGGTCACACTTATGGGATTGGGGTCCCCGTTGACCCCTATGGGGTCCCACATATGGGTTGCACTCACCTTGTTCCTTGCCGGCCTTCCCGTTGTCATTGGGGTGAATTAGGCCCTATATAAATGGGGTTTGTGGTCACACTTATGGGTCTGTGTTCACACTTATGGGTCTAGGGACCCACTTATGGGGCTGGAGCCTCACTTATGGGTCTGGAGACCTCTCCAAATCTATAGTTATGGGGTTGGGGCCACACTTATGGGTCTGTGTTCACACTTATGGGGCTGTGGACATCTCCAAGTCTATAGTTATGGGGCTGTGGCCACACTTATGGGTCTGGGGGCCCACTTATGGGTCTGGATCCTCACTTATTGGTCCCACCTATGGGTCTGTGTTCCCACTTATGGGTCTGGGGTCCCCATTGGCCCCTATGGGGTCACACTTATGGGTCGCACTTACCTTGTTGCTTGCTGGCCTTCCCGTTGTCATTGGGATGAATGAGGTCCCATATAAAGGCCTTGATGGACTCATCACCCCGATAATGGATTAGGCAATAGAGCAGGATGGCCCTAGAGATGGTGACTTGTGGAATCAAACCCCATAGCCACCAAGTAGTTCTAAAGCAGGTATGTTTAAGGAGTGATGCACACACACCCTGGTGCAAGGGAGAGAGCTCCACCTCACTTGCAAACCGTCAGGAGAAAGCGTGCAACAGATACAGGCTGAACTAATACATCATCAGTAGTTGGCAGGAATTGGGATACATATTCATTACATTCCTCAGACCCCATTAGCTTGCAGTCCCTCCCCCCTTGTGCATGTGTAGTGAGTTGTGGGGGTGGTCGTGGGATGAAAGCTCATCATCTTCCTCACCATAAACTTTCGACCCTTCAGGAGGGGCACCCCCCAACCTGGTTCCAGTTGCTCTGTGGACATCTAATCACCACGCTGTTCTCGGGCTGTTCCACCCTGATCTTCATGGCCTTCATCCCCTTCTTTTCTCAAGCGTAGCGTCTGCTATTCCCCCTCTCTCTGCTCCCCCTTAACATAAACTATCTATCTGTAACTACCCTTTGCCTTAGTGAGGCCCCCTTTCCCTTTCTGTAGCAAAGTGTTCTCTTTTCATCTACTATGGGCTCCCTTTTCCCTATTCACTGACACTTCATGATGGATGGGCAAGGAAGATGAGGAAAGGCTGCTGCCCTTTGTGAGAGTGCACTGAGCTCTGCCTGGAGATGGCAGAGGAGCCAGCTGAGAACTGATGGAAAAGGCACAAAGAGGAGAGCGGCAGATTCTGTTCCTTGCTTCCTGATCAGGAAGAACAAGAGGAGGAGGACAGGCAGGAATCTGAGTTACAGCTCAGATGGAATTGTCTTCAGACTGCCTGCTATGGTTCAGTGTTTTGGTTCTAAGAGAAAACCATTGATAACACTCTGATGTTTACAGCTGCTGCTAAGCAGTGTTGTACGGAGCCAAGGCCATGGTCAGTGGAGGGCACATGGAGCTGGGAGGGAACAGAGTGAGGACAGCTGACTGAAAGTGGCCAAAGGGACGTTCTCTATCAGCTGACAGCAAGCAGAAATTGTATTGAAAGGGGTGGGAGTTCATCTCAGTCTCTTCACTGCCCAGAGCCCAGCTGAGCATCAGTCTGGTGGTGCTGAGCAAGAGCTTGTGCATCAGTTGTTACATACAATTCCATATCAAGAGATATATAGCAATAACTATTACTCCTCTCATTTTATCTCTCTTAGTAAATTGCTTTGTTACAACCCACAAGTTGTACTTTTTTTCCCAGTTCTCATCCCCATCCCACTGGGAATGGGGCAGTGCACAAAGCATTATGTGCTGCTGAGCCACATGTTGGGTTCAACAACCACCATCATTTTGGTGCCTGATGTGAGGCTCCAAGGGTTGAGATAACAGCACAACTGTCCTGAGTGAGATAATACAGGGCTTTGTGGGAGCTGGAGAACTGCTGTCCATGATGCTGATAGTTTCCCTATTTGTGGAGCTTGTTGAGTCTTCTCATGAAGCTGCAATGCACAGCTCGTTACTTGGTGCTTGGATTCTGGATTAGGGTATTTATTTTGCTATGCTGTTTGACCTCAGTTTGTACCACGATAAAATTGGCAGCTGACAAAGTGAAGTTTTGTGCACATTCAGCTCTGTGGTCATCTTTGGGTTTTAGAAGTAATATTGTCGATATGATTATGAATTACACAATTTACATTGTCGTCTCTGTGAGTCTGGGGGTGTTCAAGGAGTTACTGGATGTTGTGTTGAGGGACATGTTTTAGTGGGAGCTATAGGTAATAGGTGAACGGTTGGACTGGATGATCTTTTAGGCCTTTTCCAACCTTGGTGATTCTATGAATCTATGATTGAGGTTAAACAATTATTGAGGAATATCAGTGAGAGATCTGCGACAAGGTGAGAAAGCTCTGCATGGCAGAGGGTGTGGGACGGTCTCGGCAGATGCCTGGAGCGGTGGGAACCCCCAGGGCTTTGGAACTTCATCTCCGAGCAACTGCAGGATCCTCAGAAACTGGTAGAATATTGGGAGCAGGTCTGCTGTAGCTTTGGTAACCCCTAAGAGGCACACATGACTGCAGTGTGCCAGATCCAGAGAGCTGGAAATGCTGACAGTGCTGCAGCCTCTGCAACTCCAGTCACAGACCATGCAGCAGCTCCAAGGTTTTGCTACACGTCCTGCAGTTGTTCCATGCTCTGGACAGATCCCGCTGTCACTACACCCCTCATAATGAGCTCTGCAGTCACTCCTGCTACGGGTCCTGTAGCTGTTCCAAGTATGGTAATGAGAAAATGCAACAAATTCCTCCCAAGGGAGGAAGTACAGCCCTGCAGTGGCTCCAACCTTTCCAATGAGCCCAATGGCTGCTCCAACTTAGTCACAGGTCCGGTGGTGATTCCAGCTCTCGCAATGAACTCTGAGGTCACTTCAACTCCTGCAACAGCCCGACAGCCACTTCAGCTCCTACAGTGAACCCTGAGGCTGTTAAAACCCCTGCAACTAGTCCTGGACTTGCAAACAGATATGCATATGTATTTAGTATCTGTGCATATATGTTTGCAGCTGCGTATGTTGTATATGTGTGAAAATATAATAAATATATTATATATCTATTAATACATTTGTCATAATTATTATCCTTTTCTTTTTCTCTTTGTCTCAACCCATAAACTTTAAACCACAGCACTGCCCCGAGTCACTTAGTGATCTCCTTGGGACTATTCAATCTGATCCGCTCACACACTGAAGAGCAAAATAAGATCTTGAAGTTTTCACAGGGAGAAGCTCCTGAGGTATATTCCTTACACCAGCTTTGGAAGAGGCCTCCAGTTCTCTGGACCTGCTCTGAAGGGGCCCTCTTGTTATGGCAGTGCCAGCAAGGAGACCAGCTCTGACACAGCTATTCATATTGCCGGCTACTGACTGCAGCCCTCGATTTCTGCTGTAGAGGCAACAGGACAGTCATGAGACACACAAGACCTTCAGGACTGCACAAATGAGAGGGCTCGAGAGCACTGTGGTGGTGTAAGGAGATCAGAAATGAAAAGAGCACGTTGAGCTGCTGTCTGTGGCTGTACCTCCCCAAATGCAGACAAAGTAGGAAAATGGAAAACCTAAGCAAATGTTCTTTTGGAAACATTTTAGGTATCTTCAAACATATTCAGGGAATCCGGTTACATGTTTACATGAGATCTTGGAGTGAAAAAATGGAAATTAGGTAGGAAAGAAGTGTAATACATTTTTATTTATGAGTTCAATTTTTTATTTTTTTTTTATTTTTATTTTTTTTTTACGTTGCTATATCTCATGTAATCAAACAAACAAAGATGCATAGAACATAAAGAACCATCACTGGGAATCCTATGAGGAAATTGTGCATTTTATGGAAGCTGGAATAGTGTGTATTGCAACACCTTCCTGAGAGCGTGCTTGATCTCCCTGTTCCTCATGCTGTAGATAAAAGGGTTCAGTGTTGGAGGAACCACTGCGTACAGAAGTGCCACTGTCAGATCCAGGAGTGGGGAGGAAATGGTCGGGGGCTTCAGGTTGGCAAAAAAGCCAGTGCTGAGAAAGAGGGAGACCACAGCCAGGTGAGGGAGGCATGTGGAGAAGGCTTTGTGCTGTCCCTGCTCACAGGGCATCCTCAGCACGGCCATGAAGATCTGCACATACGACACCACTATGAAAACAAAGCAGCCAAATACTAAACTGATACTAAAATTGAGAAACACAGTTTCCCTGAGATTTGATTCTGAGCAGGAGAGTATGAGGATCTGGGGGATTTCACAGAAAAACTGGTTGACAACATTGCCTTGGCAGAGAGGCAGTGAAAATGTACTGGCAGTGTGCAGCAGGGAATTGAGAACCCCAGTGCCCCAGGCAGCTGCTGCCATGGTGGCACAAGCTCTGCTGTCCATCAAGGTCCCATAGTGCAGGGGCTTGCAGATGGCAACGTAGCGGTCATAGGACATGAAGGTGAGAAGGGAAAACTCTGCTGAGATGAAGAAGAGAAAGAAAAAGAGCATTGCAGCACATCCTGTGTAGGAGATGGCCCTGGTGTCCCAGAGGGCGTTGGCCATGGCTTTGGGGAGAGTGGTGGAGATGCAGCCCAGGTCGAGGAGGGCCAGGTTGAGGAGGAAGAAGTACATGGGGGTGTGCAGGCGGCGGTCGCAGGCTACGGCTGTGCTGATGAGGCCGTTGCCCAGGAGGGCAGCCAGGTAGATGCCCAGGAAGAGCCAGAAGTGCAGGAGCTGCAGCTGCCGCGTGTCTGCCAACGGCAGCAGGAGGAACTCGCTGATGGAGCTGCTGTTGGGCATCTGCTGTTGTTGGGCTTGGAGTCCTGTTCAGAGTGCAGAAGATAATGACAAGTCCAGACCATTCATTCTCAGACACAATCCTCCTGCTATAACATGAAATGTTTTTATTCTCCTACAACAGTGTACATTTAGCACCATTACTTGCATTTAATTTCATGTTGTTCAGCATTCCTTAAGCAGAAGCAGCATATGGAGCTCTAACCTTCCTCTTCTTTTCTTATCCCTCCTCCCTGGATATTTTCATGTGCTTCATGTCTCATATCCTTAACCCAACTGCTCTTAGAGCCCCAAAAACAGCCTCTGTGCCATTCAGTGTGAATCCTAAAAAACTGCCTGTTTGCAGATGAAGTGAATTATCCATGTCTACTGAAAATTAAGATTCCCTCAGAACAGGAAAAGGAAACCCCCATCCATGGCTATCCTCAAACGAAACACCATCACGAACATACTGTTGTGCAGTGGAGCTGTGTTCCCCTGCCCCAGGCAGTAGCTGTGGCAGCACAAGCCCTGCCGGGGGGCTCCTTCCCCCCACACGTCTCCCCGCAGCGCCCTGGGCAGCTCCCGGGCAGGCTGAGTGCTGAGCCTGGCAGGCGGCAGAGTCCCATACCCGGCACACAGCCCCTGGGGCACAGCAGGGACCCTGCTCTGCAGGACAGCCCTGGGCACCCGCCTGCAGCCCCGGCTGCACAGCCTGCAGCCGTGCTGGGACATGCAGCTCCCCCCCCACACACACACCCTGTAGCCCTTATGCTGCAGCACAGAAGCCCTCAGCTGGACCAGAAGGCTTTTTCCACAGTAAAGAAACATGCATTACCTGCAGCCAATCTGCTATGGAATGTCGCATATTTTGTTAACCCTCTATTAAAAGCAGCTGCATTGCCTACTGCATGAGACTTACCGTGTTGTGGTCTGTGAGCGATGCTCCTTCATAGAGCTCACAGCCCGCTCACACAGTACATATCTTGTAAGCTCACTCCAATTTCTCTCCTCTCTTTCTGTCAATTGCAGGCTGTGCTGTGCACAAGAGCTGCTCCTGGGCACAGCTGTCTCTCTACATCTCTGCCCACTTTTATGAGCTCCCTGTGTTTTAGGAGCCCAACCCAGCTGAGCAGTAGAGGATGTCATTTTTATCCTTCCCACTTGTCTCCCCTGAGATTTCCCTGCATCATCATGGCCAACAGTTCCTGAAAGTCAACAGCATCATGACTGTGCTTTGAAATGTGTTGAATTTAACACCAGATTTCAGGTGGTCAGTGACAAATTCCTGACATGTGGTGAAGCCTCTCAGAGAGTGTTTGCTAAAGCAAAAAGGAGCACACAGACAGGGACAGGATACCATAGAATCATAGAAACACCAAGGTTGGAAATGACCTAAAGGATCATCCAGTCCAACTATTCACCTATCACCAATAGCTCCCACAAATCCATGGCCCTCAGCACAACGTTCAATGATTCCTGGAACACCTCCAGGGTCAGTGAATCCACCCCCACCCTTGGCAGTCCATGCCAGGTCCCAAAGTTCAGGACGTGGCATTTGGTCTTGGTGAAACTCATCCCATTGGCTTCAGCCCAGATCTCCAGCCTGTCCAGATCCTTCAGTAGGTCCTTGCTAATGACAGACAGGTCCACACTCGCAGTCAATTTGGTGAAATCAGCAAACCTACATAGGATGCACTCAGTGCCCTCATCCAGGTCATCAATAAAAATATTGAAGAGGACAGGCCCCAGCACAGACCCCTGGGGAACACCAGGTAGGCACACAGGTGGGCGTCCAGGCGGGTCTTGAATATCTCCAGTGAAGGATACAACACAACCCCCTCGGTTAGCCTGTTCCAGTGCTCCATCACCCTCACCATAAAGAAATTCTTGCACAAATTCGTGCAGAACTTCCTATGCTCCAGTTTCTGTTCAGTTCCCCTACTCATATTTCCTCACACTGACATCACGACACCCAGGTCCCTCTCTACAGAGCTCCTCTCCAGCAGCTCATTCCCCAAACTGTCCTGGTGTGTGCAATTATTCCTTCCTAAGTGCAACACTCTACACTTGCTTTCATTGAACCTCGTCTGGTTTCTTGCTGCACATCTATCCAGCCTGTCCAGGTCTCGCTGAATGGCAGCACAGCCTTCAGGCGTGTCAGCCAATCATCAGCAAACTTGCTGAGGGTGGCCACTATCCCCTTGTCAAGGTCACTTATGATGAAGCTGAACAAGACCAGGCTCAGCACCAGCACCTGGGGAACACCGCTACTTACAGGTCTCCAAATGGACTCTGCTTTGACAACGACCACCCTCTGTGCTCTGTCAGTCAGACAGTCCTCAAACACCTCACTGTTCACTCATCTTTCCCACATTTCCTTATCCTTGTTATAAGGGTATTGTGGGTGACAGTATCAAAAGCCTTGCTGAAATCAAGGTAGACAACATCTACCGCTCTCTCCCAATCCACCCAGCCAGCAACAGTGTTAGGCTGGTGTTAGGCTACCAGGTTGGTCACACATGACCTCCACTTGGTAAACCCATGCTGACAACTCCTGATAACCTCCTTTTCTTCCAACTGTCTGAAGATGGCATTCAGCACAAGCTGTTCCATCGCCTTTCCAGGGACAGAGGTGAGGCTCTCTGGCCTGTAGTTACCCAGATCTTCCTTCATACACATTTTTGAAGACAGGATTGACACTGGCTATCCTCCAGTCTTCAGGCACCTCCCCCATTCTCCAAGCCCTCTCAAAGATGATAGAGAGTGGTTCTGCAGTCATCTCTGCCAGCTCCCTCAGCACACATGGATTTCTGAATATTCTTGTGGCCTAGGCGCTCATGGGCCAACTCTACCTTGACTAAAGGCAAGTCCTCCATTCCCCATACCCTCTCACTAAGCTCCAGGGTCTGGGATTCCTGAAGGAGAGCTTTTACCCTGAAGACAGAAGCAAAGTAGGCCTTCAGTATCTCCACCTTCTCAACAACCCCCATTACCAGAACACCTCCCTCACTTAGTAGGGACTCACAGTCTCACTGGTCTTCATATTATTCTTAACGTAATTTCAAAAGCCTTTTTTATTATCCTATTTAATGAGTGTCAACCCATTTACGTAATACTATGTTCTGCCTGTGAGGAAGCGTGAGAGGGAGGAGGGCCACTCAGTGCTGGTTCTGTGGCAAGGTGTTTTTCACTGAAGAATACTAACTGTTAATGGAAAGATATATGGTATTAACGGAGTTTATGGGAACTGAAGTACTGTATTGTTTGACAAACTGTTCTTATGGTATAAGAAAGCATAATTGTTAATGGCATACGGAAGTGTTGTTGAGGGAATGTGGAAGTGTATCTGAGGGTACAAATAGTGGAATAGTTCACAGAGGAAAAAGGGTTAAAGAGAAAGTGAGTTTATCTGCACTGACATGAGAGCAACCCCCCGCTCCATTCCCCTGCAAGCAGAGCAAAGCAGAGCAGAGCAGAGTAGAGCAACTGTCCCCATGTAGCATGTAGTGTTATTCTGCTTACTAAATGGATGAGCTCACTACAGAAGAGGCAAATCTTCTGTTCTGCTCCATCTCTGGCATACTCTGGAGTCCAAGGCATTTCAAAGCTATGGAACACCTACGTTCTTTCAATGATGACACCTTAGTATGCTCTGGGCTCTCATTTCAATTGCATCTAAGTAAGTTAAGAGTCATGACAGCTGACTGGAAGGCCAATGGTCCCATAAAGTGCATCAAGTAAGTTATTGCCATCTGGGTGAGGGAAAGGGTCGTCCCTGTCTGCTCTGCACTGCTGCAGCCTCACCTGGAGCACTGGGTGCACTTCTGGGCACCACAGAAGATAAAGTGCATCAAACTATGGGGGAGTGTGCACAGGAGGGCAACTGAGAGATCAGAGATTCAGACTTACATTGGGATTGACTGCTTGTTCAGACGGGGCCCTTCTCACATCCCACATCCTGTGATGAGACACAGGGCACATGTGGGTTATGAACTTGACAGCATTTCTGCAACACATGCAGAGCCTGGGATCTTCCCTTCCCATGTCTTTCACTTAACATCATATAGATTTCCAACTCACTGCCACAGGAAGTGCCCTGAGCCAACATGAGAGACAGGATCTCCATGCCAAGGGTCTGGGAATCAGGTCTTGTCCTGTTTGCTTTTTAAGACAAAGGAGGATTTTCTTAGCATCAGAGCCACCATACCAGTGCCTTTGCCTGACTGGAGTCATGGCTTCCAATTATCTGCTCTAACAAGTCCCTTGGGAAGCTTACTTGGTAATGGCCCTCAGTGGGCCCATTAATACTCCAAGAAACTTCATTGTTACTTCTGACTTTGTCTTGCCAAGTACTTTATGCAAACTTCTCTCTGCACTGGAGGTTGATGGACTCAGCACCAAATGCACCCTGGGGCCCATTCTAAACTAAAGAGCCTCTTGTGCCTTGTGCCTTCCTGTTGTCTTCAGGTTTTCAGAACGTGTTCAGCAAAATGGAGAGAGCTTAAAGAGCAAGAATCCAAAATGCATTTAATGTCTGTTTATTTATAGTTTGTTTTATACAAGAAGTTAAAGAAGCACTTTGCAACTGATGTCAATGCAGGATGTCCCCAATGAGTTCTATTCTGTTGCTGTGTGGACAAAGTTCCTCCTCAACCTCCCCACCCCTCTTCTACTCTCATTGGCCCCATGGGACTTGCATCACTTTTCCTCACATCACTCTTCTCTGTTGTCACCCGCTCAGTGTTAAACCTCCTTTGTACCAACTCCCACTGGCTTTCCACAGAGAACCAGCTGCACACAGAAAAAGAAAGAATTCTCTTCATTTATGGACAACAAACAGAAGGAAAGGTGATGCAATTGAATGAACAGTAAAACACAGTGATCAACTGCATGCCATGTCCAAACTGTTTCTATTGAGGTTTATGTTTCACAGGGACTATTTCCTCAAGAAATGAGTTAGACACAGATAGGACGGGGTAGATAGAATCACGGTGAAAGAGTTGACAACAGACTTTTGAGGAATGGGGCAAATTCCACTAATCTCTCTGGGATAGATCAGCCAGGGAGCTGGGAGGTATCAACTTAAAACTGAACAGGACTCGTGAGTATTTCACACACTGAGATGAGTTAACACATTCTTACTGATTTCTATCTATGTCTTCAAATCTTTTTTTCACTTTTACTGACACTAATGAACATCTTTCAGAATTAATGATTTTTTAAAGTATGAAAATAAAGAGAAAGTGAAAAAGAAAAAAAGTGAAATAGTAAAAGGAAAAGGAAAATAATAAAAAGGATATGGAAATTGAAAAGGAGAAGGAAAAGGAAATGGAGAAGGAAACGGCATAGAAAAAGATAAAGAAAGAGATAAAGAAAAGGCAGGAAGGGATTGATAGAATCACGGTGAAGGAGTTGACAACACAGTCCATCAGACTTTGGCAAGATGGAGCAAATTTGTGTCATCCCACAAAAAGTCAGAAATCAGACAGATATATGGGAGGTATCAGACTGAACAAAGAGGAAGGGATGGGGAAATCTGGCAGGCTGCGGCAGGAGCGTGTGTCTAAATGGCCTGCTGAAAACATGCCCTTAACCACGGCCATTTATTGAGGAGAACTGGAGACACCTGGAGGATGAGGGACATCAAATAGGCAGCAGGGAAGAGCAGTGGTGACGCCAGGATTTAGTCACAGGGCATTGGCACTGGCACTGCTGTCTGTGTCCCTGAACCTGAAGGCATTTGTGTCCAGCAAACACAGTTCTGGAAAAACATAGTAATTTCAGAGAAAAAAAAAAAAAGAAAAAAAAAAAGATAATAATAAAAAAAAAAGACATCAAATAAGCTCAAATATTCATATTTACAACTTAAAATGGAACAAGACTCATGAGATATTCTCATGTTAAGAAGGGTTAACACATTTTCATTGATTTCAATCTTTGTTTTCAATTATTTGTCTCAATTTTATTGACGTATATGAACATTTTTTAAGCTTACGGCCAAAATATAAATAAATAAATAAATAAATAAATAAATAAATGAAAAGAGATCCATTTGCGTCTTGAACTTGGCCTGATGCCCCTTTGACCTTTATAATTCCCACCAGACCTTCCATGCTGGAGAGCATGAGATCCAGCAGAGAATCTCTCCACTTTGGTTCCTCCACAGCTTGGTCAAGAATCTCCCATCTGTGCTCTCCACGGATCTGCTGGATAGCACATGCCCTGCTGTGCTGTCCCTGCAGAAGATACTGGAGTGAAAAAGGCTCCCAAAGAGGACAATGGCCTGACAACATTTTAAACCCATCTGTCTGCAGAGGGCACCTTCCAATTGCTCTCTATGATCAAGAAGCCAGGAACAGACACTGATGGTCTCCTCTGTTGGCCATTTCCATTAGCTTTGACCTGGCTGCTCTTCCATCCCCAGGCAGAGCTCAGTGCACTCTCACAAAGGGCAGTCGCCCTTCCTTGACTCCTCGCCCATCCATCCTAAAGACTCCGTATCCCCCTTGCGCTACAGTGCAGTTGTGGAAGCCATTAAACTGTGTTCCCATGGTCCAAACAGGAGCTCAGGCCTGCAGCTCTACCAAGATGTCTAGCTTATTGTGCTTTGGTGTTTGCATTGGTGCAAAACCGCAGAAGTAAACATCCTAATTGAAAATCATCACTGGACATAGCTGGACTGGATAGCTCATCTATGGTATCAGTGCGCAGAAGGTGGCACACAGACATTAGACCGATCGTGGGTCTTGGAGGTGACGTAGCAGCACGGACACACCATGGGCATGGCTTTGCTGAAGGCCCTGTGCTGCTTTTGCAGCTGCATGTGAATTCACCAGACAGCCGGTGCTATCCCCTCTCTGGCCCTCAGCTGATGCCCAGGAAAGAGGTGTCTATCTCAGGGATTTCCCACACGGTTTACAAGCACTGGCACACATCATGAGCAGCCCAGGCATGGTGGGCATCACCCAGTGTCTGTGTGTGAGCAGCTGCATCCCGGCTGAAGGACCGAGGACTCAGAGCAGGAGCTCACATGCAGGCAACTCCTTGTGCACTTCTGAACTGAACCAGAGGAATCCCAGCTCCTGTGGGTGTGTAGGGAGCTGAATCCCATTTCAGCTCCAGGATTTCTGTCAAGGGATGAGACTCCTGCACTGCCTCAGCTGGATCACTGTCCTGCACAGGGAAAGTCTGAACCTCCCCATCCTTGTCTGGGTGCTGTTTGTGCTTCATCAAACAAACTCTGGTAGCACTCCCTATATGTCTCCAATCAGTCACAGACCACTGGACATGTGGTGGTTAATTGAGCGAATTTCTATACACAGTCATGATGCAGTTGTCTTTCAGGAGCTGTTGGCCATGAGGACCCGGAGACGTGTCATGGGAGATGACTGAGAAGGTCAAAAATGTCATCATCTGCTGCTTGCTTGTCCGGGCTCCTGGGACACAGAGAGCTCATAAAAGTGAGCAGAGCTGCAGAGAGACAGTTGTGCCCAGGAGCAGCTCTTGTGCACAACACAGCCTGCAGGTGACAGAAGGAGAGGAGAGAAATTGGATTGAGATTTCAAGTTATGTACTGTGTTAGCAGGCTGCAAACTCTCTGAAGGAGCATTGCTCACAGACCATGACACGGTAAGTCTCATGCAGTAGGCAATGCAGATGATTTTAACTGAGGGTTAACTAAATCTGGGACATTCCATAGCATATTAGCTGCAGGTAATGCATGTTCTTTACAGAGGAAAAAAGACTTCTGCTCCACCTGAGGGCTTCTGTGCTGCAGCATAAGAGCTTGGGGGGGGGGGGGGGGGGGAGCTGCGTGTCCCAGCACGGCTGCAGGCCGTGCAGCCGGGGCTGCAGGTGTGTGCCCAGGGCTGTCCTGCAGAGCAGGGTCCCTGCTGTGCCCCAGGGGCTGTGTGCCGGGTATGGGACTCTGCCGCCTACCAGGCTCAGCACTCAGCCTGCCCGGGGAGCTGCCCAGGGCGCTGCGGGGAGACGTGTGGGGGAAAGGAGCCCCCCGGCATGGCTTGTGCTGCCACAGCTGCTGTCTGGGGCAGGGGGATCACAGATGCATTGCACAACTCTGTTTTTAGGGCCCATGGAAGAGGAGATCCAAGGCAGGGGGTTTCCATTTCCTGTTCTGAGGCAAAACAAATTGGAGGCAGATAGTGGCAGTCACACTTTTGAGAATTTTTCATCAGTCAGTTGCTTGTTTTGTAAAACTCACACGTGATGTGCTTCCAGTCTCCCATTTTTTGATGGATGGAAACAATTTAATTATCATCATTTTATGTAGGCATGAATAATTTACTTTAGCTGCAAGCAGGCAGCTTATTCTAACTGAAATTGAATGGCACAGAGGCTACTTTTGGGGTGCCAAGAGCAGTTGGGGTAAAGACATGAGGCAGAAAACAGATGAAAACATCCAGGGAGACGGGATGAGGTAAGAAAGTAAGAGGAATGGTTAGAGCTCCATATGCTGCTTCTGGAATTATGGAAGGAATGCTGAACGAAATGAAATTAAATGCAAGTAATTGTGCTAAATGTACACTGTTGTAGGAGAATGAAAACATCTCATATTATAGTATAGCAAGAGGAATGCCTCAGAGAATGGTCTGGACTTGTCATTATCTTCTGCACTCTGAACAGGACTCCAAGCCCAACAACAGCAGATGCCCAACAGCAGCTCCATCAGCGAGTTCCTCCTGCTGCCGTTGGCAGACACGCGGCAGCTGCAGCTCCTGCACTTCTGGCTCTTCCTGGGCATCTACCTGGCTGCCCTCCTGGGCAACGGCCTCATCAGCACAGCCGTAGCCTGCGACCGCCGCCTGCACACCCCCATGTACTTCTTCCTCCTCAACCTGGCCCTCCTCGACCTGGGCTGCATCTCCACCACTCTCCCCAAAGCCATGGCCAACGCCCTCTGGGACACCAGGGCCATCTCCTACACAGGACGTGCTGCACAGCTCTTTTTCTTTGTCTTCTTCTGTGGAGAGTGTTTATGCAGAATGGCTTCATGAGAAAGGACATGAAGAGATTCCACTAGTTAAATTGTAAAAGAATGAACGTGATTAAAGACAAAGACGCTCTATTCTAGGGACGGTCACGGGCTAAGCAGCTGTGGAGAAATCAGTATGTGAAAAGACAGGGTATGTAGCTAAAGAAGAAATATGTATCTAGAAGCAAGGACGGCCTAAGGGAAAAGCAAGATGTGTAGCAAGGTGTAGACAAAGCTGCAAAGAAAAAGTATCCATAAGACTAACCACAAAGGTCAGACGAAGTAATGTCTAATTCACCAATCCTGAGCTTAACTTTTGCAATATGCATGAACTTATTACTGATTTTATAAATGAGATGCTGTAACACCTAATAAACGAGGCTTGTTGACCATGATAGCATGAGACTTGTCTCCCGCGGTTACTTCCAACACTACACAGGATGTGCTGCACAGCTCTTTTTCTTTGTCTTCTTCCTCTCAGCAGAGTATTCCCTTCTCACCATCATGTCCTATGACCGCTATGTTGCCATCTGCAAGCCCCTGCACTACGGGACCTTGATGGACAGCAGAGCTTGTGCCACCATGGCAGCAGCTGCCTGGGGCACTGGGGTTCTCTATTCCCTGCTGCACACTGCCAGTACGTTTTCACTGCCCCTCTGCCAAAGCAATGTTGTCAACCAGTTTTTCTGTGAAATCCCCCAGATCCTCATACTCTCCTGCTCAGAATCAAATCTTAGGGAAGTTGTGTTTCTCATTTTTAGTGTCATTTTAGCCCTCGGGTGCTTTGTTTTCATAGTGGTGTCGTATGTGCAGATCTTCATGGCCGTGCTGAGGATGCCCTCTGAGCAGGGACGGCACAAAGCCTTCTCCACGTGCCTCCCTCACCTGGCTGTGGTCTCCCTCTTTCTCAGCACTGCCTTTTTTGCCTACCTGAAGCCCCCATCCATTTCCTCCCCACTCCTGGATCTGACAGTGGCACATCTGTACGCAGAGGCTCCTCCAACACTGAACCCTGTTATCTACAGCATGAGGAACAGGGAGATCAAGCACACTCTCAGGAAGGTGTTGCAATACACACTATTCCAGCTTCCATAAAATGCACAACTTCCTCACAGGATTCCAAGTAATGGTTCTTCATATTTTATGCGTCTTTGATTGTTTGATTATGTTAGATATAGCAACATGCAAAAAAATGTTATTGAGCTTATAAATAAAAATGTCTTTTTTTCTTCTTCCTACTTCTTTCCTACCTAATTTCCATTTTTTTCACTCCAGGAGCTCATGTAAACATGTATCCAGATTCCCCGAATACATTAAAAGTTACCTAAAAAGGTTTCAAAATAGTCTTTTACTTAGCTTTTTTCTTCCTACTTTGTCTGCATTTGGGGAGGTACAGCCACAGACAGCAGCTCAACGTGCTCTATTCATTTCTGATCTCTTTACACCACCACAGTGCTCTCGAGCCCTCTCATTTGTGCAGTCCTGAAGGTCTTGTGTGTCTCACGACAGTCCTGTTGCCTCTATAGCAGCAATCCAGTGCTGCAGTCAGTAGCCAGCAATATGAACGGCTGTATCAGAGCTGATCTCCTTGCTGGCACTGCCATAACAAGAGAGCTGCTTTAGAGTAGGACCAGAGAACTGGAGGGAGGCCTCTTCCAAAGCTGGTGTAAGGAATATACCTCAGGAGCTGCTCCATGAGAAAACCTCGAGATCTTCTGGTGCTCTTCAGTGTGTGACCAGATAAAATTGAATAGTCACAAGGAGACCCGTAAGCGTCTCAGGGCAGTGCTGTTGTTTAAAGTTTATGGGTTGAGACAAAGAGAAAAAGAAAAGGATAATAATTATGAGAAATGTATTTATAAATATATAATTAGTGTATTTTCACACATATACAACATATTCAGTTGCATACATATATGCACAGATACTAAATACATATGCATATCTGTTTGCAAGTCCAGGACTAGTTGCAGGGGTTTTAACAGCCAGAAGGTTCACTGTAGGAGCTGAAGTGGCTGTCTGGCTATTGCAGGAGTCAAAGTGACCTCAGAGTTCATTGCCAGAGCTGGAATCACCACAGGAACCGTGACTAAGCTGAAGCAGCCAATGGGCTCATTGGAGAGGTTGGAGTGACCACAGGGCTGAACCTCCTGGCACAGTGCACCTCCCCTGGGAGGAATTTGTAGGATTTTCTTATTACCATCCCTGGAACAGCTACAGGACCTGTAGCAGAAGTGACTGCAGAGCTCATTATGAGGGGTAGAGTGACAGCGGGATCTGTCCTACAGCTTGGAACAACTGCAGGACACGTGGCAAAAACTTCAAACTGCTGCAGGGTCTGTGCCAGGAGTTGCAGAGGTCACAGCACTGTCAGCATTTCCAGCTCTCTGGATCTGGCACACTGCAGTCATGTATGTGTTTTGGGGAATTACCAGAGCCACAGCAGACCTGCCCCCAATATTCTACCAGTTTCTCAGGATCCTGCAGTTGCTCGGAGATGATGTTCCAAAGCCCTGGGGGTGCTCACCTCTCCAGGCAGCTGCCCAGACCGTCCCACACCCCCTGCCATGCAGAGCCTTCTCACCTTGGGGCAGATCTCTCACTGATATTCCTGAATAATGTTTAACCTCAATCCTAGAACCATAGAATCACGAAGGTTAGAAAAGGCCTAAAAGATCATCCAGTCCAACCGTTCACCTATTACCAATAGCACCCAGTAAACCGTGTCCCTCAACACAATATCCAGTCACACCTTGAATACCCTTGGGCTCCCAGAGAAGTCAATGTCAAATGTGTAATTCCTAATCATACCAACAGTATTACTTCCAAAACCCAAAGATGACCACAGAGCTGACTGTGCACAAAATTTCATTTGTCAGCTGCCAATTTTATCATGATACAAATCAAGGTCAAACAGCATAGCAAAATAAATACCCTAATCCAGCATCCCGAGTTGACAAATAATGTAGCAGGGAAAACAAGCAAAAGCAAGGAGCTGTGCATTGCAGCTTCATGAGAAGACTCAACAAGCTCCACACATAGGGAAACAATCAGAATCATGGCCAGCAGTTCCCAACTCCCACAAAGCCCTGTATTATCTCACTCTGGACAGTTGTGCTGTTATCTCAACCCTTGGAGCCTCACATCAGGCACCAAAATGATAGTGGTTGTTGAACCCAACATGTGGATCAGCAGCACATAATGCTTTGTGCACTGCCCCATTCCCAGTGGAATGGGGATGAGAACTGGGAAAAAAAGTACATCGTGTGGGTTGTAACAAAGCAATTTACTAAGAGAGATAAAATGAGAGGAGTAATAGTTATTGCTATATATCTCTTGATATGGAATTGTATGTAACAACTGATGCACAAGCACTTGCTCAGCACCACCAGACTGAAGCACAGCTGGGCTCTGGGCAGTGAAGAGACTGAGATGAACTCCCACCCCTTTCAATACAATTTCTGCTTGCTGTCAGCTGATAGAGAACGTCCCTTTGGCCACTATCAGTCAGCTGTCCTCACTCTGTTCCCTCCCAGCTCCATGTGCCCTCCACTGACCATGGCCTTGGCTCCGTACAACACTGCTTAGCAGCAGCTGTAAACATCAGAGTGTTATCAGTGGTTTTCTCCTAGAACCAAAACACTGCACCATAGCAGGCAGTCTGAAGACAATTCCATCTGAGCTGTAACTCAGATTCCTGCCTGTCCTCCTCCTCTTGTTCTTCCTGATCAGGAAGCAAGGAACAGAATCTGCCGCTCTCCTCTTTGTGCCTTTTCCATCAGTTCTCAGCTGGCTCCTCTGCCATCCCCAGGCAGAGCTCAGTGCACTCTCACAAAGGGCAGCAGCCTTTCCTCATCTTCCTTGCCCATCCATCATGAAGTGTCAGTGAATAGTGAAAAGGGATCCCATAGTAGATGAAAAGAGAACACTTTGCTACAGAAAGGGAAAGGGGGCCTCACTAAGGCAAAGGGTAGTTACAGATAGATAGTTTATGTTAAGGGGGTCAGAGAGAGGGGGAATAGCAGATGCTAAGCTTGAGAAAACAAGGGGATGAAGGCCATGAAGATCAGGGTGGAACAGCCCGAGAACAGCGTGGTGATTAGATGTCCACAGAGCAGCTGGAACCAGGTTGGGGGGTGCCCCTCCTGAAGGGTCGAAAGTTTACGGTGAGGAAGATGATGAGCCTTCATCCCACCACCACCCCCACAACTCACTACACATGCACAAGGGGGGAGGGACTGCATGCTAATGGGGTCTGAGGAATGTAATGAATATGTATCCCAATTCCTGCCAACTACTGATGATATATTAGTTCAGCCTGTATCTGTTGCACGCTTTCTCCTGACGGTGTGCAAGTGAGGTGGAGCTACCCCCCTTGCACCAGGGTGTGTGTGCATCACTCATTAAACACACCTGCTTTATAACTACTTGGTGGTTATGGGGTTTGATTCCGCAAGTCACCATCTCTAGGGCCATCCTGCTCTATTGCCTGCTCCATTATCGGGGTGATGAGTCCATCAAGGCCTTTATATGGGACCTCATTCATCCCAATGACAACAGGAAGGCCGGCAAGCAACAAGGTAAGTGCGACCCATAAGTGTGACCCCATAGGGGCCAATGGGGACCCCAGCCCCATAAGTGGGAACACAGACCCATAAGTGAGGGTCCAGACCCATAAGTGGGTCCCCAGAATCATAAGTGTGACCCAAAACGACATAACTATGATTCTAGCCCCGTAAGTGTGACCCCATAGGGGCCAATATGGGCCCCAGACCCATAAGTGTGACCCGTAAGTGAGGCACCAGCCCCATAAGTGGGTCCTCAGATTATAAGTGTGGCCACAGCCCCATAACTATAGACTTGGAGATGTCCCCAGCCCCATAAGTGGGTCTCCAGCCCCATAAGTGTGAACACAGACCCATAAGTGTGGCCCCAACCCCATAACTATAGATTTGGAGAGGTCTCCAGACCCATAAGTGAGGCTCCAGACCCATAAGTGGGTCCCTAGACCCATAAGTGTGAACACAGACCCATAACTGTGACCACAAACCCCATTTATATGGGCCCTCATTCACCCCAATGACAACGGGAAGGCCGGCAAGCAACAAGGTGAGTGCGACCCATAAGTGGGACCCCATAGGGGTCAACGGGGACCCCACCCCCAGAAGTGGGAACACAGAGCCATAAGTGTGACCCCAAACCCCATAAGTACGATTCTAGCCCCATAAGTGATACCCCAAACCCCATAAGTGCCTCCGCAGCACCATAAGTGTGACCCATAAGAGAGGCTCCAAACCCATAAGTGTGACCCCACAGGGGCCAATGGGGACCCTAGCCCCATAAGTGTCACCCAAAGCCCCCTAACCGAGAACCTATGAAACGTTGAGATGTCCCCAGCCTCATAAATGTTACCCATAAGTGTGGGTCCAGCCCCATAACTTCATCCCCAGCCCCATAATTGTGACCCCATAAAGGCCAGTGGGGACCCCAGCCCATAAGTGGGAACACAGACCCATAAGTGTGACCCATAGGGGCCAATGGAGACCCCAGCCCCATAAGTGGGAACACAGACCCATAAGTATGACCCAAAACACCATAACTATAGACTTGGAGATGGCCCCAGCCCCATAAGTGGGTGTCCAGACCCATAAGTGGGACCGAAAACCCCATAACTGAGTTCCTAAGTGTGAATCCAGCCCCATAAGTGGGACTCCAGCCCCATAAGTGAGGCTCCAGACCCATAAGTGAGGCTCCAGACCCATAATTGTGACCCCATAGGGGCCAATGGGGACCCCAGCCCCATAACTGGGAACACAGACCCATAAGTGTGACCCATAAGTGCCTCCCCAGCCCCATAAGTGCGTCCCCAACCCCATCAGTGTGACCTCATAGAAGCCAATGGAGACCCCAGCCCCATAAGTCCATCCCTAGCCGCATAAGTGTGACCCAAAACCCCATAACTGAATCTTCAGCCTGATAACTGTGTCCCCAGCCCCATAACTATAGACTTAGAGATGTTCCCAGCCCCATAAGTGTGACCCATAAGTGCATCCCCAGGCCCATAAGTGGGTCCCCAGCCCCGTAAGTGTTACCCATAACTGAGTCCCCAGCCCCATAAGTGGGAACACAGCCCCATAAGTGCCTCCCCAGCCCCATAAGTGTGACCCACAAGTGAGGCTCCAGCCCCATAAGTGTGACCCATAACTACATCCCCATCCCCATAACTGAGTCCCCAGCCCCATAAGTGGGTCCCCAGCCCCATAAGTGTGACCCATAAGTGTGACGCCATAGGGGCCAAATGGGGACCCCAGCCCCATAAGTGGTGCCCCAGCCCCATAATTGTGTCCCCAGCCCTGTAAGTGTGACCCCATAACTAAATCCCCAGCCCCATAAGTGGGAACACAGCCCCATATGTGCCTCCCCAGCCCCATAAGTGTATCACCAGACCCAAAAGTGTGTTCCATAAGTGAGGCTCCAGCCCCATAAGTGTGACCCCAACCCCATAATTGTGTTCCTAAGTGCCTCCCCAGCCCCATAAGTGTTACCCATAACTGAGTCCCCAGCCTTATAAGTGGGAACACAGCCCCATAACTGCGTCCCCAGCCCAATAAGTGGGTCTCCAGCCCCATAAGTGTGACCTATAACTGCATCCCTAGCCCCACATCTGAGTCCGCAGCTCCATAAGTGTGACCCGGGCCCCATAAGTGTGACCCATAAGTGAGGCTCCAGCCCCATAAGTGGGTCCTCAGACCCATAAGTGGGACCCCAGACCCATAACTGCGTCTTCAGCACCATAAGTGTGGCCCATAACTACATCCCCAGCCCCTTAAATGTGACCCATATCTGCATTCCCAGCCCCATAAGTGTGACCCGTAACTGCATCTCCAGCCCCATAACTGAGTCCCCAGCCCCATAAGTGTGTCCCCAGCCCCATAAGTGCATCCTCAGCCCCATAAGTGTGACCAATAAGTTGTCATGGTTTAATAATTTTGTATTTTTTGCTATCAGTATTCCACATCATAACATCATATAAAGCATGAATAATTTTACTGAATCTGCAACTTACAGAAGAAGACTACATCTCCCAGGGAACAACACGATAGGTCACGGGACCTGGACTCTATATTAACTTGGTCGCAGAACAGACTGACATCTTTCGAGTTCTGGTGTTCAGGGGTGTGTGTGGGAGCCTTCAGCCGTTCGCCCAGATTCACAGTAGGCCTCTCGGTTACGGGACTCATTCTCTCTCCTATTTTGCTTGATTCGTTAGCTCAATTTTCAATTATATTGTATTATATTGTGTTATCCTGTATTTTGATATAGTATTTAGTAAATAAGTGTGCCTCCTTAGATCGTTGCCGCTGTTTTCTTTTCCTAATTAATTTTTTTCCTTTCGGCCTAGGGCCCCTCTGGGGCCCACGGCCCCCTGTCACGGATGCAGGTGGATTTTTAGTTCAAACCGTGACATAAGTGTAACCCCATAGGGACCAAGGGGGACCCAAGCCCCATAAGTGTGACCCCAGCCCCAAAAGTGTGACCCATAAGTGCCTCCCCAGCCCCATAAGTGCCTTCCCAACCTCTGCAACTCTTGGCACAGACCCTGCAGCAGCTCCAAGGTTTTGCTACACGTTCTGCACTTACTCCACACTCTGGACAGATCCCGCTGTCACTCCACCCCTCATAATGAGCTCTGCAGTCACTCCTGCTACAGGTCCTGTAGCTGTTCCATGTATTGCTATAAGAAAATGAAACAAATTCCTCCCAAGGGAGGTGCACTGTGCCAGGAGGTTCAGCCCTGCGGTCACTCCAACCCCTCCAATGAGCCCAGTGGCTGCTCCAACTTCATCACATGTCCTGTGGTGGTTCCAGCTCTGGCAATGAACTCTGAGGTCGCTTCAACTCCGGCAACAGCCTGAAAGTCAGTACAGCTCCTACAGTGAACCCTATGGCTGCTAAAACCCCTGCAACTATTCCTGGACTTGCAAACAGATAAACATAGGGATTAGTTCATATAGGACTGCAACTGCATATGGTGTATATGTGTGAAAATACACTAAATATATTATATATGTATAAATACATTTGTCATAATTATTATCTTTTTCTTTTTCTCTTTATCTCAACCCATAAAATTTAAACCACAGCACTGCCCCAAGTCTCTTACTGATGGCATTGGGATTATTTAGTCTGATCCGGTCATGCACTGAAGAGCAGCAGAATATCTTGAGGATTTCAAAGGGAGCAGCTCCTGAGGTATATTCCTTACACCAGCTTTGGAAGAGGCCTCCAGTTCTCTGGACCTGCTCTGAAGGGGCCCTCTTGTTATGGCAGTGCCAGCAAGGAGACCAGCTCTGACACAGCCGTTCATATTGCCGGCTACTGACTGCAGCACTGGATTGCTGCTATAAAGGCAACAGGACTGTCATGAGACACAGAAGACATTCAGGACTGCACAAATGAGAGGGCTCGAGAGCACTGTGGTGGTGTAAAGAGATCAGAAATGAAAAGAGCACGTTGAGCTGCTGTCTGTGGCTGTACCTCCCCAAATCCAGACAACGTATGAAGAAAGAAAACCTAAGCAAATGTCCTTTTTGAAAATACTTTAGGTATCTTCAAACGTATTCAGTAAATCTGGATACATGTTTACATGAGCTCTTGGAGTGAAAAAATGGAAATTAGGTAGGAAAGAAGTATAATACATTTTTATTTATGAGTTCAATTTTTTTTTATTTTTTTTTTACGTTGCTATATCTCAAGTAATCAAACAACCAAAGATGCATAGAACATAAAGAACCATCACTGGGAATCATATGAGAAAGTTGTGCATTTTATGGAAGCTGGAATAGTGTGTATTGCAACACCTTCCTGAGAGCGTGCTTGATCTCCCTGTTCCTCATGCTGTAGATAACAGGGTTCAGTGTTGGAGGAACCACTGCGTACAGAAGTGCCACTGTCAGATCCAGGAGTGGGGAGGAAATGGATGGGGGCTTCAGGTTGGCAAAAAAGGCAGTGCTGAGAAACAGGGAGACCACAGCCAGGTGAGGGAGGCACGTGGAGAAGGCTTTGTGCCGTCCCTGCTCACAGGGCATCCTCAGCACAGCCACAAAGATCTGCACATAGGACAAAACTATGAAAACAAAGCAGCCAAAGGCTAAAATGACACTAAAAATGAGAAACACAATTTCCCTGTGATTTGATTCTGGGCAGGAGAGCTTGAGGATCTGGGGGATTTCACAGAAAAACTGGTTGACAACATTGCCTTGGCAGAGAGGCAGTGAAAACGTACTGGCAGTGTGCAGCAGAGAATTGAGAACCCCAGCGCCCCAGGCAGCTGCTGCCATGGTGGCACAAGCTCTGCTGTCCATCAAGGTCCCGTAGTGCAGGGGCTTGCAGATGGCAACGTAGCGGTCATAGGACATGATGTTTAGAAGGGAATACTCTGCTGAGATGAAGAAGAGAAAGAAAAAGAGCTGTGCAGCACATCCTGTGTAGGAGATGGCCCTGGTGTCCCAGAGGGCATTGGCCATGGCTTTGGGGAGAGTGGTGGAGATGCAGCCCAGGTCGAGGAGGGCCAGGTTGAGGAGGAAGAAGTACATGGGGGTGTGCAGGCGGCGGTCGCAGGCTACGGCTGTGCTGATGAGGCCGTTGCCCAGGAGGGCAGCCAGGTAGATGTCCAGCAAGAGCCAGAAGTGCAGGAGCTGCAGCTGCCGCGTGTCTGCCAACGGCAGCAGGAGGAACTCGCTGATGGAGCTGCTGTTGGGCATCTGCTGTTTTTGGCCTTGGAGTCCTGTTCAGAGTGCAGAAGATAATGACAAGTCCAGACCATTCTCAGAGACACTCCTCCTGCTATACTATGAAATGTTTTCATTCTCCTACAACAGTGTACATTTAGCACCATTACTTGCATTTAATTTCATAAATTTCAGAATTCCGTAGGCAGAACCAGCATTTGGAGCTCTAACCATTCCTCTTACTTTCTTACCTTATCCCTTCTGATTACTATCCCCTGCTGGTAGTTCAGGCTGGCAGTGAAGAAGTTAGTAAAAAAAAGCCTGAAAACTCTCAAAGATGATTTCAGGGTACTGGGGCGGGTAATCGAAGGAACCGGTGTGCAAGTGGTTATTGCATCTGTACCTTCACTGGCAGGGAGGGATACTGAGTTGGGCCTAAAAACCCACCTCTTAAACAAATGGTTATAGAGTTGGTGCAGACATAGGAGTCTTGGTTTTTTTGATCATGGGGCAAATTATTCGGCACCTGGCATGACAGCTGCAGATGGAAGCGGCCTGTCTCAAAGGGGTAAGAGGGTTCTAGCCGAGGAACTGTCAGGACTTATTGACAGGTGTTTAAACTAGGTAGGATGGGGGAAGGGGACAAAACAAGGGTCGCTGGGTCTGAGGCGGCAGTTCAAGACTTAAAGCAGAGCTCGCTGGGTGCAGACAATGGAGTCAAAAGGCATGGAGAGGGGTGGGGAGATGCTGCCTCTCTCAAGTGCCTGTATACCAACGTGCAAAGCATGGGGAATAGACAGGAAGAATTGGAGCTCTGTGTGCGGTCAAGTGGCCATGATCTCATTGCGATCACGGAGACGTGGTGGGACAGCTCGCATGACTGGAATGTTGTCATGGAGGGCTATGTGCTTTTTAGGAAAGATCGGCTGGCAAGGCGGGGTGGTGGAGATGCTCTTTATGTGAGAGAGCAGCTAGAATGTATTGAACTCCACCTGGGGGAGAGTAATGTAGAAGTCGAGAGCTTGTGGGTGAGAATCAAGGGCCAGGCTGGCAAAGGGGACACTGTTGTGGGTGTGTACTACAGGCCTCCTGATCAGGAGGAGGAGGTTGATGAGGCCTTCCATAAGCAACTAGAAGTAGCGGCACGCTCCCAGGCACTGGTACTTATGGGGGATTTCAATTATCCAGATATTTGCTGGACGACCAACATGGCCAGGCATGCGCAGTCCAGACAATTCTTGCAGTGCATTGAAGATAACTTCCTGATGCAGGTGGTAGAGGAACCGACGCGGGGTGGGGCGTTGCTGGACCTTATTCTCACCAATAAGGAAGGACTTGTTAAGGAAGTAAAAGTTGGGGGCAGCTTGGGATGTAGTGACCATGAGATGGTGGAGTTCGAGATCCTGAGTGGAGGTAGCAAAGCAAAAAGTAGGAATGCTACCCTGGACTTTAGGAGAGCCAACGTTGATCTCCTTCAGGACCTACTTGGGGCTATCCCGTGGGCCAGGGTGCTAGAAGGCAAGGGGGCCTGTGAGAGCTGGTTAGCGTTTAAATGGCTCTTCTTCCAAGCTCAGGATCGGTGCGTCCCTGTGACTAAGAAATTGGGAAAAGGTGCAAGGAGACCTGCGTGGATGAGTAAGGAGCTCATGTGCAAGCTCCACGGAAAGAAGAAAGTACATGATATGTGGAAGAAGGGTCTGACCACTTGGGAACAATACAAGAATGTAGTCAGGGACTGCAGAGATACGACCAGGAAGTCCAAAGCCCACCTGGAGTTGAATCTAGCTAAGGAGATAAAGGATAATAAAAAAGGCTTTTTAACATACGTTAACAGCAAAAGGAAGGCTAGGGAGAATGTGGGCCCCATACTAAGTGAGGGGGGCGCTCTGGTAACAGGGGATGCTGAGAAGGCGGAAATACTGAACGCTTTCTTCGCTTCTGTCTTTAGTGAAAGGGCTCTCCCTCAGAAATCCCGGACCCTGGAGGTTGATGAAAGAGTCCGGGGAATGGGAGATTTCCCTTTAGTCAGGGAAGAGGTGGTCCGTGAGTGCCTAGGAAACATTAAAGTCCATAAATCCGTGGGACCTGATGGGGTGCATCCGCGGGTGCTGAGAGAGCTGGCGGAGGTCGTTGCTGAGCCGCTCTCTGTAATCTTTCAGAGGTCATGGAGAACTGGGGAGGTGCCTGAAAACTGGAGGACGGCCAATGTCACTCCAGTCTTCAAAAAGGGCAAGAAGGAAGACCCAGGTAACTATAGGCCAGTCAGCCTCACCTCTGTCCCAGGGAAGGTGATGGAACAGCTTGTTCTGGATGCCATCTCCAGACAACTGGGTGATAAGGAGGTTATCAGGAGTACCCAGAATGGGTTCACCAAGGGGAGGTCGTGCTCGACCAAGCTGGTGGCCTTTTATGAAGATGTCACTAGCTGGGTGGATGGGGGGAGGGCGGTAGATGTAGTCTACCTTGATTTCAGTAAGGCTTTTGATACTGTCCCCCATGACATCCTTATAACAAAGCTGAGGAAGTATGGGATAGATGAGTGGAAGGTGAAGTGGGTCAAGAATTGGCTGACTGGCAGAGTGCAGAGGGTTGTCGTTGGCGGTGCGGTGTCTGGCTGAAGGCCTGTAACTAGCGGCATCCCCCAGGGGTCTGTACTGGGTCTGGTCTTGTTCAACATCTTCATCAACGACCTTGATGAGGGGATAGTGACCACCCTCAGCAAGTCTGCTGATGACACGAAGTTGGGAGGATTGGCTGACACGCCTGAAGGCTGTGCTGCCATTCAGCGAGACTTGGACAGGCTGGAGAGCTGGGCAGTAAGAAACTGGATGAGGTTTAGCAAAAGCAAGTGTAGAGTCTTGCACCTAGGGAGGAATAATTGCATGCACGGGTACAGGCTGGGGGAAGACCTGCTGGAGAGGAGCTCTGCTGAGAGGGACCTGGGCGTCCTGGTGGACAACAGATTGGCCATGAGCCAGCAGTGTGCCCTTGTAGCCAAGAAGGCCAATGGCATCCTGGGGTGCATTAAAAAGAGCGTGTCCAGCAGGTCGAAGGAGGTGATCGTCCCCCTCTACTCTGCCCTATTAATGCCTCATCTGGAATATTGTGTCCAGTTCTGGGCTCCCCAGTACAAAAAAGACAGGGATCTCTTGGAGAGAGTCCAGCGGAGGGCCACGAAGATGGTGAAGGGCCTGGAGCATCTCCCCTATTAAGAAAGGAAATGCCTTGTCCAGAAGCAAGCAGTGGGCTGGAGAGGGCACCAAAACCAAACCCTGCTTGCACCTTTCCCTCTCCTCATTCCACATGCTGACATTTATTTTAAGAGCAAAAACAAGACTACAGTGAAGAAAGCTCCAGAACAACTCAGCTACTTTATTCACCCCCTTCTCTTTCCACTACAGAAGATTCTCAGAAAACCTCCAAGAGCCACGTTACTGCTCTGCTGACCCTTCTCTGGGATGCATCAGTGCGCCCAGAAATGACTGAGAGCAACACATGCACACAGACACACAGCAGATCCCTACACAACCACTTCTCCACTAGGAAACAGCATCAAAAAGCAGCTGGTGAGAAGAGTAGAAGTGGAAAGCGGGCATGGTGAGAGAAGTGCTTTGGGCAGCAAGGAAAGGCCATCTGAAGCTCCTGGGTTAAGTCCCTTCTGCAGAGGGTGTCGGTGATGCCGTCTCCTTTGCAAACTCTTCCTGCATGGAGAGAAGCATTGGTCTCCCTCATCCCTGGGCTCTCCAGCATTTTGAGGGTCTCTCCTGCTGGGTTGTTTTCCCATGAGAAATGAGGCACCAGCCCTGAGAGAAACTCTTCCTGCAGGAGATGCACTCCTAGTAGCTACCTGTCCTGTGGACTGCAATGTTTAATGAGGACTGAGCTTTGCATGAAGTTCTTCTGGGAGTGTGAGGAGCTCTCTGCTAGGCACAAAGCCCTTCTCACACTCAAGGCTTCCTGCCATTTCAGCTCACTGGTGCAGACATTCTGGTAACACAGCAGATGGGATTCTCTGAGGGAGAGAAAAGACAAGTTCCCAGGCATCTCCCTGCATGCAGGCCTGGCCAAAATGTTCTAAAATGTCTGACAGAAGCTATGGTCTCTCTCCTGTGTGCATATGCTGGTGCAGCTTCAATTCAGAACTCCCTTTGAAGCTCTTACCACACTCAGGACACTCACAGGGTCTCTTTTTCCTGATGGATGCTCTGATGCAGTGTCAGCTCAGAACACCTTTTAAAGCTCATCCCACACTCAGGACACTTATAGGGTCGCTCTCCTGTGTGCATGCACTGGTGCATCTTCAATTCAGAACTGCTTATGAAGCTCTTCCCACACTCAGGACATTTATATGGTCTCTTTCCTGTGTGGATGCGCTGGTGGCGCTTCAAATCAGAACTGCTTATGAAGCTCTTCCCACACTCAGAGCACTTATATGGTCTCTCTCCTGTATGGATGCGCTGGTGGTGCTTCAAATCAGAACTGCTTATGAAGCTCTTCTCACACTCAGAGCACTTGCAGGGTCCCTCTCCTGTATGGATGCTCTGGTGGTGCTTCAAATTAGAACTGCTTTTGAAGCTCTTCTCACACTCAGAGCACTTATATGGTCTCTCTCCTGTGTGGATGCGCTGGTGGAGCTTCAAATTAGAACTGCTTATGAAGCTCTTCTCACACTCAGAGCACTTATATGGTCTCTCTCCTGTGTGGACACGCTGGTGCATCTTCAGTTCAGAGCTGCTTATGAAGCTCTTCCCACACTCAGAGCACTTATATGGTCTCTCTCCTGTGTGGACACGTTGGTGTATTTTGAGTGTAGAACTATCCTTAAAGCTCTTCCCACACTCAAGGCACTTATACGGTCGCTCTCCTGTGTGGACACGTTGGTGTATTTTGAGTGTAGAACTATCCTTAAAGCTCTTCCCACACTCAAGGCACTTATACGGTCGCTCTCCTGTGTGGACACGTTGGTGTATTTTGAGTTTAGAACTATCCTTAAAGCTCTTCCCACACTCAAGGCACTTATACGGTCGCTCTCCTGTGTGGACACGTTGGTGTATTTTGAGTTTAGAACTATCCTTAAAGCTCTTCCCACACTCAAGGCACTTATACGGTCGCTCTCCTGTGTGGACACGTTGGTGTATTTTGAGTTTAGAAATACCTTTCAAGCTCTTCCCACACTCAAGGCACTTGTACAGTCTCCCTCTTCTGTGGATACACTGGTGGGAAGTGAGGCTCCCACTGTCCGTAAAAGTCTTTCCACAGTCAGAGCACTCAAAGGCTCTCTCTCCTGTGTACATGCACTGCTGGCCGGTGGGGTGGAGTCTCCATTTCATGCTCTCTGCAGAATCACAGATCTCATAATGCCTCTTTGCTGAGTGCGTGCACTGGTGGCTAGTGATGCTGGAATCCAGTTTAAAGCTTTTCTCACACTCAGTGCATGGATTCTGCTTTTTCTTCTGGCACACATCCTTGCTCCTGGTTTCCTCAGGCTGCTTTGGACCTATGTTGGAGTCCACTGGGTTCCTCAGTGTCATTCCCAGATGCTTTCCCAGGGGCTTCTTGATGTGCTCACCCTGACCTTGCTGCAGGACTTCCTGGACATCCCTTCTGATTTCTTCCACAGAGATGTGATTCAGCTGCATTTCCGCTACACAATTTCTCTGCGGAACCTCCTTTGTATTTTTGATCCCATCAGCTGCTGGATGACAGAGGAAATGCAGCAATAGCACACGGTGCCCAAAATAAAACACAGGCAGAGAAGGCTCTTACAGCCCCAACATTCCCCTTCCCTCCACCACCTCACCTGGGCTGAGGTCTCCTGGCATGGCCTCAGGGCTACGCACATCTGGGATCCAGGGGTCTTCCCCTCCTTCAAGCAGGGAGATCAGCATGGGCTTGGGGGCTGGAAGTGGAGCTTCAGGGAGAGAAACAGGGAACAAGAGAGCATTTCCCTCATGCTGGCACAGTGCCTGTTCAACAGTTCCACTCTGTGCCCCTCCCCAAGGAGAAACCACCATTTAGGTCTAAATGACACTGTGCCTACAGCTTCCCTTGGAGCAAAGAATGTTTTGACATCTCTGAACATTGTGAAGGGATATTTTTTCTTTCAAATTAACATTACAACAGCTTATTTGTTTTCTTACAGTCTACCAGAGGTCAAGGCATCAAAATGTTGATGGCAGTTGCATGGAAAATCCTCAATTCCATAGCAGTAACCAGGGATTCATCTGTGAGCTGGAGCTGGTGGCACCAAGCAACACACAACACAAGGGCTGGTTTTCTCCCTCCTGGTTGATGCCTGCTTGCCAGCACTGACTCTGTGGCTTAGATCAGAGTGCCGTGCATACTAATCCCTTCTGAAACTCATGCTTTTCAGTATCTCCTTTCTTGCTGGCACTGTGGTGTGAGTCAATATGTAGCTGCATGGTGTTTATTCAAGGCCCGGCTTGCAGAGGCTCATTCTGCACAGCCAAAGGTGCCCTAACAAGGAGGAAAGGCAAACAAGCTCTCACCCAGCGAGGCCACACACTGGTATGTCTCCAACATCACGTCCCGGTAGAGCTCTTGTTGCACAGGGTCCAGCAGCGCCCACTCCTCCCTGCTGAAATACACGGCCACCTCCTCAAAGCTCACGGGCTCCTGCAAGCAAAGAGGCTCCTTGCTGGGAACAGCCAAGGCCCAGGCAAGCAGCTCGCACAGGACAGAACCTCACACCCCAGCTGCTTTTCTGTCCCCAGCACACACACACTGGCTGAGGGCACCTCCCTCTACCCCTGCATTCACATCCCTGGCCCCTTGGCCTCTCCTGCCTGCTTCCCCAACCCCTACCTCAACTGGATGTGCTGCGGCCATTTGCTGCTCTCCTGCAGGCTGGGATGATCACGGCTGGAAGGCAGAAGTTGAACTGGAGCCTGCAGAGAGAAGAGAAATGGCAGGGGAGCTGTGAGGGAATGCAGCAGTCCCAGTCCCAGCTCAGCCCTTCTGCAGGGCACTGCCTGGCCTTGCAGAGAAAGACAATGAGCTGCAGCACAGGAAACAGTCTGGCTCAAAGAGATGAACCGTCACAAAGCTGTCTCAGACTGGGAGGCTGAAACAACTGGTAGCTGACACTTAGTTCAACAGCTGAGACTAAGATGGGACTTAAGACAAAGCACGGCAAGGAGGCAGTCATCTTACCCCAAAAGAGGGAGCAGCCCAAGTGCCCCTCCAGCTCTGCTGCACAGCAGCGGGCTGCACCACAGGACCTGCCCTCAAGCAGGGCTGTTTCTGCAGCTCACACCTGCACAGAGATCCCTTGCAGCTTGACATCGAGACTCCTTCTCAATACAGATCTTCTGTAAGACACCCATGGTTACTTTGGAGCTTTCATGTATTCTCTAAGGTTTTGTCTTAGAGGGACTGTGCACGTATGATTCCTTCCACACAAAGCCTTGACCAAGCTTGGGACTAGGAGAGGATCCAGCCACATCCCAGCTCCTTACCTCTGTGGACTGAAGACATGAGAAAAAAAGGGGAACTACTCTGAGCCTCGTGACTCAATGGGAGGGCCTCCTGTAGGTGTGTGCGTAACCCTACCCTCCATGCAGTAAATAACCAAGTGTATCCAGCCACCTCCGATCCTGCTGTGTCACTGTTAAATCACTACAGCATATCCCTATTATATCAACAAATATAGTCCTGCTTCTCCCTTAGTCTCGTGGCGACTGCTGTAGTTGAGCGGAAAGCAGAGGTCACTGGGGACAGTAATTGGATGCAAAATGGGAAAGGTGTTATCAGCATCGTGTCGGGTTTGGAAGTGACATATGAAGCAAAGGAGAACTGCACCAGTCCTCCCAGAATCAAAAGCGACTGATATTCCACAATATTTCTGCTGCACTACGTGGTGCAAGTTGTGCAGGTAATGCTTATTCACACAATAAACGAAGACCTCCCCGAGTCGCCTACAATCCTTTAGGCCACACATCCTCCACCTGTAGGGTTTGGCTCCAAACAGATGCAAAACTGCACCCATTGCACTAATTAAAGGCACTGCCTCTACACAGTTAAGGCAAACAGGGGCAGCAGAATGACGGCTTATCGCCTGCCCTAGCTGCAGTTAAGGAAACTGAAGAGTGATACAGAAGGAATGGGAAAGGGGAGTTTTATTGGAGGTCTGAGTGGTGAAGGAAGTTGAGGACATACAACAAGGACAGCCTGTGCCAACTGGGGGATCTTTTGATTGACTGGAAGCACGCCTAAAGGGGACGGCTACCCAGGAAAGAGATGCAGAAATACTGTTAGAAAATGGTATGGCCATCCAACCATCCAGCAGGAGGTGCAGAAAAGCACCTGGTTCATGGAAGAACACCGTGAATGCAGCCCCCAACACTCAAACACAGCAAGCCTGCTGGAGCACCACCTCCACAGATCCGTGAGGGAACACCTGGTGGCAAATGGATTAAATCCTCTGGCAGATGTCCGTACATCCTCTCAGGAGTGGAAGTAGCCCTGGGCTTGCTGAAATCAAGCAAGCCCTCAGAAAAGGGTTGGGAAAAGTACTCTGTAAAGGTGACTGATGTAGTTCTCAAAACCACCTACTGCTGATGTTACCTAAAAGTGGTGATGGCTCACATTCCTCAGGTAAGGAAGTGCAAAACGGCGAGGAGTCAACTGGATGGTTCACACTTCTCAAATAAATAGGATGGCTTACTTAAACACAACAATAAATCAACAAAACATCCAACCACATGGAGATTATTTTTCCATCTCCTGAGAAGAGAGAGTATCTGACAGCACTGCAGCCAAACCAGCCTGTGACGGTCACAGCCACCACCAGCCGATGCTGTGCTGGGAATTTTAACTGAACCGTGAAGGCAACTTATCGAATAGCAGCAGTGCTAAACAGAACAATTAAGGCAATAAACAACCACGTGGTTACAACAGCCTTGTTAAGCAGTTGTTAGAGCACTCCAGGACACCTGCATGATATCAATAAATTCATTCCTCCCTCCCTCTTCAGCCGAGCACGCAGACTGTGCTCACTGCCAGGGGACGCTCTCAGCAGCGCGTGCCCTTTGCAGAAGGCACCTGGGCTGTGCTTTACTGACCTGCTGCTGCTCGGCCGTGTTCTCAACGCGTGCTCCAGTCAGCCCACAGGCTGCCAGCTTCTCATCGTCTGTTCCAGAGCCCAGTGCCGGAGCTGCTGCAGATGCTGAACGTGCTCAGGGCCCGCAGCTGTGCGCTCAAGGCATCTGCAGCTGCCGGGACAGCCTGAACAAAAGCCTTGCCAGGGCTTTGCACAACCCCAGCTGAGCCATCAGGCAAGCGCTCAGCAAACAAAAGGTAACGCCATTTCAAGGGTCGCCAGAGGCACGTGTTGCCCGCAGGGTCCCCGAAGAGAAGCTGGGGGCTGCCGGGGAGGAGGAGCAGGGCGAGTGCAAATTTCCACTTGGAGGCTTCACATTAAGACACTCCAAAGGAGGCATCGGGGGGTTTAAAGCTTCCGTCAATCCACGCGTGCACAGCTGCAGAGCGAGGCCGTCTCGTGTCTCCCGTGGCCCAGAGGAAGAACTGCAGCCCCAGCTGCGCTGTGTTACAGAGATCCAACCGGGCAGCAGAGCACGCTGACCTCCTCTGCTCCCTTCCTCACTGTCCCAGCTCCCAGCCCGTTCCCGTGCCCCTCGGAGCCAAGCCCGGGCTGCATGAACTGCCGCCCTGGTTGCAGCCCGTCTGGGCCAGCAAACCTGCTGCGCTGAGCGGGAGCTGGAGCCGGGACCAGGGTCCCGCCTGGGGTACGGCAGTGCGGGTTCCGCCCCGTCCGGGGCCGCTCCCCGCTCCTCTCCCGGTGCTGCTGGCAGGGGGCAGGAAGCGTGCGCTCCTCTGCACGAGCCACGAAGGGCACCTACCTTGGGTGCGGAGCAGGCTGCTCCCAGCTCTGGTGCAGGTAGCCGGGCTCCTCGGAGTCGCGTAGAGCAGAGGACGCCGAGTGCCCTCAGCCCGGAGCTGGCCGCAGGACGGCCTTGGTGCACCTCCTGCCACCGCGGTGCTGCCCGGATGGCTTCCAGCCAGGCTCTCGCCTCTTCCGCACAGGCTCAGGAAGGCAGGAATTCCCACAACGATCACACCCAGAGCTCGTTTTCATGGCACATCTGCCCCCGGGGGATGGCGATGGGAAGGGGTGCGGGGGAGGAGGGAGGGAGGAATGGGGGCTGTGTTTTGTTACGCTAATGAAGCATCGCTTTCTGCCGGCTCTCTTTGCTTCCTTCGGTGGGGACATTCGCACACCCTTGTCATCAGGCATCCCTCCCTTGCTGTCCTGGCGTTCCTGTTACTGCTCTCCCCCACGAGTATGTCCCAGCAAGAGGCAATCTCCAGTACAGCACCAGAGGACATTGTGTGTTGAACAGAACTCTTGCAATGGAACCGAGCTGTGGGTAGGAGCTTTACCCAGAAGCTGCTGTAAGAATACGACTTTCCCCAGGTCCTTGTCTAAGGGTCCTAATAAGTCTTCTGTGCAGCGATACCTTGCGGTTCTGTGTGGGTTTGTGGTCCGTATGGCTGGCCATACCTACCGTTGAGTTGCACTGGGCAATGTACCTGGGGGTCACCTCACTGGAAGGAAAGCAGTGTGCAAACTGCAATGGGAAATTGCATTTAGGAAAGCAGGATATTGAGGTTCGTTTTCTGGTGGATATGGGTGCTTCTTACTACCCATAGATGGTTTTGTAACAGTAGTAGATGCTACTGCCCAACGGGAAAAGTTTTCCTTTTTTGGATTAATTAAACATAAGCTAAGAAAACAAGCAGGAATACAGAAATTCTTGTACCTGCCAGGTTACTCTGGCAAGAAATTGAATAAAACTGGAGCTAAGAGTGCAACGATATTGGCTGATTTAAAACTGTAACTCTGGCTTTAACACAAACTGGGCAAAACAATGTTGTACCCCCAGGAGTTACAGCAGTCTCAAATATGATACACTTAGTGGTGTGGGCATCAGGGCCAAAAATGAAGCCCTAAGTAGAAGTTAAAAGCAAGAGCTTGCCTAGTCAGGGTAAAGCGGTGCCCTTTGAGGGTATGGGACTGTAGGAGGATAAAAGAAATAATAGGTAACTTTTTGGAGTTTGGATTCCAATTTTGATAGCAAGTGCTGTACTTTGGTACAAGACTTGAGGGCAAGTACTAGAATAGTTGAATGGATACACTCAGTGGTGGCAAATCCGTGCACTTTATTAACCAAGTTAAGGAACGAAAAGATGGAGTTTACCTTCTGGATTTGAGGGATGTCTCTTCTGCCTGGTTTGGCCAAAGGAAGCCTAAGGTTATTTGTCTTTGAATAGGAAAGCCCTGATATGGGGAGAAGAGTCTCAGTTAACCTGGACAGTGTTACCCAGGGTTGTGAGAACAGCTTAATGATGGTCAACTCATGAGCCTGAGATCTGGGATCCTCCATCCTAGGGTGGAACTTTACTGCAGCACGTGGCTGCCACAGCAACAAAAGGACTGTGTACAATAGACTGAGAGTTTGCTGAGTTTCTTGGTTTACAGAAAGCACAAATAACTCAACAGGAAGTGACATATTTGGGAAATGAGATTACAGCTGGACTTTGAACCTTAAGAACTGCCAGGAAAAAAGTCATCTGCCAAACCCCTGAGCTGCAAATTGCCAAGGAAGTGAGTAAGGGATGGCCAGGGTGCCTGAGGGCGGTGGCTGCACTGGTACTTGTGGGAATACAAGAAAAGCTGTTCAGAGCAGCAGCTGTGGAGCAAGATAAACAGCATGAGAACCAAGGACACCTCTGCAAGGAGAAGAAGGGTCTCACAGCTCTGATTGGATACGTGCCTGCATGGACAGTTGAAAAGGGTTCTGTAGAATGCTTTGTTGACATGTAAAGGTGGTTGGGAAAGTTGTAAGGGCGGACGGGAAAGTTAGAAAATAACAACTTGTGAAGGTCTATAAGGGATGTGAGAACTTGTAATAAACGATTTGGATCGTTCACATCTGAGTCCGTGCCTCAAACGCTGCAAATGTGGTGCTGATAGGTTGATGGTTGGACTTGTTCTTAGAGGTATTTCCAACCGTAATGATTTTTTTATTCTATGAGGGTTAAGGACTCCAGGACAGTATCAGTGAATACTTCATTCATGGCTTGAAAGCTGAAGCTTGAAGCTGCTGAGGTTGAATGAGGAAGAGTATGTCCTTTGATGTGGTTGAAAACTGATCTTGAACAGACTTTCTCAACAGGATACTCTTTGGTTGGGACAAATACAGAGGAGTGTATTTGTGATTTTTCTTGCACAGGGTCAGTGATCACTGTCTGCACAACAGTTTTAGGAAACAAGAAAAGAGAAACAAAAAAAACTGCACGGGACCTAAGTAAAATGAATTCTTAATGACTGACTGTGCTAGTGAAACATATTGAGTAGCTTGAAGCTTAAGACAAAGGAGTTAATTGCTTTGTTGTATGTGACTATATGAAGGGTTGCTGTAAAGAAGAATTGTAAACTTGTTATATGGCAAACAGGCTATGAACTAGTGGTTGTATCAGTCAGGAAGATTCGTGTTAGTTACTGCCTTTGAGTAGTAAAGCTTGTAGAGCTTGGGAAGAATAGGTTGGAAAAGCTACAGAATTTTCATCAGTAACAGCTTAGACATATATTGGGGTTAGTCTAGTTATGGATTTTATTGCTGTAAGACATGAGGGATGGGCAAAATGACTTGTTCCTAGTCCCTCCCAGTGCTGTTATTCTGTGCTGCTTGTGTGTTTTCAGAAATCTATGTATTACTTACTATTGTGCCTTTGTTCTTTAGTTGTCATTAGTTGTGGCAAGGGTGACAGCCCTTTCTTCACTCTGTTTCCTTACTGTAGAATTAGGAAATTTACAAAGAGGAAAAACGTGAATAGTCAGGAATATTTTGGAAAGTGTTTCCACTGTTAAACACTTCAGAATTTCTCAGAAATTCTGCTTCCCAGCTGTAAAGAAAAGGCTTGTGCATAATTTCAAAGGGTTGAGAATACTTAATCCTGAAATTGTTTATTGGTTTTTTACTCTGTTTTGGCCTTGTACTTTGTCTCCAGTAGTATGTAGTTGGCACTCAGAAGTAATTTGATTCAGCTTGTCCTTCTGCACTGTTTGCTTTCTGTTCCGTTGTGCTGCTTTGCCTGTGGAGTCCTCTAGTCTGAGATCTGTTTTCTCACCTTGCCTGAATTCTGCCTCAACTGAATAGACATAGATTCAAAACCTGTGTTGCATTATTTTCTGGTTTCAGAAGTGTCCAGTCTTTTACTAGACAGACTTTCCTGGTTTTGAGTAACTTGCAAAACTGATAGTATTCCTGCCTGCTTCCCAAGAGTCTCTGTTTTTCAGACAAGGTTATGTTAACAAATCCATGAAACCCCAATAGAAATTCTGGGCTCTTTGCTGTGTGTCTACTTGCATCTTCTGCTTTCTGCCCTTGTCTTTGTGATGTCTTCGTTTTGCACATCCTCTTTATTTGTCTTACTTGAGTAAATGAATCCATCTGTCACAATCTTCTCACCTGGATGTCTGAAAGTTCTCTTCCCGGCAGGGGAATTATTTCACTGTTTACCTCTTAACTTTTGTCCTTCCATTTCCTTCTCTGTTACTTTGGTTTTATTTGCTGCAACGCTTCCTCCTCTTTATTTTCAGGAGTACTTCTAATCTCTTAACATGAACTGTGTGTTCCTGTACTTCAGGTTCTCTTCAAAGATTTTTTCCATATCTCTTCTTTGATTTTGATTAACGTTAACTGTTGAGATTTTTCTGGATGTATTCCCAAGACTCAGTCTGAGGTTTAAAATCCATCCAGTAGTACTACTGAATTCAAGTCTGCAATTCAGAATTGCATCGTTTGTAGAGCAGGGCCTTTTTAGAATTGAATTCAGTGGGATGAATCACAGAAGACTCAGGGCAGCAGGGTCTGTTTTAGTTGGATAAGGCTTTTGGTTAACTCTTCTCATTCCTGTAGATATGGATTTATCTTGTTTCATCTACACGCAAAACTTTGTAGTGTAATCAGTTACATAAAAATACATTCTCTTCCCTTCCTGTGTTTCTAGTTCTGTCTTAGTAATTTTCTTGAAATGTGTTAGCACAGTCCTGCTTCATGTAGTTCCTGTCCTTGTTTTTCTGTTCCTCCTGCTTTCCCTAGTCCTGTTCTGATAACCTCAGAAGTACTCTCTGTTCTTCTTAATTTCTTCATGCCTAAATAGAATTGTCTCCTCAACACCAAATCTGAAATGTTTTTGTGTTATCTTAGCAGCCCACAAGTAAATACCAGGTTAGTTTTTATGAGAATTTCCTTTTCAGTGTCAGAATCTGAGCTTGGTTTACCAGAAGAGCTCAGGAAAACTAATGTTTATTAAAAATCAGTGTATTCTGTAACTCCACCACGTTCGGCATAGTGCAGTTTAGGTTCAATGGAATACAGTATTCTCCTGAAGCTTTGAGATGTTTGTCTTTTTGATTAATGGAAATGGTGGAAAGCATTGTACTTGAATTGCAGGTGTTGTGCTTCTTCCAAGGATTATGAAAATCAGCTGTATTGTCTGGTGCCTTGGGAAAAATACAGCAGGAATTGAAAAGTCCTGCCAGGTTTCATGCTTTTGTTTTGCATGTGGTAGTATTGAGCTATTAAGAAAGACTTCAAATGTTGTGCGGTACAGCTCGTATTTCCTATCTGCTTAAAGGGAGAAGCAAAGTCTTTGATACTGCTACAGCTGTTGGATGTGAAGCTTTAATTAAAAAGTTCTTTGCTTTGTTTGGTAGCAATAGCTAAATATCCTGTTGAAGGAAATGTAACTTTTTTTAATCAGGGGTGATTAAATTCTTATGATCATGTTAGCAGATGTTTTGGGACAGATCTTAAACGAAAGTTTTAACAGTCATATCTGTTTCCATTGCTTACATGTCCATTACCAGTAGTTGTGGGTCTGTTTAACATGTTTTTCTTTGCTCCGTGTAATTATTATTTTTTCAACAAAATAACAGTACTTTGTGCTTTTACTGTGCATTCTGCTATTATCTTATTGTAAAACATGGGACCCCATTGTAATATATCTATGAGGGCTGCTCTGAAAGTAATGCCTCCTATTTTATTATGTCAGCCCATGACATGAGAGGCAGATGTTAGTGGGATGGCAGTAGAGGTTGAACCTCCCCGCCAGTATTCCATTACATTTTATTACTGTGCAATGAAAGCTTTGCTTCTATCATAAGCATGTATCCTTCTCAGTGTCTAGCTTCAGCAGTAGAGGTTTTCACAGAGCTCTGAGAGCAGAGCTACACTTTATAACCGGTGAGTCTGCCCCATGGGTTGGAAGTGATAAGCTTGGCTTTTGTTTGTAACTTTGAGACAGCTGCTCAAGAGTGGGGTTATTCTCATGTGTGCATTAACAGATAGCTTATTACCTGCTGGTGAAGATTAGTTAAGCATCCATAAATGTTGACGGTTTTTGTCATCACCAGGCATAATGTTAGGATTTAAATGCATTCCCAAAGTGGAAAATGCTCATGAAGATTTCTGTTTGATTGTTTTCAGAGTTGTGGGTTATACTGCTTTCTTTTAATGGGCTTGCTATGACAAATATAAAGCCTGTTCTTTTCAGCCTTTAGTTTACTAGCTATTAACAACAGAATATTTACAGTGAAAAAGATCTAAGGGGATAAACACATTATATTTTAGCACCTCAACATTTGCAAAAAATAAATGGACAAAACCACCTCCCTTCCCACTACAGCACTTATCTGGCAGAACTGGTTGGATTGCTTCTGTTCTCTTAGCTCTTGGGGCTGTTGTTTTGCCACTCATAGAACTGCTTCCCATGAGTTTATGTTGTGTTTGCACTGGAGGGGTTGAGAAGCAGCTGAAACTGTCAGCTTCATTCTTGTCCTGCATCCCACTGAATGTGAGCTGTGTATGAACTCAATAAGCAAATACGATTTTTGGTATTGCATTAAGTATATTCCTGTGCTGTGCTCTGGTGGTATGTAGCTGTTCAGGCTTTGACATTATTAATGGAAGCATGCCTGACTTCAGCATGTGCAAGGCTTAATCATGAGCATCTAACCCATCTTTTAACAATGAGGCAGAGTTCAAGTAGATTTTCAGGTGATCAGTTGTGCCAGACAAAACTGAATTCCTTCTTTGATAGAACGACCAATTCCTTTTTTCCTCCAGACAAAGAGAAGAGATGTAGTCCCATATGTCATACTTCACTTGTGCTCTTGAGGCTGTGCCAGACAGTAAACAGCTAATTCATGTAAAAGAGATGATCGTTGCGAGAGTTGGTGTTTGCTGAAGGAAACAACTGCTTGTGGTTCTTTTTTTTATTTAGGGCAACCACCTCAAAAGCCATAAGCAACAACAAAAATTCCTGCAGGAGTGATTGGAACGAGAAATGTTGGCAATAAGGGGATTTTCCAAGGGCTCAAATTGAGGGCTAGTCTTGCACTGTTTGCAGTAATGACCTTGGCACCAAAAACTCGTTGGGATTTTCTTATGAGAATTTGTGGTGTGTTGTCAGTAGGTGACAACTGAGGAAACGCATGTGCAGCAGAACACATGCGTTTGGGACATGGTACAGATACAGAAAAACCAGTAAGACTGGGCATGTCAAGGCCAATAACAACCCTCCTGGGAGACAGTAGAAATCCTTACTGTTGCAGCATGAGTAACTGGAGAGAAGTGAACATGAGAGTGGAAGATGTATAGGGAAGGATATTCTGTGGAGAATAAGCTGCAATTAAGGCATTGTACAATGTTCTTCCAGCTGGAATATTACTTGCAGTTCTGGCTACTGTATTCAAGAAACATTGATTGAAGCTGCTTGGAATTCAATGAAGGGAATATTATGGGAATAAAGAGCCTGTTATGGAAGGACAGTAGAGAAATTTTTCAGTCTGTGGGTAAGATCTAATGGCTGGATAAAATAAATGTAAATGAATGGAAAAGCTCTTGCCTCTTAAGGTGGGATCCTGGAAGAGCCTCTGTGGTCATTTGTCCAGTGTGTTTTCCCCCAACTCTTTCTGTACAGGGAGTGATATTGTTTAAACCTACCTTTATAAATGAATCAGTTGGGTATCTTACATGAGTTATTGCCTTTGTTTATAAACAGTATTGGACAGTATTGATTTATGTAATTGGAAATGAAAAATCATCGTTATGAAGATTTTGTTTGGGACCTGAGCAAGGTCAGTTGAGCTCCCAACACGCTGTGGAAGAAAACTTGTTTTTATTCTTGTGAATTATTTTTTTAATCTCTAATGTCGTTCTGGGAACACTGTTACATCCCTAAAAGGCAGCAGCATATTTAAATTATCCCAGTAATGAATAATAATATACAGTAAGGAATAATAATAGTTTCATTATAAGTGTTAAAATTTTCACTGATAGTTTAAAAAAAGGAAATGCTATTTATCAGATGTCAAAAACAGGATAATTTACCAAATGCAGAAATTTAGGATTTAGTGAAATTAATTCAGGTGTAAGAATATTGGTGGCCTGTATTTGACTCCTGCATAGTTTGCAAGATTCTTGCACATAAAACCTAGTTTTGTGGTATTTTTGCTTCTAATTCTACCCTCTTGTTAGCAATTTGTGGGTCAGGCTGGGTCACATCACACTTCATTTCAGTTTTCAGTTCCTTCTTACTTCATCTACTTTTATTCCTCCATCATACAGGTAGTTAGGGCAGTCGATATATGAATCATTGTGGAGATGACTGTTCCTGTAACATTTGAAAGAAAAAATTGTTTTTTGATCAAGCATTCCCAGTAAAAGATAAATAATTCTATGTGAACCAAAAAACTCTGAGTAACTAGTGAAATAAGTTGACCTTTTTCTTTCCAGTTTTGCAGGTAGGAAGACAAACCTGATGAGCTGAATGAGTTTTCTGTTTAGCTGCTGTGTCTGAAATAAAACTAGTTCATAGACTGCATGCAATTTCAGTTATTCATTGGTGGGGTATTTCTTGTTTTGCTTGTAGTTGCCTTGTGGTCACCGGTGTGAAGAGATTTGCCATTCAGGTGATTGTCCTCTGAACTGCAGCCAGAAGGTTAAACTCAAGTGTCCTTGTAAGCGACTGAAAAAGGTAAGTTTTGAAGTTGCAGTTCTGAGAGTGACACATTTTCTTTGTATGTTCCTAGGCTTGTGTACATGGATTGTCTCTGGTCAAGACTGGAATAGAATCAGTTACTTGAGCAGAGCAGCAACAGCAGCTGAAAGTCTGGGTGGAACAATCAAAATATTCACTAAGGAAAATAAAATTCATTGTAGAAAATGTTAGCTCCCAGATTTGCAATACCTTTCTCTTCAAGCACACTTCAATTTTTGTAGTTCCATTAGGAAAATAATCAGATGATCTGGAGTGATTTAAGAAGTCAAAGCACATTTTCCTCATTAGGAACTGAGAAGTTTATAATTACATAAATTGGAACAGTCACAGATGTTTTGAATTCCTAATTGATGGTTGTCTGAGGCCCTTAAAGCAAACAGAGGCATCAGCATCCTTAGCTTTCAGCAGAGATAAAGGACAAAGCTTATAGCTATCAAGTATGATGAGGGGAAAACCAGAGGCTGCTGTGACCTCTTGACAAGTGTTAACTTAATGAAAAATTCACTATCTGGCTTGAACAAAGCATGCTTAAATTATTTTCAAGACCCGGTTAACTTCTGAGCTTTCCACACAGATGCAGTTTCCCCAGAGTTCTTAGCTTCTCCAAGAAATGTCTTCAGAAATCTCAGATCTTGCAGGGCGCATGTTCAAGAGAAAGGATGGTAATGCCCAGAGTACGTGCTTCAAATTGAGCAGTCTCTGCTTATAAATAACTAGCTTTTCTTTATTTGTAAGTTGAAATGTTGACTTCTGCTGAGGATAAATTATTTTGTTGTGACTAAGTGCTCTTACTAATTTCAGTTTTTCTTACTCTACTGTGTTCAGTAAAATCAATAATATCATTGGTTGCGTGTATACTTCCGCTTCTTGTTCCTTAAGATATAGGTTTACAGTTGGACTTGATGATCTTTGAGGTCTTGTTTCTTATGCCAGACTTAATTGAATAAGGAAGATGGGTATTTCCATGATAGCTCTGTTACATCTAGTTGTTGCTGTCCCTAATTTTCATACTGTTTTTGGAAAACTGAAATGTGTTATCATCTTCTGCTGAGTTCTGATGCTGTATAGCTATTTCAGACCAGTTCAGATTTTATTGTCCCAGAGTGCCGGGATGTCTTCAGTGATTATGTGGATGTCCAACTGAAATGTGGTAGCAAGAAGCAATGAAATTAATGTTTAGGATGCTCACTTTTCACTTTTACAGTGGCCTGAAATGGAACATTCCAGATCTGCTATTCTGAAAGTTTTATGGTCCTTAAATATGATGACGGTTACTTTTTTTCCCCCCCTCAATCTTGTAAATTTGATTTTAATAAGGTGGAAAGGTTGTTATGAGTTAATTATATAATTAATAAAAATTAATTCTTATATGATGACAGCCCACTTATTTAAATAGCCATGAAGTGGTCCTTCTGATTCCTAGTGAAATGGTGTCTCCCTTCAGAAAGAGAAGAAAACACTATCCCCACCTTAAATATCATCTCACTGTTTTCCAGGTCAAGCCCCAAATCCATGCTCTCTTTTGTACAGAGAGCTACAGTGTAGAGGGTAAATGATGGTAGAACAAATAAGCCACTGATAATTGGACTGTGTATTAGTTGCAGCTAATCTGACTGCAGAAATATGACTCGTTTCTGTAGTGTGAAAGATGATGTCCTTTAACGTTTGCTTTATGCATCTGCCCTTGCCTGAGATCGTAATTAGGATATCTTTGATTCCAGAAGGTCCTTATGCATATTTGCTTGGAGCTGCATACTTACAGCAGATAGTGTACTTCTTTCTTAGCTTGGATTGGATAGTGTACCTGTATATTTAGTCTTTTGTGCCTGCAGCCTGCGATCTTGAAGATAAGGAGAAACAGAATTGAGTACCTAATATTTGCAGTTGAATTCTCCTCTACCAGTCTTCGGTCTGTGTATACTACTGGTGAAGTTGGGGGTTGACAGGACACGTATTCCAAGCTGCTCTGTAAATATGCCTCATCTGAACCATCACAATTAATATCAAATGTAGGAGCTCATAATTTGAGTGCAAAACAGGAGGATTTTTTCTTCCTTTTCTGGTGTTGAAGTTAACTGTTGCATCATGAGGCTATGCATGTAAACATGCAAGGTCGTATAAACCACTTGAATTTGTAACCCACAACTTGTAGTGGACCATATTCTTAACCATCTAGGCAGGTGGTTTATCTTAGCGTGCTGGAATTGCTCTGAAGAAGTTAGTTTTTGGATTTTGCTGTATGCTATGAAAATTGTTCTGCATATTGTCAGAAAGCATGAAAACCAGAATAGCTTCTGGCTATGTTACTGTGCTTTCCTGACAAAATTCTTCATAGGCTAGTAGTATAGATTATAAGATTATAACTTTCTCTCTGTGCTGGTATTCTGTTTTGGTTTTGTTGGTGGTTTTTTTTGGGGTTTTTTTTCTGTTGTTGTTTGTTTGTTTGTTTTGGCCTTCAATGTAAGGGGGAGGAAGGAGAAGGAAGTAGGGGAGATCTTCCCATGACCAGACCTTGCCCTGTAGTTTCAGCCAGTTTAGAGAATTGATACGAAGTTTCAGAAGAGTTACTTATTAGTTACTTTGCATGGTATCTTTTGTAACAGAGTTCACAAGGTTATATTGCTTTGTCTTAAATAAACAAGTGAAAAAAAAGACAAGAAAAATTAAACTGGACCACTTGATTTATTCTTGATTCAGTTTAGCTTATCAGAAAGAAGGAAAATAGAAAAGGATGCTTGAATACAGTTACAGTTTCAAATAATATTTATTTATTAGCTTCATTCTGTAAATATACCGAATAAAATTGTTTTACAATTTTCCCAACAAAATGAACGTTATAATTAAATTTTTATATAGGGAAATGAATTACAAACAATTCAATTTATACTTAACAGGAAGTACAGTGCAGCAAGATACAAGAAGGCCAAGTTTCCCTGGAGTGTGATGCGTTATGCAAGGAAATGAAACGGAAGGCGTCTGAGGTGGTGTATCCATTTTAGTTATGTTGTCTTCATTACCTTGAGAAAAGTTGGAAAAAACAGGCAGATCGTTATTTTTTCAAGACAGTAATAGCAAGAAATGCAGTGTAACTCAGCGTACAGTTTAATGGCACATTTAATTTTTGGACTATTGAATCTGGCTTATTGCTGAGAATTGCACTACTTGTAGATAGTGTCAACTCACTTGATGAAACACTATGTTAAGGTAATGCTCTATTACCTCTTTATTTTTATATAATATATAAATGAAATAGAGATGAAAAGATAGAAAGAGAATTGTAAAAAGCTTTGTTTGGAAATGCTTGTGGCTTCTGTTACAAGACTGGAGGGAGGGGAAACACATCAGGAAAGGGCTTTCCCTTTCAAAGGACTTTTAAAGAGACTGTTACAGCACATAAAAATTAGGATATTTATCTTCACTTAGGGGAAATGTTCAGCAAAACACAGAATGAAGAAAACCCAGTTCAAACAAATACAACCATAAATGTAAACTCATTTCTAGGCTCTCAGGATGGGAACATGACAGAATCACTGCAAAAATTGGAAGCTGGCTCCAGAACAAGACTTGCAGTCTTTTGTAACCAAGCACTGATTAACAGTGAGTGCCAAGGAAGGATATACATTACTTTGAAAACCAGGAATAATTTAACTATTCAGGTTGTCAGTACAGAGAGAGCCTAAGTGACCTCTTGAATTCCTTTCCAACTATTTCCCCCTTGAGATTCCAAGTTGTATTTGATACTGCGAGGTCAGGCACTGTGCCCTGACTCCCAGCTGACCAGCTGCACCAGTTTGTGTAGGTTGAAGACAGAGGAAATGGACACTGAGGTGCTCCAGGCAATGCTGACCCACAAGCACATGTCCAATCCCTGGGACATTTGTATTCTCTGTCCTTCCTGCTTGGCCTTCATCTCCCTCCATAGCCATTTAAAGCATTTTAAGAATGCAACTCATGTCTTAGAGGCAGTCCCTTATTAAAACAATACCTAGTTTTATTGTTCACACAGGTTTGTAAAGTCTGAGAAAAAAAAAAAAAAAAAAAGAAAAAGAAAAAGAAAAAAAAAAAAAAAAGAAGAAGAAAATAAAAAGAAATTAAGAAAAGGAGAACCAAGATGGGTATTAAAGGGAACATTAGCTCATCTTCTAACACCCTACTTAGTGCTGTTTGAGATCGCTAAATTCTGAATGGCTTTCTTAATGCCCCTAATAATCAAGATGTGCTAGACTCTCACACACCCACCACCACAGCTGACTGGCTCTGGCATAACTCCAGCTCTTTGATTAAAACCTGGCACTAGAAGAATCCACAGGTTAACCCCATCCACTTGCCTGGGGCTGGATCTTCCATCCCCTTCATGGAGTGAGAAGGTGGGAGGTCTGCAGCTGGAAGAAAGATGGATGTGGTGTGGCAGAACTTTGAAAAAGCACTTGATGGCTGCTTGGCAAACATTTTCTCCCTGGTGGTACTGGTAGCAGGTTCTTAGTGCTGTAGGTCTCAGGGTGTTTCACTGTGCAGATGACACTATTTCCTCTTCAGAGATGGGCAAAAGAGGGGGAAAAAATGTCCTGATGAAGGCAGACTCCACTGAAAGCTCACAGGTGCCAGCTCAGCAGTCTATTCATCAAGCTGCCCTGCCTTTAGCGTTATCACAGCAAAGATTGAAAAACAATTGCATGCAGCATCTCAGCCATCTGTAGTCCATTCCAGCCTCTGGGACATATACTGCCTTGGGAACAGCCCTTTTCACACTGACAAAGTGGTAAGTCCCGTACCATCTTCTATCCCTTTCCACGCTCAGCTGCTTGTACTCACTGTTTACTTGTTTCTCCTTCAGGAAGAGGCAGCTGGTAGCAAGAAACGCAGGAATCCTGCAACTCCTCCATCCCTCGCAGCCAGCTCTCAGGGATGCCCAGCACTGGGGGTCTGCTGGACAGCAAAGGAGGGTTCACAGCTCCTGGATGTGGCAGCAGGACACCGGGGTTCAGTTCTGATTCTGCTATATATCAGACACCTGGAGCTATCCTTAGCTCCACTGGCCATGAAATGAGAGACAAGCAGAACTAATCTCCCATACACACAAAGGAAACACTTTCATCCATTAATCTGGCCATACAACTAGGAGAATCTCAGGGCAGGCACTAATTGTAGTTTTTCCAGTTTTGTTTTTCATGCACCAACAATAAACAGCCTGATTGTTTCATTATCTGCAAACTTAATGCACTGCACAATTTCAAATCCTTGCCATTGCAGAGAGAGTACTCTCACCATCTCTCAGCACAGAGGATTTTTTTTGGCTAGAGCTTAAGTTAGATTGCTGTTGCATAATCAGTGTTTCATTAGGGCAAGCTGCCAGGTCAGGGAACATGTAAATCCCTATAATATCTGTCCTGGTAGAAATCCTACTGATCTAATCCAGAGAGATCCCAGCTCTACATCAGTGGCCCCTACCAGATGCAAGCACAGATAGACACATCACAGCCTCCTGCATTCTAGGGACTGTCATTGCTATGAGATTTTAATCAGATCCTCCTGGACCAGCTCCCTCCATTGCCACACCCAGGGCCAGGCTGATCAGGGGCTCATCCAAGATTCATTAATTCTGGTTCCCCACATTTTTATAATGAGCTTGTGGTGCCATCCATTCTTTTCTGCCTCCCTCTGCTGTGACCACAGGGATCACTTTGTCGGATGGGGAAAGCCAGCAACTCCAGCAGGAAGAGCAGCTGAGTGGGTTTTCCCTGTATTAAACTCCAGAGGGAAAGACACAAAATTAGTGACTTTTCCTAAACACACAGTCTGAACTGACAGTCTGTAGCACAATTTCTTTTGTCCTGGCTATGCTGTGCACAAGGAAGTCTGCTCTCCACTGGCTCTTGGTGCAAATCCCCTCCGACTGCAGGGGAGAAAGGTTATACTCACATAAGAGAAGGAGTTCATAAGTTGCTCTTCTTCATACAAACAGCACTCCTGAGCAAAGACATGCTTTCCTCATGGACACAGGGAGCTGCAGAGCAGAGCTGAAGCTGCAAGGAAGCAGCCAGATGCACATCCCACCAGCAGGCAATGGTACATGGTATTTCTCCTGCACCTACAGCCTGGATGCTGCAAGTCATTGGGTTTGTGCAACTGCAGGCTCAGCATGAGTCTGGCTCCAACAGCAGGTGGTCTGATGAATCTATTTGAGGCTGCTTTCATTCGTCAGGCCACTATGGTCACCTCCTGGCCCCTCTGCTTTCCCAACCTGTTTCCAAGTAGTTCCTCATGCACTATAAGGATACAAACCCTCAACGAATTTCCTTTATCTTCCTGCAGTGTATTTGTTAGACGCTGATTGGGTCCTTCTTTGCATTTATTTCTTTGCACCAGCTGCCATTCCCACCTGCATCATTGTGGATGCCTAGCAGCTCCAAATGACAATATGGATTTCCACCACCTCTTACACCTGTGCTCATAGCTGATCTTTTGCTGTTCAGTATTCAGCTTTAGGTCTGTCCAAGAGCTTTTGCACAGCCTTCAGTAAACAGAGGAGACTACACTGGTATTCAGTGACAGAAATCCATTAGTGCCAATATTTGTTAGCTTTAATAAAGCCATGATGAAAAAAGCAGTCACCTTTTACATGGCCTTTGGCTATGCCTAGGATACAAGAGAAAATCTGGCAGTGCCAGTCCTATGAGATACAGAGGGCCACTCAGGAGGTTTGTAGTCAATTGACTTCAAAGAACCTCAGAGTGCTCAGCAACCCACAAGAAGAGCTTTGTTTATAAAAGCAAAAAGACTCCAATCTTCAAAAAGGGCAAGAAGGAAGACCCGGGTAATTACAGGCAAGTCAGCCTCACCTCTGTCCCAGGGAAGGTGATGGAACAGCTTGTGCTGGATGCCATCTCCAGACAACTGGGTGATATGGAGGCTATCAGGAGTACTCAGCATGGGTTCACCAAGGGGAGGTCGTGCTCGACCAACCTGGTCGCCTTTTATGAAGATGTCACTAGCTGGGTGGACAGGGGGAGGGCGGTAGATGTAGTCTACCTTGATTTCAGTAAGGCTTTTGATACTGTCCCCCATGACATCCTTATAAAGCTGAGGAAGTATGGGATAGATGAGTGGACAGTGAAGTGGGTTGAGAATTGGCTGACTGGCAGAGTGCAGAGGGTTGTCATTGCCGGTGTGGTGTCTGGATGGAGGCGTGTAACTAGCAGTGTCCCCCTGGGGTCTGTACTGGGTCTGGTCTTGTTAAACATCATCAGCAACCTTGATGAGGGGATAGTGACCACCCTCAGCAAGTTTGCTGATGACACGAAGTTGGGAGGATTGGCTGACATGCCTGAAGGCTGTGCTGCCATTCAGCGAGACCTGGACAGGCTGGAGAGCTGGGCAGTAAGAAACCGGATGAGGTTTAGCAAAAGCAAGTGTAGAATCTTGCACCTAGGGAGGAATAATTATATGCACCGGTACAGGCTGGCAGAAGACCTGCTGGAGAGGAGCTCTGCTGAGAGGGACCTGGGCGTCCTGGTGGACGACAGATTGACCATGAGCCAGCAGTGTGCCCTTGTAGCCAAGAAGGCCAATGACATCCTGGGGTGCATTAAAAAGAGCGTGTCCAGCAGGTCGAAGGAGGTGATCCTCCCCCTCTACTCTGCCCTATTAATGCCTCATCTGGAATATTGTGTCCAGTTCTGGGCTCCCCAGTACAAAAAAGACAGGGATCTCTTGGAGAGAGTCCAGCGGAGGGCCACGAAGATGGTGAAGGGCCTGGAGCATCTCCCCTATTAAGAAAGGAAATGCCTTGTCCAGAAGCAAGCAGTGGGCTGGAGAGGGCACCAAAACCAAACCCTGCTTGCACCTTTCCCTCTCCTCATTCCACATGCTGACATTTATTTTAAGAGCAAAAACAAGACTACAGTGAAGAAAGCTCCAGAACAACTCAGCTACTTTATTCACCCCCTTCTCTTTCCACTACAGAAGATTCTCAGAAAACCTCCAAGAGCCACGTTACTGCTCTGCTGACCCTTCTCTGGGATGCATCAGTGCGCTCAGAAATGACTGAGAGCAACACATGCACACAGACACACAGCAGATCCCTACACAACCACTTCTCCACTAGGAAACAGCATCAAAAAGCAGCTGGTGGGAAGAGTAGAAGTGGAAAGCGGGCATGGTGAGAGAAGTGCTTTGGGCAGCAAGGAAAGGCCATCTGAAGCTCCTGGGTTAAGTCCCTTCTGCAGAGGGTGTCGGTGATGCCGTCTCCTTTGCAAACTCTTCCTGCATGGGGAGAAGCATTGGTCTCCCTCATCCCTGGGCTCTCCAGCATTTTGAGGGTCTCTCCTGCTGGGGGTTTTCCCATGAGAAATGAGGCACCAGCCCTGAGAGAAACTCTTCCTGCAGGAGATACAGTCCTAGTAGCTACCTGTCCTGTGGACTGCAATGTTTAATGAGGACTGAGCTTTGCATGAAGTTCTTCTGGGAGTGTGAGGAGCTCTCTGCTAGGCACAAAGCCCTTCTCACACTCAAGGCTTCCTGCCATTTCAGCTCACTGGTGCAGACATTCTGGTAACACAGCAGATGGGATTCTCTGAGGGAGAGAAAAGACAAGTTCCCAGGCATCTCCCTGCATGCAGGCCTGGCCAAAATGTTCTAAAATGTCCGACAGAAGCTATGGTCTCTCTCCTGTGTGCATATGCTGGTGCAGCTTCAATTCAGAACTCCCTTTGAAGCTCTTACCACACTCAGGACACTCACAGGGTCTCTTTTTCCTGATGGATGCTCTGATGCAGTGTCAGCTCAGAACGCCTTTTAAAGCTCATCCCACACTCAGGACACTTATAGGGTCGCTCTCCTGTGTGCATGCACTGGTGCATCTTCAAATCAGAACTGCTTATGAAGCTCTTCTCACACTCAGAGCACTTATATGGTCTCTCTCCTGTGTGGACACGCTGGTGCATCTTCAGTTCAGAGCTGCTTATGAAGCTCTTCCCACACTCAGAGCACATGCAGGGTCTCTCTCCTGTATGGATGCTCTGGTGGAGCTTCAAATTAGAACTGCTTATGAAGCTCTTCTCACACTCAGAGCACTTATATGGTCTCTCTCCTGTGTGGATGCGCTGGTGGAGCTTCAAATTAGAACTGCTTATGAAGCTCTTCTCACACTCAGAGCACTTATATGGTCTCTCTCCTGTGTGGACACGCTGGTGCATCTTCAATTCAGCACGCCTTTTGAAGCTCTTCCCACACTCAGGACATTTATATGGTCTCTCTCCTGTGTGGATGCGCTGGTGGCGCTTCAAATAAGAACTGCTTATGAAGCTCTTCTCACACTCAGAGCACTTATATGGTCTCTCTCCTGTGTGGACACGCTGGTGCACCTTCAGTTCAGAGCTGCTTTTGAAGCTCTTCCCACACTCAGGACACTTATAGGGTTTCTCTCCTGTGTGGATGCGCTGGTGGTGCTTCAAATCAGAACTGCTTATGAAGCTCTTCTCACACTCAGAGCACTTATATGGTCTCTCTCCTGTGTGGACACGCTGGTGCATCTTCAATTCAGCACGCCTTTTGAAGCTCTTCCCACACTCAGGACATTTATATGGTCTCTCTCCTGTGTGGATGCGCTGGTGGCGCTTCAAATAAGAACTGCTTATGAAGCTCTTCTCACACTCAGAGCACTTATATGGTCTCTCTCCTGTGTGGACACGCTGGTGCATCTTCAGTTTAGAGCTGCTTTTGAATTTCTTCCCACACTCAGAGCACTTATAGGGTTTCTCTCCTGTGTGGACACGCTGGTGGATGGTGAGGTGGGTTCTCCTTTTGAAGCTCTTCCCACACTCAGTGCACTTGCAGGGTCTCTCTCCTGTGTGAATGCGATGGTGGATGGTGAGGCTGGAACTGTTTTTGAAGCTCTTCCCACACTCAAGGCACTTATACAGTCGCTCTCCTGTGTGGACACGTTGGTGTATTTTGAGTGTAGAACTATCCTTAAAGCTCTTCCAACACACAAGGCACTTATACGGTCGCTCTCCTGTGTGGACACGTTGGTGTATTTTGAGTTTAGAACTATCCTTAAAGCTCTTCCCACACTCAAGGCACTTATACGGTCGCTCTCCTGTGTGGACACGTTGGTGTATTTTGAGTTTAGAACTACCTTTCAAGCTCTTCCCACGCTCAAGGCACTTGTACAGTCTCTCTCTTCTGTGGATACAATGGTGGGAAGTGAGGCTCCCACTGTCCGTAAAAGTCTTTCCACAGTCAGAGCACTCAGAGGCTCTCTCTCCTGTGTACATGCACTGCTGGCCAGTGGGGTGGAGTCTCCATTTCATGCTCTCTGCAGAATCACAGAACTCGTAATGCCTCTTTGCTGAGTGCGTGCACTGGTGGCTAGTGATGCTGGAATCCAGTTTAAAGCTTTTCTCACACTCAGTGCATGGATTCTGCTTTTTCATCTGGCACACATCCTTGCTCCTGGTTTCCTCAGGCTGCTTTGGACCTATGTTGGAGTCCACTGGGTTCCTCAGTGTCATTCCCAGACGCTTTCCCAGGGGCTTCTTGATGTGCTCACCCTGACCTTGCTGCAGGACTTCCTGGACATCCCTTCTGATTTCTTCCACAGAGATGTGATTCTGCTGCATTTCCGCTACACAATTTCTCTGCGGAACCTCCTTTGTATTTTTGATCCCATCAGCTGCTGGATGACAGAGGAAATGCAGCAATAGCACACGGTGCCCAAAATAAAACACAGGCAGAGAAGGCTCTTACAGCCCCAACATTCCCCTTCCCTCCACCACCTCACCTGGGCTGAGGTCTCCTGGCATGGCCTCAGGGCTACGCACATCTGGGATCCAGGGGTCTTCCCCTCGTTCAAGCAGGGAGATCAGCATGGGCTTGGGGGCTGGAAGTGGAGCTTCAGGGAGAGAAACAGGGAACAAGAGAGCATTTCCCTCATGCTGGCACAGTGCCTGTTCAACAGTTCCACTCTGTGCCCCTCCCCAAGGAGAAACCACCATTTAGGTCTAAATTACACTGTGCCTACAGCTTCCCTTGGAGCAAAGAATGTTTTGACATCTCTGAACATTGTGAAGGGATATTTTTTCTTTCAAATTAACTTTACAACAGCTTATTTGTTTTCTTACAGTCTACCAGAGGTCAAGGCATCAAAATGTTGATGGCAATTGCATGGAAAATCCTCAATTCCATAGCAGTAACCAGGGATTCATCTGTGAGCTGGAGCTGGTGGCACCAAGCAACACACAACACAAGGGCTGGTTTTCTCCCTCCTGGCTGATGCCTGCTTGCCAGCACTGACTCTGTGGCTTTGATCAGAGTGTCGTGCATACTAATCCCTTCTGAAACTCATGCTTTTCAGTATCTCCTTTCTTGCTGGCACTGTGGTGTGAGTCAATATGTAGCTGCATGGTGTTTATTCAAGTCCCAGCTTGCAGAGGCTCATTCTGCACAGCCAAAGGTGCCCTAACGAGGAGGAAAGGCAGACAAGCTCTCACCCAGCGAGGCCACACACTGGTATGTCTCCAACATCACGTCCCGGTAGAGCTCTCGTTGCACAGGGTCCAGCAGCGCCCACTCCTCCCTGCTGAAATACACGGCCACCTCCTCAAAGCTCACGGGCTCCTGCAAGCAAAGAGGCTCCTTGCTGGGAACAGCCAAGGCCCAGGCAAGCAGCTCGCACAGGACAGAACCTCACACCCCAGCTGCTTTTCTGTCCCCAGCACACACACGCTGGCTGAGGGCACCTCCCTCTACCCCTGCATTCACATCCCTGGACCCTTGGCCTCTCCTGCCTGCTTCCCCAACCCCTACCTCAACTGGATGTGCTGCGGCCATTTGCTGCTCTCCTGCAGGCTGGGATGATCACGGCTGGAAGGCAGAAGTTGAACTGGAGCCTGCAGAGAGAAGAGAAATGGCAGGGGAGCTGTGAGGGAATGCAGCAGTCCCAGTCCCAGCTCAGCCCTTCTGCAGGGCACTGCCCAGCCTTGCAGAGGAAGACAATGAGCTGCAGCACAGGAAACAGTCTGGCTCAAAGAGATGAACCGTCACAAAGCTGTCTCAGACTGGGAGGCTGAAACAACTGGTAGCTGACACTTAGTTCAACAGCTGAGACTGAGAGGGGACTTAAGACAAAGCACGGCAAGGAGGCAGTCATCTTACCCCAAAAGAGGGAACAGCCCAAGTGCCCCTCCAGCTCTGCTGCACAGCAGCGGGCTGCACCACAGGACCTGCCCTCGAGCAGGGCTGTTTCTGCAGCTCACACCTGCACAGAGATCCCTTGCAGCTTGACATCAAGACTCCTTCTCAATACAGATCTTCTGTAAGACACCCGTGGTTACTTTGGAGCTTTCATGTATTCTCTAAGGTTTTGTCTTAGAGGGACTGTGCACGTATGATTCCTTCCACACAAAGCCTTGACCAAGCTTGGGACTAGGAGAGGATCCAGCCACATCCTAGCTCCTTACCTCTGTGGTCTGAAGACATGAGAAAAAAAGGGGAACTACTCTGAGCCTCGTGACTCAATGGGAGGGCCTCCTGTAGGTGTGTGCGTAACCCTACCCTCCATGCAGTAAATAACCAAGTGTATCCAGCCACCTCCGATCCTGCTGTGTCACTGTTAAATCACTACAGCATATCCCTATTATATCAACAAATATAGTCCTGCTTCTCCCTTAGGAGTGTATGCTGTGTTTGGATCCACTTGTGACCAATGGGCAAAGTCTGCAGGATGGCAAGAAGGGAAACAAACCGATGACAAGAGACATGAAGCGCATCCCAAATTCTTCTGTGAGTGTTCTCCTGGCGACTGCTGTAGTTGAGCGGAAAGCAGAGGTCACTGGGGACAGTAATTGGATGCAAAATGGGAAAGGTGTTATCAGCATCGTGTCGGGTTTGGAAGTGACATATGAAGCAAAGGAGAACTGCACCGGTCCTCCCAGAATCAAAAGCGACTGATATTCCACAATATTTCTGCTGCACTACGTGGTGCAAGTTGTGCAGGTAATGCTTATTCACACAATAAACGAAGACCTCCCCGAGTCGCCTACAATCCATAGGCCACACATACTCCACCTGTAGGGTTTGGCTCCAAACAGATGCAAAACTGCACCCATAGCACTAATTAAAGGCACTGCCTCTACACAGTTAAGGCAAACAGAGGCAGCAGAATGACGGCTTATTGCCTGCCCTAGCTGCAGTTAAGGAAACTGAAGAGTGATACACGAGGAATGGGAAAGGGGAGTTCTATTGGAGGCCTGAGTGGTGAAGGAAGTTGAGGACATACAACAAGGACAGCCTGTGCCAACTGGGGGATCTTTTGATTGACTGCAAGCACGCCTAAAGGGGACGGCTACCCAGGAAAGAGATGCAGAAATACTGTTAGAAAATGGTATGGCCATCCAATCATCCAGCAGGAGGTGCAGAAAAGCACCTGGTTCATGGAAGAACACCGTGAATGCAGCCCCCAACACTCAAACACAGCAAGCCTGCTGGAGCACCACCTCCACAGATCCGTGAGGGAACACCTGGTGGCAAATGGATTAAATCCTCTGGCAGATGTCCGTACATCCTCTCAGGAGTAGAAGTAGCCCTGGGCTTGCTGAAATCAAGCAAGCCCTCAGAAAAGGGTTGGGAAAAGTACTCTGTAAAGGTGACTGATGTAGTTCTCAAAACCACCTACTGCTGATGTTACCTAAAAGTGGTGATGGCTCACACTCCTCGGGTAAGGAAGTGCAAAACGGCGAGGAGTCAACTGGATGGTTCACACTTCTCAAATAAATAGGATGGCTTACTTAAACACAACAATAAATCAACAAAACATCCAACCACATGGAGATTATTTTTCCATCTCCTGAGAAGAGAGAGTATCTGACAGCACTGCAGCCAAACCAGCCTGTGACAGTCACAGCCACCACCAGCCGATGCTGTGCTGGGAATTTTAACTGAACCGTGAAGGCAACTTATCGAATAGCAGCAGTGCTAAACAGAACAATTAAGGCAATAAACAACCACGTGGTTACAACAGCCTTGTTAAGCAGTTGTTAGAGCACTCCAGGACACCTGCATGATATCAATAAATTCATTCCTCCCTCCCTCTTCAGCTGAGCACGCAGACTGCGCTCACTGCCAGGGGACGCTCTCAGCAGCGCGTGCCCTTTGCAGAAGGCACCTGGGCTGTGCTTTACTGACCTGCTGCTGCTCGGCCGTGTTCTCAACGCGTGCTCCAGTCAGCCCACAGGCTGCCAGCTTCTCATCGTCTGTTCCAGAGCCCAGTGCCGGAGCTGCTGCAGATGCTGAACGTGCTCAGGGCCCGCAGCTGTGTGCTCAAGGCATCTGCAGCTGCCGGGACAGACTCAACAAAAGCCTTGCCAGGGCTTTGCACAACCCCAGCTGAGCCATCAGGCAAGCGCTCAGCAAACAAAAGGTAACGCCATTTCAAGGGTCGCCAGAGGCACGTGTTGCCCGCAGGGTCCCCGAAGAGAAGCTGGGGGCTGCCGGGGAGGAGGAGCAGGGCGAGTGCAAATTTCCACTTGGAGGCTTCACATTAAGACACTCCAAAGGAGGCATCGGGGGGTTTAAAGCTTCCATCAATCCACACGTGCACAGCTGCAGAGCGAGGCCGTCTCCTGTCTCCCGTGGCCCAGAGGAAGAACTGCAGCCCCAACTGCGCTGTGTTACAGAGATCCAACTGGGCAGCAGAGCACGCTGACCTCCTCTGCTCCCTTCCTCACTGTCCCAGCTCCCAGCCCGTTCCCGTGCCCCTCGGAGCCCAGCCCGGGCTGCATGAACTGCCGCCCTGGTTGCAGCCCGTCTGGGCCAGCAAACCTGCTGCGCTGAGCGGGAGCTGGAGCCGGGACCAGGGTCCCGCCTGGGGTACGGCAGTGCGGGTTCCGCCCCGTCCGGGGCCGCTCCCCGCTCCTCTCCCGGTGCTGCTGGCAGGGGGCAGGAAGCGTGCGCTCCTCTGCACGAGCCACGAAGGGCACCTACCTTGGGTGCGGAGCAGGCTGCTCCCAGCTCTGGTGCAGGTAGCCGGGCTCCTCGGAGTCGCGTAGAGCAGAGGACGCCGAGTGCCCTCAGCCCGGAGCTGGCCGCAGGACGGCCTTGGTGCACCTCCTGCCACCGCGGTGCTGCCCGGATGGCTTCCAGCCAGGCTCTCGCCTCTTCCGCACAGGCTCAGGAAGGCAGGAATTCCCACAACGATCACGCCCAGAGCTCGTTTTCATGGCAAATCTGCCCCCGGGGGATGGCGATGGGAAGGGGTGCTGGGGAGGAGGGAGGGAGGAATGGGGGCTGTGTTTTGTTACGCTAATGAAGCATCCCTTTCTGCCGGCTCTCTTTGCTTCCTTCGGTGGGGACATTCGCACACCCTTGTCATCAGGCATCCCTCCCTTGCTGTCCTGGCGTTCCTTTCACTCCTCTCCCCCACGAGTATGTCCCAGCAAGAGGCAGTCTCCGGTACAGCACCAGAGGACATTGTGTGTTGAACAGAACTCTTGCAATGGAACCGAGCTGTGGCTAGGAGCTTTACCCAGAAGCTGCTGTAAGAATACGACTTTCCCCAGATCCTTGTCTAAGGGTCCTAATAAGTCTTCTGTGCAGCGATACCTTGCGGTTCTGTGTGGGTTTGTGGTCCGTATGGCTGGCCATACCTACCCTTGAGTTGCACCGGGCAGTGTACTTGGGAGTGAACTCACTGGAAGAAAAGCAGTGTGCAAACTGCAGTGGGAAATTGCATTTAGGAAAGCAGGATATTGAGGTTCGTTTTCTGGTGGATATGGGTGCTTCTTACTACCCATAGATGGTTTTGTAACAGTGTAGATGCTACTGCCCAACGGGAAAAGGTTTCCTTTTTTGGATTAATTAAACATAAGCTAAGAAAACAAGCAGGAATACAGAAATTCTTGTACCTGCCAGGTTACTCTGGCAAGAAATTGAATAAAACTGGAGCTAAGAGTGCAACAATATTGACTGATTAAAAACTGTAACTCTGGCTTTAACACAAACTGGGCAAAACAATGTTGTACCCCCAGGAGTTACAGCAGTCTCAAATATGATACACTTAGTGGTGTGGGCATCAGGGCCAAAAATGAAGCCCTAAATAGAAGTTAAAAGCAAGAGCTTGCCTAGTCAGGGTAAAGCGGTGCCCTTTGAGGGTATGGGACTGTAGAAGGATAAAAGAAATAATAGGTAACTTTTTGGAGTTTGGATTCCAATTTTGATAGCAAGTGCTGTAGTTTGTAACAAGACTTGAGGGCAAGTACTAGAATAGTTGAATGGATACACTCAGTGGTGGCAAATGCGTGCACTTTATTAACCAAGTTAAGGAACAAAAAGATTAAGTTTACCTTCTGGATTTGAGGGATGTCTCTTCTGCCTGGTTTGGCCAAAGGAAGCCTAAGGTTATTTGCCTTTGAAAAGGAAAGCCCTGATAGGGGGAGAAGAGTCTCAGTTAACCTGGACAGTGTTACCCAGGGTTGTGAGAACAGCTGAATGATGGTCAACTCATGAGCCTGAGATCTGGGATCCTCCATCCTAGGGTGGAACTTTACTGCAGCACGTGGCTGCCACAGCAACAAAAGGACTGTGTACAATAGACTGAGAGTTTGCTGAGTTTCTTGGTTTACAGAAAGCACAAATAACTCAACAGCAAGTGACATATTTGGAAAATGAGATTACAGCTGGACTTTGAACCTTAAGAACTGCCAGGAAAAAAGTCATCTGCCAAACCCCTGAGCTGCAAATTGCCAAGGAAGTGAGTAAGGGATGGCCAGGGTGCCTGAGGGCGGTGGCTGCACTGGTGCTTGTGGGAATACAAGAAAAGCTGTTCAGAGCAGCAGCTGTGGAGCAAGATAAACAGCATGAGAACCAAGGACACCTCTGCAAGGACTTCTCCTTGCAGCTCTGATTGGATACGTGCCTGCATGGACAGTTGAAAAGGGTTCTGTAGAATGCTCTGTTGACATGTAAAGGTGGTTGGGAAAGTTGTAAGGGCGGACGGGAAAGTTAGAAAATAACAACTTGTGAAGGTATATAAGGGATGTGAGAACTTGTAATAAACGATTTGGATCGTTCACATCTGAGTCCGTGCCTCAAACGCTGCAAATGTGGTGCTGATAGGTTGATGGTTGGACTTGTTCTTAGAGGTATTTCCAACCGTAATGATTTTTTTTATTCTATGAGGGTTAAGGACTCCAGGACAGTATCAGTGAATACTTCATTCATGGCTTGAAAGCTGAAGCTTGAAGCTGCTGAGGTTGAATGAGGAAGAGTATGTCCTTTGATGTGGTTGAAAACTGATCTTGAACAGACTTTCTCAACAGGATACTCTTTGGTTGGGACAAATACAGAGGAGTGTATTTGTGATTTTTCTTGCACAGGGTCAGTGATCACTGTCTGCACAACAGTTTTAGGAAACAAGAAAAGAGAAAAAAAAAACAACTGCACGGGACCTAAGTAAAATGAATTCTTAATGACTGACTGTGCTAGTGAAACATATTGAGTAGCTTGAAGCTTAAGACAAAGGAGTTAATTGCTTTGTTGTATGTGACTATATGAAGGGTTGCTGTAAAGAAGAATTGTAAACTTGTTATATGGCAAACAGGCTATGAACTAGTGGTTGTATCAGTTAGGAAGATTCGTGTTAGTTACTGCCTTTGAGTAGTAAAGCTTGTAGAGCTTGGGAAGAATAGGTTGGAAAAGCTACGGAATTTTCATCAGTAAAATTTTCATAGTTTCATAGTGTTCCTAGTCCCTCCCAGTGCTGTTATTCTGTGCTGTTTGTGTGTTTTCAGAAATCTATGTATTACTTACTATTGTGCCTTTGTTCTTTAGTTGTCATTAGTTGTGGCAAGGGTGACAGCCCTTTCTTCACTCTGTTTCCCTACTGTAGAATTAGGAAATTTACAAAGAGGAAAAACGTGAATAGTCAGGAATATTTTGGAAAGTGTTTCCACTGTTAAACACTTCAGAATTTCTCAGAAATTCTGCTTCCCAGCTGTAAAGAAAAGGCTTGTGCATAATTTCAAAGGGTTGAGAATACTTAATCCTGAAATTGTTTATTGGTTTTTTACTCTGTTTTGGCCTTGTACTTTGTCTCCAGTAGTATGTAGTTGGCACTCAGAAGTAATTTGATTCAGCTTGTCCTTCTGCACTGTTTGCTTTCTGTTCCGTTGTGCTGCTTTGCCTGTGGAGTCCTCTAGTCTGAGATCTGTTGTCTCACCTTGCCTGAATTCTGCCTCAACTGAATAGACATAGATTCAAAACCTGTGTTGCATTATTTTCTGGTTTCAGAAGTGTCCAGTCTTTTACTAGACAGACTTTCCTGGTTTTGAGTAACTTGCAAAACTGATAGTATTCCTGCCTGCTTCCCGAGAGTCTCTGTTTTTCAGACAAGGTTATGTTAACAAATCCATGAAACCCCAATAGAAATTCTGGACTCTTTGCTGTGTGTCTACTTGCATCTTCTGCTTTCTGCCCTTGTCTTTGTGATGTCTTCGTTTTGCACATCCTCTTTATTTGTCTTACTTGAGTAAATGAATCCATCTGTCACAATCTTCTCACCTGGATGTCTGAAAGTTCTCTTCCCAGCAGGGGATTTATTTCACTGTTTACCTCTTAACTTTTGTCCTTCCATTTCCTTCTCTGTTCCTTTGGTTTTATTTGCTGCAACGCTTCCTCCTCTTTATTTTCTGGAGTACTTCTAATCTCTTAACATGAACTGTGTGTTCCTGTACTTCAGGTTCTCTTCAAAGATTTTTTCCATATCTCTTCTTTGATTTTGATTAATGTTAACTGTTAAGATTTTTCTGGATGTATTCCCAAGACTCAGTCTGAGGTTTAAAATCCATCCAGTAGTACTACTGAATTCAAGTCTGCAATTCAGAATTGCATCGTTCGTAGAGCAGGGCCTTTTTAGAATTGAATTCAGTGGGATGTGAACAGAAGACTCAGGGCAGCAGGGTCTGTTTTAGTTGGATAAGGCTTTTGGTTAACTCTTCTCATTCCTGTAGATATGGATATATCTTGTTTCATCTACATGCAAAACTTTGTAGTGTAATCAGTTACATAAAAATACATTCTCTTCCCTTCCTGTGTTTCTGGAAAATGCTCATGAAGATTTCTGTTTGATTGTTTTCAGAGTTGTGGGTTATACTGCTTTCTTTTAATGGGCTTGCTATGACAAATATAAAGCCTGTTCTTTTCAGCCTTTAGTTTACTAGCTATTAACAACAGAATATTTACAGTGAAAAAGATCTAAGGGGATAAACACATTATATTTTAGCACCTCAACATTTGCAAAAAATAAATGGACAAAACTGTGGGAATACAAGAAAAGCTGTTCAGAGCAGCAGCTGTGGAGCAAGATAAACAGCATGAGAACCAAGGACACCTCTGCAAGGAGAAGAAGAGTCTCACAGCTCTGATTGGTTATGTGCCTGCATGGACAGATGAAAAGTGTTTTGTAGAATGCTTTGTTGACATGTAAGATGTTTGGGAAAGTTGTAAGGGCGGATGGGAAAGTTAGAAAATAACAACTTGTGAAGGTATATAAGGGATGTGAGAACTTGTAATAAACGATTTGGATCGTTCACATCTGAGTCCGTGCCGAGTCGCTGCAAATGGCGCCCACAACGTGGAGCAAATCAACCCGCGGCTGAGCGAGCCCGGTCCGGCAGCGTCGCCCGACTGAACTTCGGAGAGACTGTTTCGCGCGCACCCGCACCGTTCTGCAGGACAGAAGGTGAGCAGTCGGGAACTATGGGGAGCTCACTAACGAGGGAGCAACGAGTACATCTCGAAGTATTGCGTTCAGTGTTACTGTATCAGGATGAGACTGTGTCTACTTCAGCATTAGCTACTCTTCTTAAATGGATAAGCAAAAACGTCCCTGAATTTCCAAAAACTGAGTTCTCTCTCGATGGAGAACTTTGGGACAAAATCGGCTCAAAACTCTACGAGGCTTCCCTCGCTAAAGACAGAAAGGCTGCTAAGCTGTTGCCCGTTTGGAGCCGGATAATGGAAGGGATTAAGCAATCACGACGGGAAAGAATTTATTCCGACCATTCCCTGCCGCCCTCCGTCCCAACCCCGCCGCTGCCTCTCGCTGCGGGAAGCGGCCCGTGCCCGGATCCGACCGGCGGCTCCGACCCCCCCGATTCGGGGAGACGAAAAGCCGCAACCGCCTCCCCTCGCGCTCCCGCCGTTCGCTCCTCCCCCGACGCTCGCCGCGTTGCCGCCCTCTATGGCGCCCCCGCCCTTCGCACCGCCTACGACGTTCGTCGCTCCGCCCCCCGCTCCGCCTACGACGCTCGCCGCGCCTCCGCCCTCCGCTCCGCCCATGACGTTCTCTGCGCCGCCGCCCTCCGCCCCCCCCACGTCTTGCGCTGCAGCGTCTGTGCAGCCGGAGTGTAACGTGATTAAAGACACGGACGGATCGAAACCAGGGGATCGTTGTGACCCAGGTCCAGTATATCCGGAATGCGAATCGGGCGCATTTCTTCCTGATGATAATTTGAAGGGAGCAGAAACGACAAATTTCCCTACAGCGTACTGTGGTGTCTTAGAGCAGTGCAGAAAAGAAGCAATATTAAGGGGTGATGGTGACACATTGCAAGCCTTTCCTGTGTTGTATCAGCCGAATCAGGTCCCCCGTTGGGAACCCCTGCCTTATGAGGCAGTGAAAGAGCTAAGGAAGTCAGTGAGAACATACGGAGTTCAGTCTACCTTTACATATAATCTTTTGGTTGCAATTGGTGATAGTTATGTTATGACCCCTCATGACTGGAAAAGTGTGTTACGAATGATCCTCTCTCCCATGCAATACACCGTGTTCATGACTGAATACCGGGATCAGGCTGCTGTCCAGGCCTTGAATAATTTGAACAATCTAAATCACATTGGCCTAGAGGAACTCATGGGGGAGGGGGTCCGGGCAACACCTCAGGCACAGGCACAGCTGGACAGGCAATGCCTGGAACAAGTTAAGACTTTGGTGTTGCGTGCTGTCCGTCGGGTTCCTGATATTAATTCACCCGATGCTTCATTTACTTCAATTAGGCAAGAGGCTACTGAGCCTTACATTAAATTTCTTGACCGTTTACAAAATTCATTAGAGAGACAAGTAGAAAATGAAGCTGCCCGAAATGTCTTGCTTAAGCAATTAGCAGTAGAAAACGCAAGTGCAGACTGTCGAAAGGTTTTAAAGTCCCTAAGGAATGCAGATCCATCAATTACTGACTTGATTAAAGCCTGTCAAGATGTAGGCACAGAAAGTCATAAAATGGCCCTGCTAGCAGATTCATTGGCCACCCAACTTGATGCAGGGACAACTCAAAAAGTAAAGTGTTACAATTGTGGAGAACCAGGTCATGTCCAACGGGACTGTAAAAAGCCCAAGCGAGTAAATAAAAATGCTTCTGCTGTTCCAACTCGACCCTGTCCACGGTGCAGGAAGGGGCTACACTGGGCTAGAGACTGCCGATCCAAACTTCCTGTTGCTGCACAGCCCTGCGATCTGCCGGGAAACGGCAAGAGGAGCGCGAGACCGCGCGCTATGACAGCAAATACGGTCCCGACTCAGCCAGACGCTGTCTGGCCAGCTCACTCAGACTAGCCACCATTGGCAGCGCAGGAGTGGATTTGTCCACTGCCCAGTCAGTGACGCTGACTGATAGCACCGTGACTCTCATTCCAACAGGGGTAATGGGTCCCCTTGGGGACGGGCGTGGCGCCCTCTTGTTAGGACGTTCTTCTGTTACAAGGATGGGACTTTTTGTTTTACCTGGAGTTATAGATGCTGACCATACCGGGGAAATTAAGATAATGGCATGGACACCCTCACCCCCCTGTTTTATTCCAAAAGGCCAAAAAATAGCACAATTAGTCCCTTTTCATTCTATGACCAAACCTGGTATTAGAGATCGAACCGGTGGATTTGGGAGCACAGATAAACCTGTTGTGCTATGGACCACACAACTGTCAAAAGACAAACCTTTATTACCATGCTTAGTAAATGGCAGACAGTTATTAGGACTAGTGGATACTGGAGCTGATGTTACCATCATTAAGTCCAGTGATTGGCCCTCTGAGTGGCCACTAAGAGACCCTAATTCTGCTATTGTGGGGGTTGGGGGCCTACAGCAGCCAAAACAAAGTGCCCGAATTTTATCTTTTGAAGGGCCTGATGGTCGCATTGCTCACGCTGCTCCTTACATTTTACCAATTCCCTGTACTTTGTGGGGTCGTGATCTCTTAAGTCAGTGGGGTATGATTTTGCAGACAAATTTTCAGTAAGGGCCATTGATCGGCAGCAACCTATACCCTTAGCTTGGAAAACAGAACAACCTATTTGGGTAGATCAGTGGCCCTTAAAAAGAGAAAAGTTGCTGCACTTACATGAGTTAGTTCAAGAACAGCTAGCTGCTGGTCACATAGTGCCTACTACCAGCCCTTGGAATACTCCGGTTTTTGTTATCCTCAAGAAGAGTGGAAAATGGAGACTTTTACAGGACTTGCGTACTGTCAATGCAGTAATTGAGCCTATGGGAGCGTTGCAGCCTGGCCTTCCTTCACCCTCAATGTTACCTTCGGATTGGCCTATAGCAGTCATTGATTTGAAAGACTGTTTTTTTACCATTCAGCTTCATCCAAAAGATGCACCACGATTTGCTTTCTCAGTGCCCTCTATCAACCTACAAAGCCCTGTTCAGCGGTATCATTGGACAGTGTTACCACAAGGAATGCTTAATAGTCCAACGATATGTCAATTGACTGTAGCAAATGCATTACAACCAGTACGAAAGGCTAGACCTCATGTCCTTATTTATCATTACATGGATGATATTTTAATAGCAGCAGAACAAGAAGAGGGTCTAAAGGACGCTTTACTGCTCGTCCGGGAGGCAGTCCAATCTATTGGCTTACAAATAGCAGAAGAAAAAGTGCAACTTAGTTCTCCATGGAAATATTTAGGATGGAAAATTGCATCTCACACTATTCAGCCACAAATCCTCAAAATAGTACCTCACGTACGGACATTAAACGATCTGCAAAAGTTATTAGGAACCATCAATTGGTTGCGGCCACTTTTGGGAATTACTACTCAAGAGCTGCATCCTTTATTCAAACTACTGAAAGGAGACCCAGATCTAACTTCTAAAAGACAATTAACACCAGAAGCACAACAATGCTTAGACCCTGTAATAACATCAGTGCAAAATCGATACAGCCATCGTGTTTGTTTATCACTTCCAGTACATCTCATAATAATATCCAACTTCTATCAGCCATATAGCTTGTTATGTCAATGGGATACCTCAAGAAAGGATCCTCTCATTATTCTCGAATGGGTATTTTTACCTCATACATTTTCAAAAACTATTACATCACGAGTGGAAATGTTTGCTATGCTAATACAGCGAGGTCGTCATCGTCTACAAATTCTACGAGCTCTTGACCCTGAGTGCATATACGTACCTGCTACTAAAAAAGATTTAGATTGGATGCTTGCGCAGTCACTTCCTTTTCAGACTGCTATGGCAGACTATACCGGACAATTGTCCACTCATCCTCCCAAACATCAGTTACTACATAATTTGGCTGATATCCCCATTGCTACTAATACTTTACTTTCACATGTTCCAATACCTAATGCTGTTACTGTATTTACAGATGGCTCTGGCAAGACACACCAAGCAGTGGTTCTCTGGCGTGCGACTGCTACACAATGGCAGTCAGACGTACATGTTGTTGATGGATCACCTCAAGTTGTAGAACTCGCTGCAGTAGCTCGAGCTTTCCAAATTTTTTCAGACCAAAAGCTTAATATAATAACTGACTCTTTGTATGTTACAGGTATCATTCAGCGGATTGAAGGATCCTTTCTTAAGGAAGTTAATAATCCGGTTTTGTTTGTACAGCTGAAACGAGTCTTGCATTATGTTTCTCACCGTACTCTTCCTTATTTTATTATGCACATTCGATCGCATACTACATTGCCTGGTCCTTTAACTGAGGGCAACCGTAAGGCTGATCAAGCCACAGTCGCTTTTGCTACTCCTCAATTATTTGAGCAAGCACGACTCTCCCATCAATTTTTCCATCAGAACAGGAGAGCCTTACAAAAACAATTCCAACTGACAGTAGATCAAGCCCGTAACATTATTTTAACATGCCCAGACTGCCAGGCAATTGCCCCTTTGCCTCAAACTGGGACAAATCCACGTGGAACAGCCCCTCTTCAACTCTGGCAGACAGATGTCACTCACATTCCTGAATTCGGCCGTCTAAAATACGTACATGTAACGATAGATACTCATTCTTCTTACATATTTGCCACAGCACATACAGGTGAACGCAGTCGTGACGCCCGTAAACACTGGTTATCTGCTTATGCTGCTATGGGAATCCCTCATACGATAAAAACAGATAATGGGCCCGCTTATACTTCTAAGGCCACTCAAACTTTCCTTCAAGAATGGGGAGTTAGACATATTACAGGCATCCCTCATTCTCCCACTGGACAAGCTATCATTGAGCGTACTCATCAAACACTGAAATCTGTTCTTAATAAACAAAAAAGGGGGAATACGGGAGACACACCACAAGAAAGATTATGTAAGGCTTTGTTTGTGCTGAATTTTTTGAATCGTGATCATACAAATACAACTCGTGTGGATCGTCATTTTGGGGGCTCCCCAGTGCTCAAGGAATGGCCAATAGTTAACATTCGAAATATGGCCACAGGGCACTGGGAAGGTCCCTTACCATTGATAACCTGGGGTCGAGGATATGCTTGTGTTTCTACAAGGACTGGCCCTACATGGGTTCCGGCAAGATATGTTCGGCCTCATCTCAAGGCAGAAAATAACACCCAGCCTTAATAATGATTGTGATTATACGCCTCTTACTTCATTGATATTGCTTTGTAATTTGTTGTATTGCAAATAATAATTTTAGTAATGGTAAGACATAGTAGGTAACTCTTCCACATTACTGGTATAAATTTAAGAATTAGAATTATTAAGCATTATTTAGATTATTGTGTGTCTTTCCTATTTTGGCAGTAGATAGAATATAAGTCAAATAGGATTTGATGTTACCAATGCTGGAAATTATGGGACTAACTCTTCTAGTGTATTAGTAATGTTCAGTTATGATTTTATTAGCCTATCAACTAGCCTCTTCTTAGTTTGTAAAAATAAGACCCTGGAAAAGAATCCTGGACAAACGGATGATTCTTAAACATAACAGTTATTAACTCTTTTTCATCTCACTAATTGGGATTTTCAAAATATGACCATGCATCAATTGAAACAAAGGTGCTTGCAAAAAAAGCTAACCTCGGCAATTTATTCTGTTTTGTAAGCAGGTGTTCCACTTGGGCTCTGTACCACGCACTGGCCATGCGGATGCAGTGTACAAATGGAAAATACCATTCAGACCCTGAGTAGGAAAAGAGCAAGAGAGAATCCGTGGTGGATGAGAAAGGGAAAGTGCACCTTGAAGCAGGGGACGCCCTGCTGGCGCTGCCTATCGCATCCACCGCCAACATAATCCTTCTCTCTCCTTTTCTGCAGTTTTCTGCCTCTCCAGGGACAATAAGTAATAATGTGCTAGCTTAGGGAGTATTTGCTTCATGCTGACGGGATGGTTTAAAATGGATAACACGAAATTGAAGTCTTTTCTAACCTATTTCAAATTTACACAGAATTGGATTCTCAGGGGTTCTTTTCCAGGTTGTAGGAACTTAGGCCGCAGGCAAAATGCGTCTGATATTTTAGTGGATTTAACCATATATTTTGTCATTTGCCATATCTCCTTTTTCATTTTCAGAATATTGTCAATCGAGGCCTTGATTGAGTTATAATGATTATGTTATTAATATAATTAGTGTTATTATATTATAGTATGGTAGTAGCTTGTCAATAAACAAAAAAGGGGGAATTGTGGGAATACAGGAAAAGCTGTTCAGAGCAGCAGCTGTGGAGCAAGATAAACAGCATGAGAACCAAGGACACCTCTGCAAGGAGAAGAAGAGTCTCACAGCTCTGATTGGTTATGTGCCTGCATGGACAGTTGAAAAGTGTTTTGTAGAATGCTTTGTTGACATGTAAGATGTTTGGGAAAGTTGTAAGGGCGGATGGGAAAGTTAGAAAATAACAACTTGTGAAGGTATATAAGGGATGTGAGAACTTGTAATAAACGATTTGGATCGTTCACATCTGAGTCCGTGCCGAGTCGCTGCACAAAACCACCTCCCTTCCCACTACAGCACTTATCTGGCAGAACTGGTTGGATTGCTTCTGTTCTCATAGCTCTTGGGGCTGTTGTTTTGCCACTCATAGAACTGCTTCCCATGAGTTTATGTTGTGTTTGCACTGGAGGGGTTGAGAAGCAGCTGAAACTGTCAGCTTCATTCTTGTCCTGCATCCCACTGAATGTGAGCTGTGTATGAACTCAATAAGCAAATACGATTTTTGGTATTGCATTAAGTATATTCCTGTGCTGTGCTCTGGTGGTATGTAACTGTTCAGGCTTTGACATTATTAATGGAAGCATGCCTGACTTCAGCATGTGCAAGGCTTAATCATGAGCATCTAACCCATCTTTTAACAATGAGGCAGAGTTCAAGTAGATTTGCAGGTGATCAGTTGTGCCAGACAAAACTGAATTCCTTCTTTGATAGAACGACCAATTCCTTTTTTCCTCCAGACAAAGAGAAGAGATGTAGTCCCATATGTCATACTTCACTTGTGCTCTTGAGGCTGTGCCAGACAGTAAACAGCTAATTCATGTAAAAGAGATGATCGTTGCGAGAGTTGGTGTTTGCTGAAGGAAACAACTGCTTGTGGTTCTTTTTTTTATTTAGGGCAACCACCTCAAAAGCCATAAGCAACAACAAAAATTCCTGCAGGAGTGATTGGAACGAGAAATGTTGGCAATAAGGGGATTTTCCAAGGGCTCAAATTGAGGGCTAGTCTTGCACTGTTTGCAGTAATGACCTTGGCACCACAAACTCGTTGGGATTTTCATATGAGAATTTGTGGTGTGTTGTCAGTAGGTGACAACTGAGGAAACGCATGTGCAGCAGAACACATGCGTTTGGGACATGGTACAGATACAGAAAAACCAGTGAGACTGGGCATGTCAAGGCCAATAACAACCCTCCTGGGAGACAGTAGAAATCCTTACTGTTGCAGCATGGATAACTGGAGAGAAGTGAACATTAGTGTGGAAGATGTATAGGGAAAGATATTCTGTGGAGAATAAGCTGCAATTAAGGCATTGTACAATGTTCTTCCAGCTGGAATATTACTTGCAGTTCTGGCTACTATATTCAAGAAACATTGATTGAAGCTGCTTGGAATTCAATGAAGGGAATATTATGGGAATAAAGAGCCTGTTATGAAAGGACAGTAGAGAAGTTTTTCAGTCTGTGGATAAGATCTAATGGCTGGATAAAATAAATGTAAATGAATGGAAAAGCTCTTGCCTCTTAAGGTGGGATCCTGGAAGAGACTCTGTGGTCATTTGTCCAGTGTGTTTTCCCCCAACTCTTTCTGTACAGGGAGTGATATTGTTTAAACCTACCTTTATAAATGAATCAGTTGGGTATCTTACATGAGTTATTGCCTTTGTTTATAAACAGTATTGGACAGTATTGATTTATGTAATTGGAAATGAAAGATCATCGTTATGAAGATTTTGTTTGGGACCTGAGCAAGGTCAGTTGAGCTCCCAACACACTGTGGAAGAAAACTTGTTTTTATTCTTGTGAATTATTTTTTTAATCTCTAATGTCGTTTTGGGAACACTTGTTACATCCTTAAAAGGCAGCAGCATATTTAAATTATCCCAGTAATGAATAATAATATACAGTAAGGAATAATAATAGTTTCATTATAAGTGTTAAAATTTTCACTGATAGTTTAAAAAAAGGAAATGCTATTTGTCAGATGTCAAAAACAGGATAATTTACCAAATGCAGAAATTAAGGATTTAGTGAAATTAATTCAGGTGTAAGAATATTGGTGGCCTGTATTTGACTCCTGCATAGTTTGCAAGGTTCTTGCACATAAAACCTAGTTTTGTGGTATTTTTGCTTCTAATTCTACCCTCTTGTTAGCAATTTGTGGGTCAGGCTGGGTCACATCACACTTCATTTCAGTTTTCAGTTTCTTCTTACTTCATCTACTTTTATTCCTCCATCATACAGGTAGTTAGGGCAGTCGATATATGAATCATTGTGGAGATGACTGTTCCTGTAACATTTGAAAGAAAAAATTGTTTTTTGATCAAGCGTTCCCAGTAAAAGATAAATAATTCTATGTGAACCAAAAAACTCTGAGTAACTAGTGAAATAAGTTGACCTTTTTCTTTGCAGTTTTGCAGGTAGGAAGACAAACCTGATGAGCTGAATGAGTTTTCTGTTTAGCTGCTGTGTCTGAAATAAAACTAGTTCATAGACTGCATGCAATTTCAGTTATTCATTGGTGGGGTATTTCTTGTTTTGCTTGTAGTTGCCTTGTGGTCACCGGTGTGAAGAGATTTACCATTCAGGTGATTGTCCTCTGAACTGCAGCCAGAAGGTTAAACTCAAGTGTCCTTGTAAGCGACTGAAAAAGGTAAGTTTTGAAGTTGCAGTTCTGAGAGTGACACATTTTCTTTGTATGTTCCTAGGCTTGTGTACATGGATTGTCTCTGGTCAAGACTGGAATAGAATCAGTTACTTGAGCAGAGCAGCAACAGCAGCTGAAAGTCTGGGTGGAACAATCAAAATATTCACTAAGGAAAATAAAATTCATTGTAGAAAATGTTAGCTCCCAGATTTGCAATACCTTTATCTTCAAGCACACTTCAATTTTTGTAGTTCCATTAGGAAAATAATCAGATGATCTGGAGTGATTTAAGAAGTCAAAGCACATTTTCCTCATTAGGAACCGAGAAGTTTATGATTACATAGATTGGAACAGTCACAGATGTTTTGAATTCCTAATTGATGGTTGTCTGAGGCCCTTAAAACAAACAGAGGCATCAGCATCCTTAGCTTTCAGCAGAGATAAAGGACAAAGCTTATAGCTATCAAGTATGATGAGGGGAAAACCAGAGGCTGCTGTGACCTCTTGACAAGTGTTAACTTAATGAAAAATTCACTATCTGGCTTGAACAAAGCATGCTTAAATTATTTTCAAGACCCGGTTAACTTCTGAGCTTTCCACACAGATGCAGTTTCCCCAGAGTTCTTAGCTTCTCCAAGAAATGTCTTCAGAAATCTCAGATCTTGCAGGGCGCACGTTCAAGAGAAAGGATGGTAATGCCCAGAGTACGTGCTTCAAATTGAGCAGTCTCTGCTTATAAATAACTAGCTTTTCTTTATTTGTAAGTTGAAATGTTGACTTCTGCTGAGGATAAATTATTTGGTTGTGACTAAGTGCTCTTACTAATTTCAGTTTTTCTTACTCTACTGTGTTCAGTAAAATCAATAATATCATTGGTTGCGTGTATACTTCTGCTTCTTGTTCCTTAAGATATAGGTTTACAGTTGGACTTGATGATCTTTGAGGTCTTGTTTCTTATGCCAGACTTAATTGAATAAGGAAGATGGGTATTTCCATGATAGCTCTGTTACATCTAGTTGTTGCGGTCCCTACTTTTCATACTGTTTTTGGAATACTTAAATGTGTCATCATCTTCTGCTGAGTTCTGACGCTGTATAGCTATTTCAGACCAGTTCAGATTTTATTGTCCCAGATTTCCGGGATGTCTTCAGTGATTATGTGGATGTCCAACTGAAATGTGGTAGCAAGAAGCAATGAAATTAATGTTTAGGATGCTCACTTTTCACTTTTACAGTGGCCTGAAATGGAACATTCCAGATCTGCTATTCTGAAAGTTTTATGGTCCTTAAATATGATGACGGTTACTTTTTTTCCCCCCCTCAATCTTGTAAATTTGATTTTAATAAGGTGGAAAGGTTGTTATGAGTTAATTATATAATTAATAAAAATTAATTCTTATATGATGACAGCCCACTTATTTAAATAGCCACGAAGTGATACTTCTGATTCCTAGTGAAATGGTGTTTCCCTTCAGAAAGAGAAGAAAACACTATCCCCACCTTAAATATCATCTCACTGTTTCCAGGTCAAGCCCCCAATCCATGCTCTCTTTTGTACAGAGAGCTACAGTGTAGAGGGTAAATGATGGTAGAACCAATAAGCCACTGATAATTGGACTGTGTATTAGTTGCAGCTAATCTGACTGCAGAAATATGACTCGTTTCTGTAGTGTGAAAGATGATGTCTTTTAACGTTTGCTTTATGCATCTGCCCTTGCCTGAGACCGTAATTAGGGTATCTTTGATTCCAGAAGATCCTTATGCATATTTGCTTGGAGCTGCATACTTACAGCAGATAGTGTACTTCTTTCTTAGCTTGGATAGGATAGTGTACCTGTATATTTAGTCTTTTGTGCCTGCAGCCTGCGATCTTGAAGATAAGGAGAAACAGAATTGAGTACCTAATATTTGCAGTTGAATTCTCCTCTACCAGTCTTCTGTCTGTGTATACTACTGGTGAAGTTGGGAGTTGACAGGACACGTATTCCAAGCTGCTCTGTAAATATGCCTCATCTGAACCATCACAATTAATATCAAATGTAGGAGCTCATAATTTGAGTGCAAAACAGGAGGATTTTTTCTTCCTTTTCTGGTGTTGAAGTTAACTGTTGCATCATGAGGCTATGCATGTAAACATGCAAGGTCGTATAAACCACTTGAATTTGTAACCCACAACTTGTAGTGGACCATATTCTTAACCATCTAGGCAGGTGGTTTATCTTAGCATGCTGGAATTGCTCTGAAGAAGTTAGTTTTTGGATTTTGCTGTATGCTATGAAAATTGTTCTGCATATTGTCAGAAAGCATGAAAACCAGAATAGCTTCTGGCTATGTTACTGTGCTTTCCTGACAAAATTCTTCATAGCCTAGTAGTATAGATTATAACTTTCTCTCTGTGCTGGTATTCTGTTTTGGTTTTGTTGGTGGTTTTTTTTGTTTTTTTTCTGTTGTTGTTTGTTTGTTTGTTTGTTTTGGCCTTCAATGTAAGAGGGAGGAAGGAGAAGGAAGTAGGGGAGATCTTCCCATGACCAGACCTTGCCCTGTAGTTTCAGCCAGTTTAGAGAATTGATACGAAGTTTCAGAAGAGTTACTTATTAGTTACTTTGTATGGTATCTTTTGTAACACTTCACAAGGTTATATTTCTTTTTCTTAAATAAATAAGTGAAAAAAAAAGACATGAAAAATTAAACTGAACCACTTGATTTATTCTTGATTCAGTTTAGCTTATCAGAAAGAAGGAAAATAGAAAAGGATGCTTGAATACAGTTACAGTTTCAAATAATATTTATTTATTAGCTTCATTCTGTAAATATACCGAATAAAATTGTTTTACAATTTTCCCAACAAAATGAACATTATAATTAAATTTTTATATAGGGAAATGAATTACAAACAATTCAATTTATACTTAACAGGAAGTACAGTGCAGCAAGATACGAGAAGGCCAAGTTTCCCTGGAGTGTGATGCGTTATGCAAGGAAATGAAACGGAAGGCGTCTGAGGTGGTGTATCCATTTTAGTAATGTTGTCTTCATTGCCTTGAGAAAAGTTGGAAAAAACAGGCAGATCGTTATTTTTTCAAGACAGTAATAGCAAGAAATGCAGTGTAACTCAGCGTACAGTTTAATTGCACATTTAATTTTTGGACTACTGAATCTGGCTTATTGCTGAGAATTGCACTACTTGTAGATAGTGTCAACTCACTTGATGAAACACTATGTTAAGGTAATGCTCTATTACCTCTTTATTTTTATATAATATATAAATGAAATAGAGATGAAAAGATAGAAAGAGAATTGTAAAAAGCTTTGTTTGGAAATGCTTGTGGCTTCTGTTACAAGACTGGAGGGAGGGGAAACACATCAGGAAAGGGCTTTCCCTTTCAAAAGACTTTTAAAAAGACTGTTACAGCACATAAAAATTAGGATATTTATCTTCACTTAGGGGAAATGTTCAGCAAAACACAGAATGAAGAAAACCCAGTGCAAACAAGTACAACCATAAATGTAAACTCATTTCTAGGCTCTCAGGATGGGAACATGACAGAATCACTGCAAAAATTGGAAGCTGGCTCCAGAACAAGACTTGCAGTCTTTTGTAACCAAGCACTGATTAACAGTGAGTGCCAAGGAAGGATATACATTACTTTGAAAACCAGGAATAATTTAACTATTCAGGTTGTCAGTACAGAGAGAGCCTAAGTGACCTCTTGAATTCCTTTCCAACTATTTCCCCCTTAAGATTCCAAGTTGTATTTGATACTGCGAGGTCAGGCACTGTGCCCTGACTCCCAGCTGACCAGCTGCACCAGTTTGTGTAGGTTGAAGACAGAGGAAATGGACACTGAGGTGCTCCAGGCAATGCTGACCCACAAGCACATGTCCAATCCCTGGGACATTTGTATTCTCTGTCCTTCCTGCTTGGCCTTCATCTCCCTCCATAGCCATTTAAAGCATTTTAAGAATGCAACTCATGTCTTAGAGGCAGTCCCTTATTAAAACAATACCTAGTTTTATTGTTCACACAGGTTTGTAAAGTCTGAGAAAAAAAAAAAAAAAAAAAAAAAGAAAAAGAAAAAGAAAAAAAAAAAAAGAAGAAGAAAATAAAAAGAAATTAAGAAAAGGAGAACCAAGATGGGTATTAAAGGGAACATTAGCTCATCTTCTAACACCCTACTTAGTGCTGTTTGAGATCGCTAAATTCTGAATGGCTTTCTTAATGCCCCTAATAATCAAGATGTGCTAGACTCTCACACACCCACCACCACAGCTGACTGGCTCTGGCATAACTCCAGCTCTTTGATTAAAACCTGGCACTAGAAGAATCCACAGGTTAACCCCATCCACTTGCCTGGGGCTGGATCTTCCATCCCCTTCATGGAGTGAGAAGGTGGGAGGTCTCTGCAGCTGGAAGAAAGATGGATGTGGTGTGGCAGAACTTTGAAAAAGCACTTGATGGCTGCTTGGCAAACATTTTCTCCCTGGTGGTACTGGTAGCAGGTTCTTAGTGCTGTAGGTCTCAGGGTGTTTCACTGTGCAGATGACACTATTTCCTCTTCAGAGATGGGCAAAAGAGGGGGAAAAAATGTCCTGATGAAGGCAGACTCCACTGAAAGCTCACAGGTGCCAGCTCAGCAGTCTATTCATCAAGCTGCCCTGCCTTTAGCGTTATCACAGCAAAGATTGAAAAACAATTGCATGCAGCATCTCAGCCATCTGTAGTCCATTCCAGCCTCTGGGACATATACTGCCTTGGGAACAGCCCTTTTCACACTGACAAAGTGGTAAGTCCCATACCATCTTCTATCCCTTTCCACGCTCAGCTGCTTGTACTCACTGTTTACTTGTTTCTCCTTCAGGAAGAGGCAGCTGGTAGCAAGAAACGCAGGAATCCTGCAACTCCTCCATCCCTCGCAGCCAGCTCTCAGGGATGCCCAGCACTGGGGGTCTGCTGGACAGCAAAGGAGGGTTCACAGCTCCTGGATGTGGCAGCAGGACACCGGGGTTCAGTTCTGATTCTGCTATATATCAGACACCTTGAGCTATCCTTAGCTCCACTGGCCATGAAATGAGAGACAAGCAGAACTAATCTCCCATACACACAAAGGAAACACTTTCATCCATTAATCTGGCCATACAACTAGGAGAATCTCAGGGCAGGCACTAATTGTAGTTTTTCCAGTTTTGTTTTTCATGCACCAACAATAAACAGCCTGATTGTTTCATTATCTGCAAACTTAATGCACTGCACAATTTCAAATCCTTGCCATTGCAGAGAGAGTACTCTCACCATCTCTCAGCACAGAGGATTTTTTTGGCTAGAGCTTAAGTTAGATTGCTGTTGCATAATCAGTGTTTCACTAGGGCAAGCTGCCAGGTCAGGGAACATGTAAATCCCTATAATATCTGTCCTGGTAGAAATCCTACTGATCTAATCCAGAGAGATCCCAGCTCTACTTCAGTGGCCCCTACCAGATGCAAGCACAGATAGACACATCACAGCCTCCTGCATTCTAGGGACTGTCATTGCTATGAGATTTTAATCAGATCCTCCTGGACCAGCTCCCTCCATTGCCACACCCAGGGCCAGGCTGATCAGGGGCTCATCCAAGATTCATTAACTCTGGTTCCCCACGTTTTTATAATGAGCTTGTGGTGCCATCCATTCTTTTCTGCCTCCCTCTGCAGTGACCACAGGGATCACTTTGTCGGATGGGGAAAGCCAGCAACTCCAGCAGGAAGAGCAGCTGAGTGGGTTTTCCCTGTATTAAACTCCAGAGGGAAAGACACAAAATTAGTGACTTTTCCTAAACACACAGTCTGAACTGACAGTCTGTAGCACAATTTCTTTTGTCCTGGCTATGCTGTGCACAAGGAAGTCTGCTCTCCACTGGCTCTTGGTGCAAATCCCCTCCGACTGCAGGGGAGAAAGGTTATACTCACATAAGAGAAAGAGTTCATAAGTTGCTCTTCTTCATACAAACAGCACTCCTGAGCAAAGACATGCTTTCCTCATGGACACAGGGAGCTGCAGAGCAGAGCTGAAGCTGCAAGGAAGCAGCCAGATGCACATCCCACCAGCAGGCAATGGTACATGGTATTTCTCCTGCACCTACAGCCTGGATGCTGCAAGTCATTGGGTTTGTGCAACTGCAGGCTCAGCATGAGTCTGGCTCCAACAGCAGGTGGTCTGATGAATCTATTTGAGGCTGCTTTCATTCGTCAGGCCACTATGGTCACCTCCTGGCCCCTCTGCTTTCCCAACCTGTTTCCAAGTAGTTCCTCATGCACTATAAGGATACAAACCCTCAACGAATTTCCTTTATCTTCCTGCAGTGTATTTGTTAGACGCTGATTGGGTCCTTCTTTGCATTTATTTCTTTGCACCAGCTGCCATTCCCACCTGCATCATTGTGGATGCCTAGCAGCTCCAAATGACAATATGGATTTCCACCACCTCTTACACCTGTGCTCATAGCTGATCTTTTGCTGTTCAGTATTCAGCTTTAGGTCTGTCCAAGAGCTTTTGCACAGCCTTCAGTAAACAGAGGAGACTACACTGGTATTCAGTGACAGAAATCCATTAGTGCCAATATTTGTTAGCTTTAATAAAGCCATGATGAAAAAAGCAGTCACCTTTTACATGGCCTTTGGCTATGCCTAGGATACAAGAGAAAATCTGGCAGTGCCAGTCCTATGAGATACAGAGGGCCACTCAGGAGGTTTGTAGTCAATTGACTTCAAAGAACCTCAGAGTGCTCAGCAACCCACAAGAAGAGCTTTGTTTATAAAAGCAAAAAGACTCCAGTCTTCAAAAAGGGCAAGAAGGAAGACCCGGGTAATTACAGGCAAGTCAGCCTCACCTCTGTCCCAGGGAAGGTGATGGAACAGCTTGTTCTAGATGCCATCTCCAGACAACTGGGTGATATGGAGGCTATCAGGAGTACTCAGCATGGGTTCACCAAGGGGAGGTCGTGCTCGACCAACCTGGTCGCCTTTTATGAAGATGTCACTAGCTGGGTGGACAGGGGGAGGGCGGTAGATGTAGTCTACCTTGATTTCAGTAAGGCTTTTGATACTGTCCCCCATGACATCCTTATAAAGCTGAGGAAGTATGGGATAGATGAGTGGACAGTGAAGTGGGTTGAGAATTGGCTGACTGGCAGAGTGCAGAGGCTTGTCATTGCCGGTGTGGTGTCTGGATGGAGGCGTGTAACTAGCAGTGTCCCCCTGGGGTCTGTACTGGGTCTGGTCTTGTTAAACATCATCAGCGACCTTGATGAAGGGATAGTGACCACCCTCAGCAAGTTTGCTGATGACACGAAGTTGGGAGGATTGGCTGACATGCCTGAAGGCTGTGCTGCCATTCAGCGAGACCTGGACAGGCTGGAGAGCTGGGCAGTAAGAAACCGGATGAGGTTTAGCAAAAGCAAGTGTAGAATCTTGCACCTAGGGAGGAATAATTATATGCACCGGTACAGGCTGGCAGAAGACCTGCTGGAGAGGAGCTCTGCTGAGAGGGACCTGGGCGTCCTGGTGGACGACAGATTGACCATGAGCCAGCAGTGTGCCCTTGTAGCCAAGAAGGCCAATGACATCCTGGGGTGCATTAAAAAGAGCGTGTCCAGCAGGTCGAAGGAGGTGATCCTCCCCCTCTACTCTGCCCTATTAATGCCTCATCTGGAATATTGTGTCCAGTTCTGGGCTCCCCAGTACAAAAAGACAGGGATCTCTTGGAGAGAGTCCAGCGGAGGGCCACGAAGATGGTGAAGGGCCTGGAGCATCTCCCCTATTAAGAAAGGAAATGCCTTGTCCAGAAGCAAGCAGTGGGCTGGAGAGGGCACCAAAACGAAACCCTGCTTGCACCTTTCCCTCTCCTCATTCCACATGCTGACATTTATTTTAAGAGCAAAAACAAGACTACAGTGAAGAAAGCTCCAGAACAACTCAGCTACTTTATTCACCCCCTTCTCTTTCCACTACAGAAGATTCTCAGAAAACCTCCAAGAGCCACGTTACTGCTCTGCTGACCCTTCTCTGGGATGCATCAGTGCACCCAGAAATGACTGAGAGCAACACATGCACACAGACACACAGCAGATCCCTACACAACCACTTCTCCACTAGGAAACAGCATCAAAAAGCAGCTGGTGGGAAGAGTAGAAGTGGAAAGCGGGCATGGTGAGAGAAGTGCTTTGGGCAGCAAGGAAAGGCCATCTGAAGCTCCTGGGTTAAGTCCCTTCTGCAGAGGGTGTCGGTGATGCCGTCTCCTTTGCAAACTCTTCCTGCATGGGGAGAAGCATTGGTCTCCCTCATCCCTGGGCTCTCCAGCATTTTGAGGGTCTCTCCTGCTGGGGGTTTTCCCATGAGAAATGAGGCACCAGCCCTGAGAGAAACTCTTCCTGCAGGAGATACAGTCCTAGTAGCTACCTGTCCTGTGGACTGCAATGTTTAATGAGGACTGAGCTTTGCATGAAGTTCTTCTGGGAGTGTGAGGAGCTCTCTGCTAGGCACAAAGCCCTTCTCACACTCAAGGCTTCCTGCCATTTCAGCTCACTGGTGCAGACATTCTGGTAACACAGCAGATGGGATTCTCTGAGGGAGAGAAAAGACAAGTTCCCAGGCATCTCCCTGCATGCAGGCCTGGCCAAAATGTTCTAAAATGTCCGACAGAAGCTATGGTCTCTCTCCTGTGTGCATATGCTGGTGCAGCTTCAATTCAGAACTCCCTTTGAAGCTCTTACCACACTCAGGACACTCACAGGGTCTCTTTTTCCTGATGGATGCTCTGATGCAGTGTCAGCTCAGAACGCCTTTTAAAGCTCATCCCACACTCAGGACACTTATAGGGTCGCTCTCCTGTGTGCATGCACTGGTGCATCTTCAATTCAGAACTGCTTATGAAGCTCTTCTCACACTCAGAGCACTTACATGGTCTCTCTCCTGTATGGATGCGCTGGTGGTGCTTCAAATCAGAACTGCTTATGAAGCTCTTCTCACACTCAGAGCACTTATATGGTCTCTCTCCTGTGTGGACACGCTGGTGCATCTTCAGTTCAGAGCTGCTTATGAAGCTCTTCCCACACTCAGAGCACTTGCAGGGTCTCTCTCCTGTATGGATGCTCTGGTGGAGCTTCAAATTAGAACTGCTTTTGAAGCTCTTCTCACACTCAGAGCACTTATATGGTCTCTCTCCTGTGTGGATGCGCTGGTGGAGCTTCAAATTAGAACTGCTTATGAAGCTCTTCTCACACTCAGAGCACTTATATGGTCTCTCTCCTGTGTGGACACGCTGGTGCATCTTCAATTCAGCACGCCTTTTGAAGCTCTTCCCACACTCAGGACATTTATATGGTCTCTCTCCTGTGTGGATGCGCTGGTGGCGCTTCAAATAAGAACTGCTTATGAAGCTCTTCTCACACTCAGAGCACTTATATGGTCTCTCTCCTGTGTGGACACGCTGGTGCACCTTCAAATCAGAGCTGCTTTTGAATTTCTTCCCACACTCAGAGCACTTGCAGGGTCTCTCTCCTGTGTGGATGCTCTGGTTGCGCTTCAAATTAGAACTGTTTATGAAGCTCTTCTCACACTCAGAGCACTTATATGGTCTCTCTCCTGTGTGGACACGCTGGTGGATGGTGAGGTGGGTTCTCCCTTTGAAGCTCTTCCCACACTCAGTGCACTTGCACGGTCTCTCTCCTGTGTGAATGTGATGGTGGATGGTGAGGCTGGAACTGTTTTTGAAGCTCTTCCCACACTCAAGGCACTTATACGGTCGCTCTCCTGTGTGGACACGTTGGTGTATTTTGAGTGTAGAACTATCCTTAAAGCTCTTCCCACACACAAGGCACTTATACGGTCGCTCTCCTGTGTGGACACGTTGGTGTATTTTGAGTTTAGAACTATCCTTAAAGCTCTTCCCACACACAAGGCACTTATACGGTCGCTCTCCTGTGTGGACACGTTGGTGTATTTTGAGTTTAGAACTACCTTTCAAGCTCTTCCCACGCTCAAGGCACTTGTACAGTCTCTCTCTTCTGTGGATACACTGGTGGGAAGTGAGGCTCCCACTGTCCGTAAAAGTCTTTCCACAGTCAGAGCACTCAAAGGCTCTCTCTCCTGTGTACATGCACTGCTGGCCAGTGGGGTGGAGTCTCCATTTCATGCTCTCTGCAGAATCACAGATCTCATAATGCCTCTTTGCTGAGTGCGTGCACTGGTGGCTAGTGATGCTGGAATCCAGTTTAAAGCTTTTCTCACACTCAGTGCATGGATTCTGCTTTTTCATCTGGCACACATCCTTGCTCCTGGTTTCCTCAGGCTGCTTTGGACCTATGTTGGAGTCCACTGGGTTCCTCAGTGTCATTCCCAGATGCTTTCCCAGGGGCTTCTTGATGTGCTCACCCTGACCTTGCTGCAGGACTTCCTGGACATCCCTTCTGATTTCTTCCACAGAGATGCGATTCAGCTGCATTTCCGCAGCACAATTTCTCTGCGGAACCTCCTTTGTATTTTTGATCCCATCAGCTGCTGGATGACAGAGGAAATGCAGCAATAGCACACAGTGCCCAAAATAAAACACAGGCAGAGAAGGCTCTTACAGCCCCAACATTCCCCTTCCCTCCACCACCTCACCTGGGCTGAGGTCTCCTGGCATGGCCTCAGGGCTACGCACATCTGGGATCCAGGGGTCTTCCCCTCGTTCAAGCAGGGAGATCAGCATGGGCTTGGGGGCTGGAAGTGGAGCTTCAGGGAGAGAAACAGGGAACAAGAGAGCATTTCCCTCATGCTGGCACAGTGCCTGTTCAACAGTTCCACTCTGTGCCCCTCCCCAAGGAGAAACCACCATTTAGGTCTAAATTACACTGTGCCTACAGCTTCCCTTGGAGCAAAGAATGTTTTGACATCTCTGAACATTGTGAAGGGATATTTTTTCTTTCAAATTAACTTTACAACAGCTTATTTGTTTTCTTACAGTCTACCAGTGGTCAAGGCATCAAAATGTTGATGGCAATTGCATGGAAAATCCTCAATTCCATAGCAGTAACCAGGGATTCATCTGTGAGCTGGAGCTGGTGGCACCAAGCAACACACAACACAAGGGCTGGTTTTCTCCCTCCTGGCTGATGCCTGCTTGCCAGCACTGACTCTGTGGCTTAGATCAGAGTGCCGTGCATACTAATCCCTTCTGAAACTCAAGCTTTTCAGTATCTCCTTTCTTGCTGGCACTGTGGTGTGAGTCAATATGTAGCTGCATGGTGTTTATTCAAGGCCCGGCTTGCAGAGGCTCATTCTGCACAGCCAAAGGTGCCCTAACGAGGAGGAAAGGCAGACAAGCTCTCACCCAGCGAGGCCACACACTGGTATGTCTCCAACATCACGTCCCGGTAGAGCTCTCGTTGCACAGGGTCCAGCAGCGCCCACTCCTCCCTGCTGAAATACACGGCCACCTCCTCAAAGCTCACGGGCTCCTGCAAGCAAAGAGGCTCCTTGCTGGGAACAGCCAAGGCCCAGGCAAGCAGCTCGCACAGGACAGAACCTCACACCCCAGCTGCTTTTCTGTCCCCAGCACACACACGCTGGCTGAGGGCACCTCCCTCTACCCCTGCATTCACATCCCTGGACCCTTGGCCTCTCCTGCCTGCTTCCCCAACCCCTACCTCAACTGGATGTGCTGCGGCCATTTGCTGCTCTCCTGCAGGCTGGGATGATCACGGCTGGAAGGCAGAAGTTGAACTGGAGCCTGCAGAGAGAAGAGAAATGGCAGGGGAGCTGTGAGGGAATGCAGCAGTCCCAGTCCCAGCTCAGCCCTTCTGCAGGGCACTGCCCAGCCTTGCAGAGGAAGACAATGAGCTGCAGCACAGGAAACAGTCTGGCTCAAAGAGATGAACCGTCACAAAGCTGTCTCAGACTGGGAGGCTGAAACAACTGGTAGCTGACACTTAGTTCAACAGCTGAGACTGAGAGGGGACTTAAGACAAAGCACGGCAAGGAGGCAGTCATCTTACCCCAAAAGAGGGAGCAGCCCAAGTGCCCCTCCAGCTCTGCTGCACAGCAGCGGGCTGCACCACAGGACCTGCCCTCGAGCAGGGCTGTTTCTGCAGCTCACACCTGCACAGAGATCCCTTGCAGCTTGACATCAAGACTCCTTCTCAATACAGATCTTCTGTAAGACACCCGTGGTTACTTTGGAGCTTTCATGTACTCTCTAAGGTTCTGTCTTAGAGGGACTGTGCACGTATGATTCCTTCCACACAAAGCCTTGACCAAGCTTGGGACTAGGAGAGGATCCAGCCACATCCTAGCTCCTTACCTCTGTGGTCTGAAGACATGAGAAAAAAAGGGGACCTACTCTGAGCCTCGTGACTCAATGGGAGGGCCTCCTGTAGGTGTGTGCGTAACCCTACCCTCCATGCAGTAAATAACCAAGTGTATCCAGCCACCTCCGATCCTGCTGTGTCACTGTTAAATCACTACAGCATATCCCTATTATATCAACAAATATAGTCCTGCTTCTCCCTTAGGAGTGTATGCTGTGTTTGGATCCACTTGTGACCAATGGGCAAAGTCTGCAGGATGGCAAGAAGGGAAACAAACCGATGACAAGAGACATGAAGCGCATCCCAGATTCTTCTGTGAGTGTTCTCCTGGCGACTGCTGTAGTTGAGCGGAAAGCAGAGGTCACTGGGGACAGTAATTGGATGCAAAATGGGAAAGGTGTTATCAGCATCGTGTCGGGTTTGGAAGTGACATATGAAGCAAAGGAGAACTGCACCAGTCCTCCCAGAATCAAAAGCGACTGATATTCCACAATATTTCTGCTGCACTACGTGGTGCAAGTTGTGCAGGTAATGCTTATTCACACAATAAACGAAGACCTCCCCGAGTCGCCTACAATCCATAGGCCACACATCCTCCACCTGTAGGGTTTGGCTCCAAACAGATGCAAAACTGCACCCATAGCACTAATTAAAGGCACTGCCTCTACACAGTTAAGGCAAACAGAGGCAGCAGAATGACGGCTTATTGCCTGCCCTAGCTGCAGTTAAGGAAACTGAAGAGTGATACACGAGGAATGGGAAAGGGGAGTTCTATTGGAGGCCTGAGTGGTGAAGGAAGTTGAGGACATACAACAAGGACAGCCTGTGCCAACTGGGGGATCTTTTGATTGACTGCAAGCACGCCTAAAGGGACGGCTACCCAGGAAAGAGATGCAGAAATACTGTTAGAAAATGGTATGGCCATCCAACCATCCAGCAGGAGGTGCAGAAAAGCACCTGGTTCATGGAAGAACACCGTGAATGCAGCCCCCAACACTCAAACACAGCCAGCCTGCTGGAGCACCACCTCCACAGATCCGTGAGGGAACACCTGGTGGCAAATGGATTAAATCCTCTGGCAGATGTCCATACATCCTCTCAGGAGTGGAAGTAGCCCTGGGCATGCTGAAATCAAGCAAGCCCTCAGAAAAGGGTTGGGAAAAGTACTCTGTAAAGGTGACTGATGTAGTTCTCAAAACCACCTACTGCTGATGTTACCTAAAAGTGGTGATGGCTCACATTCCTCGGGTAAGGAAGTGCAAAACGGCGAGGAGTCAACTGGATGGTTCACACTTCTCAAATAAATAGGATGGCTTACTTAAACACAACAATAAATCAACAAAACATCCAACCACATGGAGATTATTTTTCCATCTCCTGAGAAGAGAGAGTATGTGACAGCACTGCAGCCAAACCAGCCTGTGACGGTCACAGCCACCACCAGCCGATGCTGTGCTGGGAATTTTAACTGAACCGTGAAGGCAACTTATCGAATAGCAGCAGTGCTAAACAGAACAATTAAGGCAATAAACAACCACGTGGTTACAACAGCCTTGTTAAGCAGTTGTTAGAGCACTCCAGGACACCTGCATGATATCAATAAATTCATTCCTCCCTCCCTCTTCAGCCGAGCACGCAGACTGCGCTCACTGCCAGGGGACGGTCTCAGCAGCGCGTGCCCTTTGCAGAAGGCACCTGGGCTGTGCTTTACTGACCTGCTGCTGCTCGGCCGTGTTCTCAACGCGTGCTCCAGTCAGCCCACAGGCTGCCAGCTTCTCATCGTCTGTTCCAGAGCCCAGTGCCGGACCTGCTGCAGATGCTGAACGTGCTCAGGGCCCGCAGCTGTGTGCTCAAGGCATCTGCAGCTGCCGGGACAGCCTGAACAAAAGCCTTGCCAGGGCTTTGCACAACCCCAGCTGAGCCATCAGGCAAGCGCTCAGCAAACAAAAGGTAACGCCATTTCAAGGGTCGCCAGAGGCACGTGTTGCCCGCAGGGTCCCCAAAGAGAAGCTGGGGGCTGCCGGGGAGAAGGAGCAGGGCGAGTGCAAATTTCCACTTGGAGGCTTCACATTAAGACACTCCAAAGGAGGCATCGGGGGGTTTAAAGCTTCCGTCAATCCACACGTGCACAGCTGCAGAGCGAGGCCGTCTCGTGTCTCCCGTGGCCCAGAGGAAGAACTGCAGCCCCAGCTGCGCTGTGTTACAGAGATCCAACTGGGCAGCAGAGCACGCTGACCTCCTCTGCTCCCTTCCTCACTGTCCCAGCTCCCAGCCCGTTCCCGTGCCCCTCGGAGCCCAGCCCGGGCTGCATGAACTGCCGCCCTGGTTGCAGCCCGTCTGGGCCAGCAAACCTGCTGCGCTGAGCGGGAGCTGGAGCCGGGACCAGGGTCCCGCCTGGGGTACGGCAGTGCGGGTTCCGCCCCGTCCGGGGCCGCTCCCCGCTCCTCTCCCGGTGCTGCTGGCAGGGGGCAGGAAGCGTGCGCTCCTCTGCACGAGCCACGAAGGGCACCTACCTTGGGTGCGGAGCAGACTGCTCCCAGCTCTGGTGCAGGTAGCCGGGCTCCTCGGAGTCGCGTAGAGCAGAGGACGCCGAGTGCCCTCAGCCCGGAGCTGGCCGCAGGACGGCCTTGGTGCACCTCCTGCCACCGCGGTGCTGCCCGGATGGCTTCCAGCCAGGCTCTCGCCTCTTCCGCACAGGCTCAGGAAGGCAGGAATTCCCACAACGATCACGCCCAGAGCTCGTTTTCATGGCACATCTGCCCCCGGGGGATGGCGATGGGAAGGGGTGCGGGGGAGGAGGGAGGGGGGAATGGGGGCTGTGTTTTGTTACGCTAATGAAGCATCGCTTTCTGCCGGCTCTCTTTGCTTCCTTCGGTGGGGACATTCGCACACCCTTGTCATCAGGCATCCCTCCCTTGCTGTCCTGGCGTTCCTTTCACTCCTCTCCCCCACGAGTATGTCCCAGCAAGAGGCAGTCTCCGGTACAGCACCAGAGGACATTGTGTGTTGAACAGAACTCTTGCAATGGAACCGAGCTGTGGCTAGGAGCTTTACCCAGAAGCTGCTGTAAGAATACGACTTTCCCCAGATCCTTGTCTAAGGGTCCTAATAAGTCTTCTGTGCAGCGATACCTTGCGGTTCTGTGTGGGTTTGTGGTCCGTATGGCTGGCCATACCTACCCTTGAGTTGCACCGGGCAGTGTACTTGGGAGTGACCTCACTGGAAGAAAAGCAGTGTGCAAACTGCAGTGGGAAATTGCATTTAGGAAAGCAGGATATTGAGGTTCGTTTTCTGGTGGATATGGGTGCTTCTTACTACCCATAGATGGTTTTGTAACAGTGTAGATGCTACTGCCCAACGGGAAAAGGTTTCCTTTTTTGGATTAATTAAACATAAGCTAAGAAAACAAGCAGGAATACAGAAATTCTTGTACCTGCCGGGTTACTCTGGCAAGAAATTGAATAAAACTGGAGCTAAGAGTGCAACAATATTGACTGATTAAAAACTGTAACTCTGGCTTTAACACAAACTGGGCAAAACATTGTTGTACCCCCAGGAGTTACAGCAGTCTCAAATATGATACACTTAGTGGTGTGGGCATCAGGGCCAAAAATGAAGCCCTAAATAGAAGTTAAAAGCAAGAGCTTGCCTAGTCAGGGTAAAGCGGTGCCCTTTGAGGGTATGGGACTGTAGGAGGATAAAAGAAATAATAGGTAACTTTTTGGAGTTTGGATTCCAATTTTGATAGCAAGTGCTGTAGTTTGGTACAAGACTTGAGGGCAAGTACTAGAATAGTTGAATGGATACACTCAGTGGTGGCAAATCCATGCACTTTATTAACCAAGTTAAGGAACGAAAAGATGGAGTTTACCTTCTGGATTTGAGGGATGTCTCTTCTGCCTGGTTTGGCCAAAGGAAGCCCAAGGTTATTTGCCTTTGAATAGGAAAGCCCTGATATGGGGAGAAGAGTCTCAGTTAACCTGGACAGTGTTACCCAGGGTTGTGAGAACAGCTGAATGATGGTCAACTCATGAGCCTGAGATCTGGGATCCTCCATTCTAGGGTGGAACTTTACTGCAGCACGTGGCTGCCACAGCAACAAAAGGACTGTGTACAATAGACTGAGAGTTTGCTGAGTTTCTTGGTTTACAGAAAGCACAAATAACTCAACAGGAAGTGACATATTTGGGAAATGAGATTACAGCTGGACTTTGAACCTTAAGGACTGCCAGGAAAAAAGTCATCTGCCAAACCCCTGAGCTGCAAATTGCCAAGGAAGTGAGTAAGGGATGGCCAGGGTGCCTGAGGGCGGTGGCTGCACTGGTACTTGTGGGAATACAAGAAAAGCTGTTCAGAGCAGCAGCTGTGGAGCAAGATAAACAGCATGAGAACCAAGGACACCTCTGCAAGGAGAAGAAGGGTCTCAGAGCTCTGATTGGACACGTGCCTGCATGGACAGTTGAAAAGGGTTCTGTAGAATGCTCTGTTGACATGTAAAGGTGGTTGGGAAAGTTGTAAGGGCGGACGGGAAAGTTAGAAAATAACAACTTGTGAAGGTCTATAAGGGATGTGAGAACTTGTAATAATGATTTGGGTCGTTCACATCTGAGTCCGTGCCTCAAACGCTGCAAACGTGGTGGTGATAGGTTGATGGTTGGACTTGTTCTTAGAGGTATTTCCAACCATAATGATTTTTTTATTCTATGAGGGTTAAGGACTCCAGGACAGTATCAGTGAATACTTCATTCATAGCTTGAAAGCTGAAGCTTGAAGCTGCTGAGGTTGAATGAGGAAGAGTATGTCCTTTGATGTGGTTGAAAACTGATCTTGAACAGACTTTCTCAACAGGATACTCTTTGGTTGGGACAAATACAGAGGAGTGTATTTGTGATTTTTCTTGCACAGGGTCAGTGATCACTGTCTGCACAACAGTTTTAGGAAACAAGAAAAGAGAAAAAAAAAAACAACTGCACGGGACCTAAGTAAAATGAATTCTTAATGACTGACTGTGCTAGTGAAACATATTGAGTAGCTTGAAGCTTAAGACAAAGGAGTTAATTGCTTTGTTGTATGTGACTATATGAAGGGTTGCTGTAAAGAAGAATAGTAAACTTGTTATATGGTAAACAGGCTATGAACTAGTGGTTGTATCAGTTAGGAAGATTCATGTTAGTTACTGCCTTTGAGTAGTAAAGCTTGCAGAGCTTGGGAAGAATAGGTTGGAAAAGCTACAGAATTTTCATCAGTAACAGCTTAGACATATATTGGGGTTAGTCTAGTTATGGATTTTATTTCTGTAAGACATGAGGGACGGGCAAAATGACTTGTTCCTAGTCCCTCCCAGTGCTGTTATTCTGTGCTGCTTGTGTGTTTTCAGAAATCTATGTATTACTTACTATTGTGCCTTTGTTCTTTAGTTGTCATTAGTTGTGGCAAGGGTGACAGCCCTTTCTTCACTCTGTTTCCCTACTGTAGAATTAGGAAATTTACAAAGAGGAAAAACGTGAATAGTCAGGAATATTTTGGAAAGTGTTTCCACTGTTAAACACTTCAGAATTTCTCAGAAATTCTGCTTCCCAGCTGTAAAGAAAAGGCTTGTGCATAATTTCAAAGGGTTGAGAATACTTAATCCTGAAATTGTTTATTGGTTTTTTACTCTGTTTTGGCCTTGTACTTTGTCTCCAGTAGTATGTAGTTGGCACTCAGAAGTAATTTGATTCAGCTTGTCCTTCTGCACTGTTTGCTTTCTGTTCCGTTGTGCTGCTTTGCCTGTGGAGTCCTCTAGTCTGAGATCTGTTGTCTCACCTTGCCTGAATTCTGCCTCAACTGAATAGACATAGATTCAAAACCTGTGTTGCATTATTTTCTGGTTTCAGAAGTGTCCAGTCTTTTACTAGACAGACTTTCCTGGTTTTGAGTAACTTGCAAAACTGATAGTATTCCTGCCTGCTTCCCGAAAGTCTCTGTTTTTCAGACAAGGTTATGTTAACAAATCCATGAAACCCCAATAGAAATTCTGGACTCTTTGCTGTGTGTCTACTTGCATCTTCTGCTTTCTGCCCTTGTCTTTGTGATGTCTTCGTTTTGCACATCCTCTTTATTTGTCTTACTTGAGTAAATGAATCCATCTGTCACAATCTTCTCACCTGGATGTCTGAAAGTTCTCTTCCCAGCAGGGGATTTATTTCACTGTTTACCTCTTAACTTTTGTCCTTCCATTTCCTTCTCTGTTCCTTTGGTTTTATTTGCTGCAACGCTTCCTCCTCTTTATTTTCTGGAGTACTTCTAATCTCTTAACATGAACTGTGTGTTCCTGTACTTCAGGTTCTCTTCAAAGATTTTTTCCATATCTCTTCTTTGATTTTGATTAATGTTAACTGTTGAGATTTTTCTGGATGTATTCCCAAGACTCAGTCTGAGGTTTAAAATCCATCCAGTAGTACTACTGAATTCAAGTCTGCAATTCAGAATTGCATCGTTTGTAGAGCAGGGCCTTTTTAGAATTGAATTCAGTGGGATGTGAACAGAAGACTCAGGGCAGCAGGGTCTGTTTTAGTTGGATAAGGCTTTTGGTTAACTCTTCTCATTCCTGTAGATATGGATTTATCTTGTTTCATCTACATGCAAAACTTTGTAGTGTAATCAGTTACATAAAAATACATTCTCTTCTCTTCCTGTGTTTCTAGTTCTGTCTTAGTAATTTTCTTGAAATGTGTTAGCACAGTCCTGCTTCATGTAGTTCCTGTCCTTGTTTTTCTGTTCCTCCTGCTTTCCCTAGTCCTGTTCTGATAACCTCAGAAGTACTCTCTGTTCTTCTTAATTTCTTCATGCCTAAATAGAATTGTCTCCTCAACACCAAATCTGAAATGTTTTTGTGTTATCTTAGCAGCCCAAAAGTAAATACCAGGTTAGTTTTTATGAGAATTTCCTTTTCAACGTCAGAATCTGAGCTTGGTTTACCAGAAGAGCTCAGGAAAACTAATGTTTATTAAAAATCAGTGTATTCTGTAACTCCACCACGTTCGGCATAGTGCAGTTTAGGTTCAATGGAATACAGTATTCTCCTGAAGCTTTGAGATGTTTGTCTTTTTGATTAATGGAAATGGTGGAAAGCATTGTACTTGAATTGCAGGTGTTGTGCTTCTTCCAATGATTATGAAAATCAGCTGTATTGTCTGGTGCCTTGGGAAAAATACAGCAGGAATTGAAAAGTCCTGCCAGGTTTCGTGCTTTTGTTTTGCATGTGGTAGTATTGAGCTATTAAGAAAGACTTCAAATGTTGTGCGGTACAGCTCGTATTTCCTATCTGCTTAAAGGGAGAAGCAAAGTCTTTGATACTGCTACAGCTGTTGGATGTGAAGCTTTAATTAAAAAGTTCTTTGCTTTGTTTGGTAGCAATAGCTAAATATCCTGTTGAAGGAAATGTAACTTTTTTTAATCAGGGGTGATTAAATTCTTATGATCACGTTAGCAGATGTTTTGGGACAGATCTTAAACGAAAGTTTTAACAGTCATATCTGTTTCCATTGCTTACATGTCCATTACCAGTAGTTGTGGGTCTGTTTAACATGTTTTTCTTTGCTCTGTGTAATTATTATTTTTTCAACAAAATAACAGTACTTTGTGCTTTTACTGTGCATTCTGCTATTATCTTATTGTAAAACATGGGACCCCATTGTAATATATCTATGAGGGCTGCTCTGAAAGTAATGCCTCCTATTTTATTATGTCAGCCCATGACATCAGAGGCAGATGTTAGTGAGATGGCAGTAGAGGTTGAACCTCCCGGCCAGTATTCCATTACATTTTATTACTGTGCAATGAAAGCTTTGCTTCTATCATAAGCATGTATCCTTCTCAGTGTCTAGCTTCAGCAGTAGAGGTTTTCACAGAGCTCTGAGAGCAGAGCTACACTTTAAAACTGGTGAGTCTGCCCCATGGGTTGGAAGTGATAAGCTTGGCTTTTGTTTGTAACTTTGAGACAGCTGCTCAAGAGTGGGGTTATTCTCATGTGTGCATTAACAGATAGCTTATTACCTGCTGGTGAAGATTAGTTAAGCATCCATAAATGTTGACGGTTTTTGTCATCACCAGGCATAATGTTAGGATTTAAATGCATTCCCAAAGTGGAAAATGCTCATGAAGATTTCTGTTTGATTGTTTTCACAGTTGTGGGTTATACTGCTTTCTTTTAATGTGCTTGCTATGACAAATATAAAGCCTGTTCTTTTCAGCCTTTAGTTTACTAGCTATTAACAACAGAATATTTACAGTGAAAAAGATCTAAGGGGATAAACACATTATATTTTAGCACCTCAACATTTGCAAAAAATAAATGGACAAAACCACCTCCCTTCCCACTACAGCACTTATCTGGCAGAACTGGTTGGATTGCTTCTGTTCTCTTAGCTCTTGGGGCTGTTGTTTTGCCACTCATAGAACTGCTTCCCATGAGTTTATGTTGTGTTTGCACTGGAGGGGTTGAGAAGCAGCTGAAACTGTCAGCTTCATTCTTGTCCTGCATCCCACTGAATGTGAGCTGTGTATGAACTCAATAAGCAAATACAATTTTTGGTATTGCATTAAGTATATTCCTGTGCTGTGCTCTGGTGGTATGTAACTGTTCAGGCTTTGACATTATTAATGGAAGCATGCCTGACTTCAGCATGTGCAAGGCTTAATCATGAGCATCTAACCCATCTTTTAACAATGAGGCAGAGTTCAAGTAGATTTGCAGGTGATCAGTTGTGCAAGACAAAACTGAATTCCTTCTTTGATAGAACAACCAATTCCTTTTTTCCTCCAGACAAAGAGAAGAGATGTAGTCCCATATGTCATACTTCACTTGTGCTCTTGAGGCTGTGCCAGACAGTAAACAGCTAATTCATGTAAAAGAGATGATCGTTGCGAGAGTTGGTGTTTACTGAAGGAAACAACTGCTTGTGGTTCTTTTTTTTATTTAGGGCAACCACCTCAAAAGCCATAAGCAACAACAAAAATTCCTGCAGGAGTGATTGGAACGAGAAATGTTGGCAATAAGGGGATTTTCCAAGGGCTCAAATTGAGGGCTAGTCTTGCACTGTTTGCAGTAATGACCTTGGCACCACAAACTCGTTGGGATTTTCTTATGAGAATTTGTGGTGTGTTGTCAGTAGGTGACAACTGAGGAAACGCATGTGCAGCAGAACACATGCGTTTGGGACATGGTACAGATACAGAAAAACCAGTGAGACTGGGCATGTCAAGGCCAATAACAACCCTCCTGGGAGACAGTAGAAATCCTTACTGTTGCAGCATGAATAACTGGAGAGAAATGAACATGAGAGTGGAAGATGTATAGGGAAAGATATTCTGTGGAGAATAAGCTGCAATTAAGGCATTGTACAAAGTTCTTCCAGCTGGAATATTACTTGCAGTTCTGGCTACTATATTCAAGAAACATTGATTGAAGCTGCTTGGAATTCAATGAAGGGAATATTATGGGAATAAAGAGCCTGTTATGAAAGGACAGTAGAGAAATTTTTCAGTCTGTGGATAAGATCTAATGGCTGGATAAAATAAATGTAAATGAATGGAAAAGCTCTTGCCTCTTAAGGTGGGATCCTGGAAGAGCCTCTGTGGTCATTTGTCCAGTGTGTTTTCCCCCAACTCTTTCTGTACAGGGAGTGATATTGTTTAAACCTACCTTTATAAATGAATCAGTTGGGTATCTTACATGAGTTATTGCCTTTGTTTATAAACAGTATTGGACAGTATTGATTTATGTAATTGGAAATGAAAGATCATCGTTATGAAGATTTTGTTTGGGACCTGAGCAAGGTCAGTTGAGCTCCCAACACGCTGTGGAAGAAAACTTGTTTTTATTCTTGTGAATTATTTTTTTAATCTCTAATGTCGTTCTGGGAACACTGTTACATCCCTAAAAGGCAGCAGCATATTTAAATTATCCCAGTAATGAATAATAATATACAGTAAGGAATAATAATAGTTTCATTATAAGTGTTAAAATTTTCACTGATAGTTTAAAAAAAGGAAATGCTATTTGTCAGATGTCAAAAACAGGATAATTTACCAAATGCAGAAATTTAGGATTTAGTGAAATTAATTCAGGTGTAAGAATATTGGTGGCCTGTATTTGACTCCTGCATAGTTTGCAAGGTTCTTGCACATAAAACCTAGTTTTGTGGTATTTTTGCTTCTAATTCTACCCTCTTGTTAGCAATTTGTGGGTCAGGCTGGGTCACATCACACTTCATTTCAGTTTTCAGTTTCTTCTTACTTCATCTACTTTTATTCCTCCATCATACAGGTAGTTAGGGCAGTCGATATATGAATCATTGTGGAGATGACTGTTCCTGTAACATTTGAAAGAAAAAATTGTTTTTTGATCAAGCGTTCCCAGTAAAAGATAAATAATTCTATGTGAACCAAAAAACTCTGAGTAACTAGTGAAATAAGTTGACCTTTTTCTTTGCAGTTTTGCAGGTAGGAAGACAAACCTGATGAGCTGAATGAGTTTTCTGTTTAGCTGCTGTGTCTGAAATAAAACTAGTTCATAGACTGCATGCAATTTCAGTTATTCATTGGTGGGGTATTTCTTGTTTTGCTTGTAGTTGCCTTGTGGTCACCGGTGTGAAGAGATTTGCCATTCAGGTGATTGTCCTCTGAACTGCAGCCAGAAGGTTAAACTCAAGTGTCCTTGTAAGCGACTGAAAAAGGTAAGTTTTGGAGTTGCAGTTCTGAGAGTGACACATTTTCTTTGTATGTTCCTAGGCTTGTGTACATGGATTGTCTCTGGTCAAGACTGGAATAGAATCAGTTACTTGAGCAGAGCAGCAACAGCAGCTGAAAGTCTGGGTGGAACAATCAAAATATTCACTAAGGAAAATAAAATTCATTGTAGAAAATGTTAGCTCCCAGATTTGCAATACCTTTATCTTCAAGCACACTTCAATTTTTGTAGTTCCATTAGGAAAATAATCAGATGATCTGGAGTGATTTAAGAAGTCAAAGCACATTTTCCTCATTAGGAACTGAGAAGTTTATGATTACATAGATTGGAACAGTCACAGATGTTTTGAATTCCTAATTGATGGTTGTCTGAGGCCCTTAACGCAAACAGAGGCATCAGCATCCTTAGCTTTCAGCAGAGATAAAGGACAAAGCTTATAGCTATCAAGTATGATGAGGGGAAAACCAGAGGCTGCTGTGACCTCTTGACAAGTGTTAACTTAATGAAAAATTCACTATCTGGCTTGAACAAAGAATGCTTAAATCATTTTCAAGACCCGGTTAACTTCTGAGCTTTCCACACAGATGCAGTTTCCCCAGAGTTCTTAGCTTCTCCAAGAAATGTCTTCAGAATTCTCAGATCTTGCAGGGCGCATGAAAGGATGGTAATGCCCAGAGTACGTGCTTCAAATTGAGCAGTCTCTGCTTATAAATAACTAGCTTTTCTTTATTTGTAAGTTGAAATGTTGACTTCTGCTGAGGATAAATTATTTGGTTGTGACTAAGTGCTCTTACTAATTTCAGTTTTTCTTACTCTACTGTGTTCAGTAAAATCAATAATATCATTGGTTGCGTGTATACTTCTGCTTCTTGTTCCTTAAGATATAGGTTTACAGTTGGACTTGATGATCTTTGAGTGCAGCGACTCGGCACGGACTCAGGTGTGAACGATCCAAATCGTTTATTACAAGTTCTCACATCCCTTATATACCTTCACAAGTTGTTATTTTCTAACTTTCCCATCCGCCCTTACAACTTTCCCAAACATCTTACATGTCAACAAAGCATTCTACAAAACACTTTTCAACTGTCCATGCAGGCACATAACCAATCAGAGCTGTGAGACTCTTCTTCTCCTTGCAGAGGTGTCCTTGGTTCCCATGCTGTTTATCTTGCTCCACAGCTGCTGCTCTGAACAGCTTTTCTTGTATTCCCACATTTGAGGTCTTGTTTCTTATGCCAGACTTAATTGAATAAGGAAGATGGGTATTTCCATGATAGCTCTGTTACATCTAGTTGTTGCTGTCCCTAATTTTCATACTGTTTTTGGAATACTGAAATGTGTCATCATCTTCTGCTGAGTTCTGACGCTGTATAGCTATTTCAGACCAGTTCAGATTTTATTGTCCCAGATTTCCGGGATGTCTTCAGTGATTATGTGGATGTCCAACTGAAATGTGGTAGCAAGAAGCAATGAAATTAATGTTTAGGATGCTCACTTTTCACTTTTACAGTGGCCTGAAATGGAACATTCCAGATCTGCTATTCTGAAAGTTTTATGGTCCTTAAATATGATGACGGTTACTTTTTTTCCCCCCCTCAATCTTGTAAATTTGATTTTAATAAGGTGGAAAGGTTGTTATGAGTTAATTATATAATTAATAAAAATTAATTCTTATATGATGACAGCCCACTTATTTAAATAGCCACGAAGTGATACTTCTGATTCCTAGTGAAATGGTGTTTCCCTTCAGAAAGAGAAGAAAACACTATCCCCACCTTAAATATCATCTCACTGTTTCCAGGTCAAGCCCCCAATCCATGCTCTCTTTTGTACAGAGAGCTACAGTGTAGAGGGTAAATGATGGTAGAACCAATAAGCCACTGATAATTGGACTGTGTATTAGTTGCAGCTAATCTGACTGCAGAAATATGACTCGTTTCTGTAGTGTGAAAGATGATGTCTTTTAACGTTTGCTTTATGCATCTGCCCTTGCCTGAGACCGTAATTAGGGTATCTTTGATTCCAGAAGATCCTTATGCATATTTGCTTGGAGCTGCATACTTACAGCAGATAGTGTACTTCTTTCTTAGCTTGGATAGGATAGTGTACCTGTATATTTAGTCTTTTGTGCCTGCAGCCTGCGATCTTGAAGATAAGGAGAAACAGAATTGAGTACCTAATATTTGCAGTTGAATTCTCCTCTACCAGTCTTCTGTCTGTGTATACTACTGGTGAAGTTGGGAGTTGACAGGACACGTATTCCAAGCTGCTCTGTAAATATGCCTCATCTGAACCATCACAATTAATATCAAATGTAGGTGCTCATAATTTGAGTGCAAAACAGGAGGATTTTTTCTTCCTTTTCTGGTGTTGAAGTTAACTGTTGCATCATGAGGCTATGCATGTAAACATGCAAGGTCGTATAAACCACTTGAATTTGTAACCCACAACTTGTAGTGGACCATATTCTTAACCATCTAGGCAGGTGGTTTATCTTAGCATGCTGGAATTGCTCTGAAGAAGTTAGTTTTTGGATTTTGCTGTATGCTATGAAAATTGTTCTGCATATTGTCAGAAAGCATGAAAACCAGAATAGCTTCTGGCTATGTTACTGTGCTTTCCTGACAAAATTCTTCATAGCCTAGTAGTATAGATTATAACTTTCTCTCTGTGCTGGTATTCTGTTTTGGTTTTGTTGGTGGTTTTTTTTGTTTTTTTTCTGTTGTTGTTTGTTTGTTTGTTTGTTTTGGCCTTCAGTGTAAGAGGGAGGAAGGAGAAGGAAGTAGGGGAGATCTTCCCATGACCAGACCTTGCCCTGTAGTTTCAGCCAGTTTAGAGAATTGATACGAAGTTTCAGAAGAGTTACTTATTAGTTACTTTGTATGGTATCTTTTGTAACACTTCACAAGGTTATATTTCTTTTTCTTAAATAAATAAGTGAAAAAAAAAGACATGAAAAATTAAACTGAACCACTTGATTTATTCTTGATTCAGTTTAGCTTATCAGAAAGAAGGAAAATAGAAAAGGATGCTTGAATACAGTTACAGTTTCAAATAATATTTATTTATTAGCTTCATTCTGTAAATATACCGAATAAAATTGTTTTACAATTTTCCCAACAAAATGAACATTATAATTAAATTTTTATATAGGGAAATGAATTACAAACAATTCAATTTATACTTAACAGGAAGTACAGTGCAGCAAGATACGAGAAGGCCAAGTTTCCCTGGAGTGTGATGCGTTATGCAAGGAAATGAAACGGAAGGCGTCTGAGGTGGTGTATCCATTTTAGTAATGTTGTCTTCATTGCCTTGAGAAAAGTTGGAAAAAACAGGCAGATCGTTATTTTTTCAAGACAGTAATAGCAAGAAATGCAGTGTAACTCAGCGTACAGTTTAATTGCACATTTAATTTTTGGACTACTGAATCTGGCTTATTGCTGAGAATTGCACTACTTGTAGATAGTGTCAACTCACTTGATGAAACACTATGTTAAGGTAATGCTCTATTACCTCTTTATTTTTATATAATATATAAATGAAATAGAGATGAAAAGATAGAAAGAGAATTGTAAAGAGCTTTGTTTGGAAATGCTTGTGGCTTCTGTTACAAGACTGGAGGGAGGGGAAACACATCAGGAAAGGGCTTTCCCTTTCAAAAGACTTTTAAAAAGACTGTTACAGCACATAAAAATTAGGATATTTATCTTCACTTAGGGGAAATGTTCAGCAAAACACAGAATGAAGAAAACCCAGTGCAAACAAGTACAACCATAAATGTAAACTCATTTCTAGGCTCTCAGGATGGGAACATGACAGAATCACTGCAAAAATTGGAAGCTGGCTCCAGAACAAGACTTGCAGTCTTTTGTAACCAAGCACTGATTAACAGTGAGTGCCAAGGAAGGATATACATTACTTTGAAAACCAGGAATAATTTAACTATTCAGGTTGTCAGTACAGAGAGAGCCTAAGTGACCTCTTGAATTCCTTTCCAACTATTTCCCCCTTAAGATTCCAAGTTGTATTTGATACTGCGAGGTCAGGCACTGTGCCCTGACTCCCAGCTGACCAGCTGCACCAGTTTGTGTAGGTTGAAGACAGAGGAAATGGACACTGAGGTGCTCCAGGCAATGCTGACCCACAAGCACATGTCCAATCCCTGGGACATTTGTATTCTCTGTCCTTCCTGCTTGGCCTTCATCTCCCTCCATAGCCATTTAAAGCATTTTAAGAATGCAACTCATGTCTTAGAGGCAGTCCCTTATTAAAACAATACCTAGTTTTATTGTTCACACAGGTTTGTAAAGTCTGAGAAAAAAAAAAAAAAAAAGAAAAATAAAAAAAAAAAAGAAGAAGAAAATAAAAAGAAATTAAGAAAAGGAGAACCAAGATGGGTATTAAAGGGAACATTAGCTCATCTTCTAACACCCTACTTAGTGCTGTTTGAGATCGCTAAATTCTGAATGGCTTTCTTAATGCCCCTAATAATCAAGATGTGCTAGACTCTCACACACCCACCACCACAGCTGACTGGCTCTGGCATAACTCCAGCTCTTTGATTAAAACCTGGCACTAGAAGAATCCACAGGTTAACCCCATCCACTTGCCTGGGGCTGGATCTTCCATCCCCTTCATGGAGTGAGAAGGTGGGAGGTCTCTGCAGCTGGAAGAAAGATGGATGTGGTGTGGCAGAACTTTGAAAAAGCACTTGATGGCTGCTTGGCAAACATTTTCTCCCTGGTGGTACTGGTAGCAGGTTCTTAGTGCTGTAGGTCTCAGGGTGTTTCACTGTGCAGATGACACTATTTCCTCTTCAGAGATGGGCAAAAGAGGGGGAAAAAATGTCCTGATGAAGGCAAACTCCACTGAAAGCTCACAGGTGCCAGCTCAGCAGTCTATTCATCAAGCTGCCCTGCCTTTAGCGTTATCACAGCAAAGATTGAAAAACAATTGCATGCAGCATCTCAGCCATCTGTAGTCCATTCCAGCCTCTGGGACATATACTGCCTTGGGAACAGCCCTTTTCACACTGACAAAGTGGTAAGTCCCATACCATCTTCTATCCCTTTCCACGCTCAGCTGCTTGTACTCACTGTTTACTTGTTTCTCCTTCAGGAAGAGGCAGCTGGTAGCAAGAAACGCAGGAATCCTGCAACTCCTCCATCCCTCGCAGCCAGCTCTCAGGGATGCCCAGCACTGGGGGTCTGCTGGACAGCAAAGGAGGGTTCACAGCTCCTGGATGTGGCAGCAGGACACCGGGGTTCAGTTCTGATTCTGCTATATATCAGACACCTTGAGCTATCCTTAGCTCCACTGGCCATGAAATGAGAGACAAGCAGAACTAATCTCCCATACACACAAAGGAAACACTTTCATCCATTAATCTGGCCATACAACTAGGAGAATCTCAGGGCAGGCACTAATTGTAGTTTTTCCAGTTTTGTTTTTCATGCACCAACAATAAACAGCCTGATTGTTTCATTATCTGCAAACTTAATGCACTGCACAATTTCAAATCCTTGCCATTGCAGAGAGAGTACTCTCACCATCTCTCAGCACAGAGGATTTTTTTGGCTAGAGCTTAAGTTAGATTGCTGTTGCATAATCAGTGTTTCACTAGGGCAAGCTGCCAGGTCAGGGAACATGTAAATCCCTATAATATCTGTCCTGGTAGAAATCCTACTGATCTAATCCAGAGAGATCCCAGCTCTACATCAGTGGCCCCTACCAGATGCAAGCACAGATAGACACATCACAGCCTCCTGCATTCTAGGGACAGTCATTGCTATGAGATTTTAATCAGATCCTCCTGGACCAGCTCCCTCCATTGCCACACCCAGGGCCAGGCTGATCAGGGGCTCATCCAAGATTCATTAACTCTGGTTCCCCACGTTTTTATAATGAGCTTGTGGTGCCATCCATTCTTTTCTGCCTCCCTCTGCAGTGACCACAGAACCACTCAGCGTACAGTTTAATTGCACATTTAATTTTTGGACTACTGAATCTGGCTTATTGCTGAGAATTGCACTACTTGTAGATAGTGTCAACTCACTTGATGAAACACTGTGTTAAGGTAATGCTCTATTACCTCTTTATTTTTAATGTACATTGGAACTGGAGATTTCCTCTTCAGCCAAGAAGTGCTAATCAATGATAATAAAATCATTACTGCTAGTGAGAGCTATAGAAGCACTTCATTTAGGCCTTACTTTTACTTTGAAGGTTAGCAAAGTGTTATCTTGTGTGTTCCTGTCACACAGTATTAGGTGACTGCCACAATTATAGAGAGCTTTCAGCAACTGCATGTGCTTTTCAGCCCATTGTAAACATGGATGCTCTCCAATAATTTTGTTTGAAGTAAAGAAACTGCTGCATAATCTCACCTAAAGAGACAGAGTATCCACATTGTTTTTCTAGGCCTTTTATGGAAACATGAGGAAGTGGTGCATGAGCTGGTTAAGTTTCTGGCATTTAATTTGCTGTCTTGAATGCTATGTAACAGTTCTGTAGAGTGATCAGTTGTAGTTCCAGGTTCTATTTTTCATAAAACTTTCTGATGGTGAAGCAAATGTAATTGCATTGACAGTTTCCATTACAACAAGAGCAGTAGAACAATATGAGTATGCATTATCCAATATGTCATTTGGTACAAAAGTGGAGATTTCCTTTTGCTCTAGCAGTCAGGGCATATTTAACTACTTGGAATGAAGTGTGTGAGTGTAAATTACATACATATATAAGGATTTACCCGTCAGTGTAGAGTGTGCTGAATTGAGGACTGAGTTACTGAAAGCTTAGAGTGACTTTATTAAGGAATTTTCCCTGGTATTAATGAATATATATATTTATATTTTCCCCAGGTTTTATATTTGTCATTTGAATTTTCCAGTTAGTCAGAAGTTTAGTTTTATAACATGGTAGCGTCTCTTATGTTCCATGTTTTTCAAACATGAATTGATAGAGGTTTTTCACAGAATGTTTTAGAATCTGAGTAAGCTCACAGCTCACTTGGTGAAGGTTTTGCTTGCTTTTCTGAGAACTGTTCTATAAATTATGGCTCAGTAAGATAATAGTTTTACCTGCTTTTACAACAGTTACTTATCACTTTGTATGTCTGGACAGATAAAAGAGGCAGAAGCCAAAGCTGTTATTGAAGAGGAGAAACGAAGACAACAGGTATCAAACTTAATTCTTCTTCCCCCCCAACCTCGTTGTGTTAATAAATCACTTGACGCACGTGCAGCCCAATCTGTATACTTTGTATAGTGTTTCTCCCAGTTACTGCTTTCAGCTGTTATGTTGTCCTTAGGTATGTGCCATGGGTGATCTACAGTGGTTAAAAGCAAGTATATTTTCTCTTAACAGTTCTCACATCTGTGGGCAAAATGGTAATCATTTGATGTCGCATTAGAATAACTGTATAATGTATACATATATTTAAATACAAAATACTTCTGATTTTTATCCATCATTTTATGATTCCTTAAATTCACAGAATTACTAAGTAGCCTCTGTAAGGTTGAATTACTGAGTGAACCTTCTTACTTACTCCCCTTCGTGAGAGTGAAGAAACCTAAATTGGTCTCTGTCCTTCAAGTTCTGGTGGGAGTGGGAAATTTTTTTGTCATTGCTGGCTCTGGTGAATGTGTGTTGTCAGCACTGTAATCCAAGAAGCTTCTGTGCCAGCTGCGTGGAAATACTATCACTAATCTTGTTTCAGAAATTAACCGTAAGCTTGGTTGCTGGTGACAGCTAACTCAGGTTTATCATCTGGGCGCTGCAGCCTCAATGCACTCCTTCCAACAGGCTTGTATGCCTGTGACAGAGCACAGACCCCCCCGGTTGTACACCCCCCATCGGACCCCCCCCCACATTAGATTCCCCCCCATTGTATCCCCCCCCCATTGAATCCCCCCGCCCTCCATTGGATCCCCCCGTTGTACCCCCCCCCCCTCCCCCACTGAACCCCCCCCATCGGACCCCCACCCCATTATATCCCCCCCATTGGACCCCCCCGGTCTATTCCCCCCCTATTGGACCCCGCCGTTCGATCCCCCCCCATCGGACCCCCCCGGTCCCGGTCCGTCCCCACTCACCGCTTCCTCCTACGGGGCTGCCAACACCTCCGCACTTTACGGCGACGCTGTCGCAAAAGCGCCGCACCCCGCTGCGCTTTACGGCGCGCCGCGAACTGCAACTCCCAGTGTCCCCCGCGCTGCGCCGCGTTACGTCTCTCCGGGGACTGCAACTCCCAGCGTCCCCCGCGCGGCGCAGGCGCAGAGCGCGCGGTGTGAAAAAGGCGGGAAGGCGTTGGGCGGGAGCTGAGGTGAAGCAAAATGGCGGCGGGGCCGGGAAGGGCCTTGGGGCGGGATGGGCGCCATTGGGCCTCGTTATAGCGGGATAACGGTGTTATTCTGGGACGTGGAGTGAGAGAGACCGGGCGGTCAGGGGGGATTTGAGGGGAAATAGTGAGGAAATAATGCTCAATGGGCGTGTGTTCCCCTCAGGTGAGCGGCGCCATGGGCAAAAGGAGGAGCAGCCAGGTGACAGGTAATGACTTAAAATGGCCTCAAAATGGCCAAGAAATGGGCTTAAAATGGTCTCAAAATGTCCTCCAATGGGCCTCCAAGCGGTCTCAAAATGGCCACCAAATGGCCTCCAAGCAGCCGCAAAATGGCCTCAAAATGGCCACCAAATGGTCACAAAATGGTTTCCAAAGGGCCTCAAAATGGCCACAAAATGGCGTCCAAGCAGCTGCTGTTCCTCTTGCAGGTGTTGACCACCATGATGGCCCCAATGTCAAAGTCAGGGCAGGACTGAGGGGAGACAACAAGGGGGGGGACGACTATAGTGGGGACAACAATATGGTGGACAGCAAGGGGGGGGACATCAATGGAGGGGGCACAAATGGAGGGGACACTAATAGAGGGGACACCAATATGGGGGGCAGCAATATGGTGGACAGCAATATGGAGGACACTAATGGGGGGGACACTAATATGGGGGACAGCAAGGGAGGGGACATCAATGGAGGGTATACTAATAGAGGGGACACCAATGAGGGGGGAAACAATGGAGGGGACACCAATATGGCGGACAGCAAGGGGGGGGACATGATTGGATGGGGCACCAATGGGGAGGACAACAATAGAGGGGACACCAAGGGGGGGGACACCAATATGGCAAACACCAATATGGCAGACACCAATATGGTGGACACCAATGGAGGGAACAAAAATGGAGGGGACAGGGACACCAAGGGGAGGGACAGCAAGGGAGGGGACACCAGTATGGTGGACACCAATATGGCAGACACTAATGGAGTGGATACCAAGGGGGAGGACATCAATAGAGGGGACACCAAGGGGGGGGATACTAATATGGGGGGCACCGAGGAAGAGGAAACCAATGGAGGGGGCAGCAATATGGGGGACACCAATGAGGGGGACATCAATGGAGGGGACATCAAGGAGAGGGACAGAAATGGGGGGGACACCAATAGAGGGGGCAGCAATGAGGGGTATGTAAGTGGAGGGGACACTAATATGGGGGACACCAAGGGGGGAGACAGCAATATGGGGGACAGCAATGGGGGAGACATAAATGGGGGGGACACCAATATGGAGGACATCAGTATGGGGGCCATGATTGGAGGCGACGCTCTGGACAATGGCGGAGGGATGGACTCAGTGCATGGAGATGGAACAGAGAGGTAATGGGGGGAAATGGGAGGGTGGGGGGCAGAGGGGGGGCTGGAGGTGGAAATGGGGGCAGAAATGGGGCTTGGGGGTAGGAATGGGGCCTGGGGCCAGCAATGGGTCCTGGTGCCCCCCAGCTGATGGGGTTTGGGGTCTGTTTGGTTCCCAGCCGCTCTGATAACGGAGGCCCAGCAGCCACCCCACAGCTCAGCGTGATGGAGGAGCTCAGCCCCACAGCCCATAGTGACACCGATGGGGGCACAGAATGCATTGAGGCCACCAAGGAGCCATTGGAGGGGGAGTGGGCAGCCAAAGTGGAGCCCACTCGTGGGGCAGAGCATGAAGAGCGCTATGGGGCTGGCACTGTGGGGCTGCCCCACATCTCAGCACCGGAGCACAGTGGGGTGCCAGGGGGGGACACCGAGCTGCTGCAGGTAATGCCAGAGTACTATGAGAACCCATAGGGAACAGCCCCATAGCACCCCACTGCACCCCACATTGTCCCACTTCACCCCATAGAGCTCCAGTTCACCCCAGTTTACCCCCCATTCCACTCTAGATTGCCCCAATTTACCCCAGTTCACCCCAAATCACTCCAACTTACCCCAGTTAACCCCAGTTCTCCGCCATTCACCCCCAAATCACCCAAATTCATCCCAGTCCCCCCCTAAGTCACCCTCAGATCCCCCAATCCTCCCCAATTTCCCCCCATTCACCCCAGTCCCCCCTCAGGTCACTCTCATATCCCCCAGTCCCCCTCAATTTGCCCCCATTCACCCCAAATCATCTCAGTTCCCCCCCCAAGTCACTCTCAGATCCCCCCAGTCCCCCCCAGTTCACCCCATTTCATCCCAGTTCCCCCCAGTTCAGCCCTTGGTGCCCCAGTTCACCCCAGTTCCCCCCCATTCACCCCCAAATCATCCCAAGTCACACCAATTCCCCCCCCAAGTCACTCTTAGATCCCCCCAATCCCCCCCAATTCACCCCCATTCACCCCAGTCCCCCCCCAAGTCACTCTCATATCCCCCAATCCCCCCCCATTCACCCCCATTCACCCCAGTTCATCCCAGTTCCCCCCAGTTCATCCCCTGTTGCCCCAGTTGCCCCCATTTCACCCCATTTCCCCCCCAGCCCCCCACCCCCTCCCAGCCTGCAGCCCCTCTGTGCCCTGTGGACGCCGATGGGGACCCGGCCTCACCCAGCTGCACCCCCAGGTCGGACCCCCCTCCCCCCACCAGAACCCAGAGCTCATTTGGGGCTTAAAAAGCCCCGGATTGGTGCTATTTTCACCCCCTTTGACCCCCAGGAATGAGGTGGCACCACGTGAGGATGCGTCAGCGGTGCTGGGGGGGCTGATCCTCGAGCTGTCCAACCTCAAGTGAGTGCTGGGGGGGGGGTTAGGGTTAGGGTCCCATTGGCACTTATGGGGTCTCACTGTCCCCTATGGGGTCTCACTGTCCCCTGTGTGGTCTCACTGTCCCCTGTGGGGTCTCACTATCCCCTATGGGGTCTCATTGGTCTCTATGGGGTCTCTTGTCCCTGCAGCTGCCGTGTGATGAGCGCCCATCGTGCCCTATAGGGGTCTCACTATCCCCTATGGGGTCTCACTGTCCCTTATGGGGACTCTCATTGCCCCCTATGGGGTCTCATTGGTCTCTGTGGGGTCTCATTGTTCCCTATGGGGTCTCATTGGTCTCTATGGGGTCTCATTATCCCCTATGGGGTCCCATTATCCTACAGCCGCCATGTGATGAGCGCCCATCGTGCCCTGGAGTCGCTGCTGCGGCTGCGTCGTGAGCGGAGCCGGGGGGTGAACAACAGCAGGAGGAGGAGGAGGAGGATGGAGGGGGACGAGCCAGGATGAAGCTGCAGCTGTGAGTGGGGCTTTATTGGGGGAAAAAAGCCCATAATGGTGCAATAAACACACGAGTGTGAGCAGGGCTGGAACAACACAACTACACAATAACACAACAACACAACAGGGAACAGCTGCTGAGCTCTGCTCCTGGTGCAAAGTGGGGGTGTAAAGCTGATGGTGCACAAGTGATGGTGCAAAGTGGTGGTGCACAACTGAAGGTGCAAAGGGATGCTGCAAAGTGATGGTGCACAAGTGATGGTGTACAAATGATGGTACAAAGTAGTGGTGCAAAGTGATGGTGCAAAGGTATGGTGCACAAGTGATGATGCACATCTGAAGGTGTAAAGTGATGGTGTAAAGATGATGGTGCACGAGCGGTGGTGCAAAGCTGATGGTGTACAAATGATGGTGCACAAGTGATAGTGCACTAATGATGGTGCACAGTTGGTGCCCAGCTGCTGCCTTCTGTCCCACGTTGTGCTCAGCACAGCCTGGGGATGACACAGAGTGCGTTATTAGTAATAGTAATTAGTAATTACGGCCTTAATTAACATCATCACCACCACAACTGCCCCGACACACACAGTACAATATGTGGGGGCCAACCCCATAACCCCTATAGCCCATAACCCCTTATAACCCCACAACCCCAAACCCCAATAACCCCATACCCCTATAACCCCATAACCCCATAGCCAACCCCATAACCCCATAAATAACCCCATAACCCCCACAACCCCATAAATAACCCGATAACCCAAAAGCCCATCACCTAATAGCCCCTATAACCCCATACCCCATTACCTGCTATCAGTCACCGCCGTCCCCGTGTCCCCGTGCTCTCGGTGCATACACAGAGCGATATGACGCCGGGGTGAGCGGGCAGAACCTCCTGGTGTGCGCGTTGTCCCGTGTGGCGCCGCACTGCGGACACACGTAGCGCCGCAGGATGGGGCACAGCACGCGGCCACGCGCGTCCTTCAGAGCGTGGCTGCTCCACACCGCGTGGGACTCCCCGTTACGGCGGCAGAACGGGCAGAACGGGGACGGGAAACGGGGGCGGGCTGATAAGGGGGGGCGGGCCGACAGGGGGCGCTGTGGTGGTGCGATAGTGGGTCGTGATAGTGAGAAGGAGGGCCTTGGTGGTGATAGGGGGGGACATGGTGATAAGGGGGGGTGGGGGGATGGGGGGGGTCCTGCTGATAAGGGAGGTCCTGCTGATGCTGTGCTGAGCCGTGGTGACACCGACACACCTGGGGACACACACAGACATGGTGGAACATGGCAAATGGCGACCAGGGATGGGGACACCCCCCCCCAGTATGGTGACCCCAGTGGCAATGACCCCAGGTGACCCCCATTATGTTGACCCCCCCCCATGACAGTGACCCCAGTAATGGTGAATCCCCCCAATATGGTGACACCCCCATGATGGCGACCCCAGTGACACTGACCCCAGGTGACCCCCCGGTCACATTGCCCCCCCCTGCCGTTGCCCCCCCCCCCCCCTCCCATTCCCATACCTGCCGTCCCGGTTTGGTCCGCTCGGTTCTGTCCCGTCCCGGCTCGGTCCGTTCCGTTCTGTCCTGTCCCAGTTTGGTCCGTTCCGTTCAGTCCGGTCCTATGGTTCCGTTCCCGCAGCAGAGCCCTCAGCAGGGCCGGCAGCCCCATGGAGTCGCACCACGGCTCCCATATAGGGCCGTGATCCCTTATAGGGCCCTGATCCCATAGGGGGCTCTGATCCCATATAGGGCTGTGCTCCCTTATAGGGCCGTGCTCCCCTATAGGGCCATGCTCCCTTATGGGGCCGTGATCCCTTATAGGGCCCTGATCCCATAGGGGGCTCTGATCCCATATAGGGATGTGCTCCCTTATAGGGCCGTGCTCCCCTATAGGGCCATGCTCCCTTATGGGGCCGTGCTCCTCTATAGGGCGCTGATCCCATATAGGGCCCTGATCCCATATAGGGCTGTGATCCCTTATAGGGCCATGCTTCCATAGCCGTCCATGCGCCCCTATAGGGCCGTGCTCCCGTTGCCGTCCGTGCTCCATTCCCCCCCCAGCCCTGTCCCCCACCTCCTTTATCCCCCGACCCCCCCCTTGATCCCCCCCCATTGGAGCCGCCTCGTCTGCCCTGTGGGGCGGCGGCGTCTGGGGCTGCTGCCGTGTGGGGTCGGTGGTGCTGCTGTGGGGTGGGGCTGGCACCGGGGGAGCGTTGGGTGGGGGGCACCTCATGGGGGCATGGGGGGGGCCCGGCGGGGGCTGATGGGCCCCTTTGGGGTCCCATTGTAAGAAGTTTGTAAACGTTTGTTCATTGTGTTGGGTGTCACAGTTTGTAAACGTTTGTTCATTGTGTGGGGTGTCACAGTTTGTCAATGTTTGGGGGGATGTTGCTGGGGGTGGGGGCTGTGCGGGAGCGGGGTCGAGCGGGCTGCCGGGTTCCTGGATAATCCCCCAGTGGTGGACATTCAGAACGATTCTGCACAGCCAATATGGTTTTGTCTTCTTATCTGGTTATGGAGTGTGACATTATAATGCACACTGGACAGAACTGGAATGCCACGAAGATTCTGTACAATAGTGTTACATTGAACTTGGAAAAGTTGTAACTCCATTGTGTACTGTGCTGTTATCTTGAACTTGAATGCACTGTTCTCTACAAGTTGACTAAGTGTTGCCATACAGCATTTCACAATTGTTAGGCAGATTGCTGTTGTGTGCTTTCAGGATTGTAGGCACTACAGCTGCATCACTTTGGTCTGTTATTATGACAGCTTAATTGTTTTTTGCATATGTTTAATGTTTGATTCATTTGCGGAATAGCCTTCAATGTGCAAATCACCTTTGGAGTAACAGGGAGTACGTGGGGGAACCTTTACAGGGGCTGGAGATGATAAAGAGGGGGGAGATGTTGGGTATTGGGCAGGTGGTGCCTGCGTGCACCACGGCTGGAGTCAGGGAGGTCACGGGTATCTGATAGGGGCGGTCACCTGCACCATTAAATAGGGTTTGTGGCATGGCATTAAACTGGTACTTTTGGCGTTACACACTGTGTGTTCTGGTTAGCATTTGGGCTGCTGTGCTAACAGATGTGTCTGGGGTTATCTTGTTTTAAAATGGAAGGGCTCGTAAGGAGCAGAGGGATGTGAGGTATTTCTAGTCCGCTTCATGCTCCCGATTCCAGAACCCTTCCAATTGTGAGGAGAACAGAAGTGCTGAGCTGTGTGCGTGTTCCACGGTGCAGAGTCCAGTGACAGTTGGTGCCCGGTGTCTGTGCCGAGCAGCATTGAGGTCTTTAGGAACGTAGGAATCTGCCAATCCGTTGTGAAGGTACTAAAGGTAAAAGGCAGCATTTCTATCAGTATTGGAGGAGGGAAGGAAACTTTGTCCTTAACTGCTGTTTTTGTTCCCTTTGTCATGCAGTCAGTCCAGCAACTAACTTGAGAGCCCGACTTCTCCTCTCTTTAGTTTAGATTTGGGAAAATTCCCTGAAAAAAAACATTTCTTTTTGGAAAATTCACTAGTGTCTGTGTGAGTAAAAGGTTCCAACCTTTATTGACTATCGGAAATGCTTAGCACAGAAAAGTGCAGCACTTTAATGAAAGAGTTCCGAATCACTTGAATTTGATCTTCTGTCTGTCCTGGTTGTAGGTTTTACTGCATTTGATACCTTAAAAAAAAAAACAAACAACAAAACAAACCTAAAATACCAAAATATTTGATTTTTACATCAGAAAAGAAAAAAAAAATGAACCAACCCAAACCCTTGTTGTGGCTGAGCAGAACGTGCTGCAGCTCCATGCAGTGCTGAGTTACCGTATTCAGGCACATGTGTGTGGATTTGTGTATTGATACGCACTGGCATGCTTTTGCTGTACAGGTAACAAAGACAGGGGAAGGTTTTAGTGTTTTCTTCATAGGTGAAGAAACCTTGAAGACCAGAAATTCCAACTTACAGAATTTGACATTGGCAAAGTGAGGAGGAAAATTCTTCCTACCCCGTTATTCTTAATTGACGGATTCAGTGTTGGTTCAGCCTACAGGAGAAGTGAACTGCAAGGCTTGGAAGATCGCTGTCTTTGCTGAGGTTGTCCAGGTGGGTGAGCTTGAAGACCTGCAGAGGTCAGACAAATGTGTTGGGGTTACTCACTGCTGTCACTCGTGGTGTTGAAGGAGGGGCTCCATTGGAGGGCTTGCAGCCGTGCAGCCCAGGGGCTCCGTGCTGAGTCAGGGTGATGTTACTAGAGTTTGACCAGTGTTGAGGAGGGCAATGTTTTGAAACAACTGCTCCTGAGAGACTGATTGAATGAAGAGAAGAAAGCTGGGAAGATGATAGATAGGAGCACAGCTCAAATTTATGTGCTTCTGATATTTCAGTTTTTTCTTGCATGCTCAGCTTCTTTTTGCTCCTGTGGCCTTTGCCTTGCAGATTGTTTTCCTGAATTTAAGCTTTTACTGGGTGAATGTTGTGTAGGGGGGATTTCCTTGTTCACCCAGTAGCCAGTTGGATGGGCAACTGGTGACTCAGCATTTATCTGTGTGGGTTTTCAGCCTTGCCTGCCATCTTTGTGCAGTGGTTGTAAGGTTAGGATCAAAGTTTTAAATTGATCCTTTTCTTCCTGTAGCTACGCTGCCAAGTCCACCAGAGTCTGCAGGTGACGATCTGAGGGCAGCTCAGATAACAGTGCAGCAGAGCAAGCTTTCCGTGCAATCCGATCCCTCTCCACAGTCGATGGAAGTGATGGAAGTGGAAAACTCAGAGAATGTCCCAAGCCCGACACATCCTCCCGTTGTCATCAATTCTGCAGATGATGACAAAGGTGATGGTGAGTGTGGTTGATTTCCCGGTTCTCTAGTAGTTACTCTATTCACTTAGGCTGCTTCTATGTGTTTACCAGGTAAGTGTAGCAGTTTAAATAAAGAACCCATCTGTAGTCACTTACATTTGTACTTAAGAATATTAACTGTGGGCTGAAGTGTATGAGCTACATAAATGTGGGAAATCTGATTGAATTCCTACTGCGTAACTGAAGAGGCTGATTTTTTCTTTCCTTGTACAGACCAGCTTTCTAAGGAAGGAGAAGAAATAAAAACACCTGTCCAGCAACCAGCTAAAGAAAACCATCATGGATTGCGGATCATTTCCATTAGGAAATCTAATGCTGATACAAAACAAGGTATTCCAGGATTAATCAGAAGCACTTGCCAATTAACTCCAAAGCAATGTATTGTACAAACACAACAGAACATAGGGTTGCTGAATGGACTCGGCTATTTCCATGATCTTGTTCCTACCTTGTAACTTCATGTGCCTTTCAGATTAGGAAGGTAAACTCCTTTGTTTAGAGCATTAGAGCACGACGAGGCCACAGCATGGAGTTTAAGTGCCTGTATGTGCATCTTTCCAACCAGTGGTGAAAGCCACATTTGCTGATAGAGGAATCTAATGTCATGTGGATGGGATAAAGTAAGGGATAAAGCCTACTTTTAATATCCAGAAGGATGAAAGGAGGGCAGCAGACAGACATCAGGTCCATGGTGCTCTTAGCTGTGGGGAGAGCTGACAGGGTTTGTTCTGCATGCTTCTGAGCAGGAGGCAGTTTGCAGAGCTGTGGTCCTCAGCGTGTGCCTCTGTCCTTCAGTCTCATTCACTGCTCTGTGTTCCCAGATGACAGTCTGAATTTTGGAATAAAAACACTTGAAGAGATCAAACTGAAGAAACAAAAGGATAAAACCAAACAACAAAGTGGTGAGTTCATATGCCCTACTTTGTTATCCTTCTGATAATACTCAGATAGCTGGCACTGTGTTGGGGAATAGAGCTGTGCAGTGGTTGTTGCACATTGGACAGTAGTGAGTAAGAAATGCGCTTTGGTCTTTGTGACGGTTCTGTCAGGTTTGCTTTTGTTGTTGGCAGTGGCTTTTCTTTTTCTTGTTGTAAACACTGTCTGTTTGTTCACTTGGATCAGAAGGGCCTTCAGGAGCTCCTGCTCATCTGCTCCAGTCTCAGACTGTTCCTGTGCCTAAGAAGGAGAATGTGCGGACACTGGTCAGAACTGTGACGCTGTCTGCAAAGCAGGGTAATGATGAGTACCTTTCTTTCCATTTGGTGGCTCCTAAGTGGAATGGATAAATTACAATTGGGACTTGCCCTGAGTGCATTACAGTTGCAATATTATTTTCTGTCAGGGCTGTCAAAGTGGTGTCTTTTGGGTGTCTTTGTTTTGGGTGGGAAATGGGCTCACAAGACAGTAATTCTGTTGGTTTCTGTCAAATAAGCACTTTGTTTTTCTTTGTTTTAGGGGAGAAGCCTGTGATTCGACTGAATATTGCTGATAAACCTGGAAAACAGGAATCCTCTGTAGGTAAGGGCTGCTTGTGAGCTGCTGTTTGGCTGCCTCCACGTAAATGGGAGGGCACTGCTGAAGCAGGAGGGAGGAAAGTGTGTCGTGGGTCTGTGATGACTCCATGTGGCACACAAGTGTAGCAGCTGAAAGGTGAATTTGAGAACATACACTTGGAGAAACCAAAGTTTGTGGTTGACTGTTGTAAAAATCTTTCTCCAAAGGAATTATCTTAGGAATGTTGTTGTTTTCTCTCTGTAGCTGATGTCAGTGGCCTTCCGCTGAAATGCAGCCTTGCAGAAAGGCTGGGGAAGAAGATCAAGATTGACAGAGCACCAAGGAGAGGTAAATGGTCATTGGTGTTTGCTGCACAGATTCTCTAGGCTTTCTGCTTGTTCTTTCCTGGGAGCGTTCTCTTTGCGTGCTTGCTGAAGTCTTCATCACTGGGATTTGAAGTTCCTTTCCCTGCCCCGTTTTGAAACGTGAACACAGAGCTGGCATTTATGCAGCATCCCTGGTTTGTTCCGTTCTGTAGTTCAAGGAATGAAGTCTCTGAAGGAGAGACAGGGACATACTTGTGCTCAGATAGATAATAACTAGGTATTGCACCTGCTTTCCCCTTTTTCCTTCTCATGAATTTAGACCACTTCCACAGAGCCCTAAATGTTAATTTGAAAGGGAAAAATGGGACTGGTTTTCAAAATATAGGACAGGTGGCTTAGAAGAGAAAACTGCAGAGTGAAGCTGTCCTGCGATGCGCTGCTGGGAACACTCATATTCTGTAATATTATGAAAAATCTGGAAACTTAAGCTCTCGTTGGACTCTCATTTAATCATTATGCTTCTCCTTTCTTGATGATGGCAGAGAAGGGTGCCAAGCCAGCAGGGGAGATCCATGTCAAAACTCTGGAAGAGATCCGTCTTGAGAGAGCGAATCAGCGAGGAGAAACCCCAGCTGCCCCCCAGGCAGAAGGGTGCTGTAAGGTGGAGGATCCCAGCTCCAGGGTGAGGCCTTCCCCTGCAGTTCACATCAAAACCTACTCGGAAGCCCTGGCTGAAAGGAAACACAAAGGACTGGAGGAAGAGAAGCAAAAAGTAGAAGAGCTTCTTACTGACAAGAGAGCTGAGGGTAAATGCAAGAACAAGAGAATTTTCCCTCCACCTGGGCCGGGTAAAGTGAAACTGGAAGAGCCACGGCGTAAAATCAAGCGATTGGAAGAAGTGCATATTAAAACCTTGGAAGAAATCAAGCAGGAAAAAGCCCTGCGGATGCAGCAGATCGCAAAGCCAGCAGGTAAGGAGGTGCTTCACTGTCTGCTCTGCCAAAGTGATTCCCCTGTCAAGCAAATGGAGTTTGCTTAGAATTGCCTGGGCTGTTTCTTACCAAATGCAAAGGCAGGAAGTGCCAGGATGTCCATCCATGTGTTTTTCCATTGAATCCGTGGTGTCTGCCTGCTTCATTCTGGAGAATTCATTCGCTGTGAGGTTTTGTAATTCAGTTTCTCCTGTATTTTCTTTCTGCCATGTTTTTGGTGTGGCATGTTCTGTGTGCTGATGCCAAGGTTGCCTTCATCTTTGGCGTGTGTTGCTTAGTTCGATATGTAAATGTATTTGTAAAGCAGGGATTGACTCCTCAACATGGGGGCCAACCTCTGTCAGAAAGGTCAGGGGGGTGAGTTATTCATTGGGGAGGTGAAAGGCTTTGTGATGAGACAGCATGTGAAGGAGGGAAGAGCTTGGATACTGTATGGACTGCGTGATGTCGCCTCTGTCTGTGCTTTGTTATTGAATGTGAGGAAATAAGCACATGGAGGAAACACTGGCACTCGGGTTTCTTTCTATGCTTGCTGTTGACCAAGTGATTTTCTTTTTCCTTGTTTTAAAGCACCTGGAAGAGAAGAGAAAAAGACTGTGGAATGGAGCAGGGCTGCTCCCAAAGCTGTCTCTGCACCCGCAGAGGTGAGTCCCTTCTGAAGATGGACACAGTAACTCAATTTCTTCACATGTTCTTGTGTCTCACTGCTCACCATGTGCCACCATCATGAGTGCATTCCTACCTTCCTGCCTTTGGTGAAGAGCTGCAGCCATGTTTCACAATCCTGATACTTTCAATGGCTTTCCCAGACAGCTTTGCACTCCTCAAACTCAGAATTGATCTGATTGTATCTGGCAGTGAGGCAGTAACCCTGCTGGCACCAGGTACAACTTGTGAGGTTAACGTGGGTGGCACTGGATACAAAAAGGCCACGACGGCTTCGTGTTCAGGGAAATCAGACTGTGGGTGGATGTTGTGTAGGGGAACAGGAATGACTTTCTGTTGCTCAAATAGAATGTGGTAGGTAACAACTCCAGTACTGCGCTGATTTAAACGAGCTTGCTTTGTTAATTGCACACGTTTGAAACAGTGTTTTCACAGCAAAGCATGGATCTTGTTATATGCAGGCATTTATGAAAGGGTCAGTGACCCAAGTGACAGGAATGTACTGTTCCAGGTGCAGCCGTTTTTGCAATATCTCCAATCTGATTTCCTTCATACACTCCCCCTGGTGTTTGTTCTGATTTTGCACTTACTTTATTTCTTTTTAGCCCTGGGATCAGAGTACACCAAATTCTAGAGCTCAAGCAAAGAGCCTTGAGGGGACAATAAAGGAGAAGCTGCAGCTGAGACAACCGGAGAAGCTGAAGAAGGAAGTGGCTGCTGTGCCGGCTACTGCTAAAGAAACAGTCAAAGGTAAAAGTGCAGAGCTTAGCAGTCCTGAATCCACCCTTCGTGGTCAGCTTATCAGCTTGCAAGGGCCTAAGTGAAATCTCAGCATGGTGGGCACCAGCATTGCCAGGGAAACCATCAGCCCAACCTCAGGAGCAGAGAAGTATGAATGAGTGTTGAGTGTGAGGTGGTCCTCGGAAGTAAAGGGACCTGAGTGCTCATGGTGGGTGCGTGCCTTTGCTTAGTGCTAGAAAAGGAAATGCTTATTTTCTTAGTTCACTTGTGTTCCTTCCAGCCAGACTTCAGCTTGAGAACGAGGGACAGACAGTGGCACTGAGCTGCAGACTTACCTGTGTGATAAACCCCTGGATGTATTTTGTGGGTCTGTTGTGGCTTGCACAGCGTCTGGTTGCACACTCTTGTCTGTAGCTCCTGCTTTTTCCTTTCTCTAGAGGGACCATGTATTGCTTTCTCCTGCTGTATGGCTGTTTCCCTTGTCTGGGTTATAATATGGTGTAGCTGTGCAGTTTCTTTGTTCCTTTGGTCAGACTGTTGGTATGCAGCACTTACTGTGGAAGATATTGCTGAGATTTGTGGAAAGAGCAATGTAATTTTGCTGGCCGGATGTATTTAACTGTGGAGAAGAGCTGTGGGAATGACAGGACAACCTGGACTCCTCTCAAGGCACAATTGTACCAGCTCTCTCTTCTTCCTGTAGCCAAGGGCAACGTTTGTGTGAAGCCTTGGGATGGCAAAGCCAGCAGCCCCACGAAGCGAGCAAGGAAGCGGAAGGCTGCTGAGATCTCTCCCTCTGCTGTGGCAGCTGTGAATCCTCGGAGAAGCACTGAAGAAGAGGAGCCTCCAGCTAAAAAGGCTAAAATAGCAGCTTTGGTAAGGAGGGGAGGAAGCGTCAGTGCTGTCCTGGTCAGGCTTACTGTTAACGTCCTTCAGGAGCCCCTTGGCCTCCATGTTGGGTTAAGGCTCAGCAGTGCTGAAGGAGAAGTGCTGCAGAGGAAGGATCTCCTGAGCAATCATTGACTTTGTCTTCCTTCTTCCCAGACTGCTGCTCCAGCCCTGCCGGAGGTCAGCCTGCTCACCAAGGCTGTAGAAGTTGACCTTGAAAAGTTCATCTCGGAATTCTTAGAGGAAATGGAAGGACAATATGACTTGGAGCTGGAGAAGGATGTGGATGAACTCCATCTTGAACTTTCCGAGATGATTGACAGTATAACTGAGTAGTCTTATAGTATATATATATATATATATAAATAAATATTTTAAAAGGCTTCACAATGAGTCTTAAAGCACAGCTGAACTGGTAAAAGATTGGCAGACTACATTCCATTGTCCTGAGTTTTCCTGTGGGTCAGAGTTGAGGTCCTGTGCATCCATTCCCTGCTCCTGGTTGGCTCCTTTCAGCAGCAAGAGGACAAAGCAGTTCTGTGACAGCCCAGAAGGACGTCCATCTGTGTGCTGCAGTGCCTGGCAATTGATCTCCTGATTCAGTGACGCTCCGAAGGCTTCAGCCTCAAGCTCCTTCCTTCCTCCTCCCTTGGCCATGCTCAGCGTTGGGTGCAGCTGGAAGCTTCTTCAGTGCTCCCATTTCTTGGGTAGTCCCTATGTCTAGCTTGGAGTTCTGCCAGCTCTTGAGTTTTGTTGGTGTATGCTTTTGTTTTTGACTTGAATCCTTTAAGGCAACTTAATGACAGTGTGGGGGTGGGAGGGAGCAGAATTATTCTGGTGTTTTGGACCAAATGTGCCACCAATGATGGGGGCTGCCCCCTGCCTTCCACTTATCAGCAGTGATGCAGCAGCAGTGTGAGAAGCGGGAGCTGCACGCCGCAGCTGCGTTATTCCCCCCTTTCCCTTTTTCTGGACCTCCAGTGCTGTTTGCTGGCAGAGCTTGATGCTGTGCTGATGATTTCTGGAAGCCAACACGTGTGCGCTTCGCTTGTCTCAGTTCAGTGTGCAGCCATCCCAGCCCTGCTGTTGGCACAGTGCAGCCCTGGCCCTGCTGGAGGACGTCGTGGTGACTCTGTGCTTCAGCAGGGTATTGAGTGGTTTTCTGCTGCCTCTGGGTGGGACTGTGCCCATGTCATGTCTGCCATTGTTACTGTAAATATTTTATCCTTTCCTTTTGTATTTGCCTTCTATTTAAGATATTGTATGAATGCAGACAGGCTCCTCTGTTTGTGCCAGCGGCTCTCAGCTGTGTTTTTAAATAAACCTGGCACAGGACAGCAGTGCTGTACGTCTGCCTGCAGCTCATGGAGGGAGCAGGAGGGGAGCCAGGAGTGCTGCTCCAACAACATCCTGGTGCTGCTGCCACCAGGGTTACTGCTGTGCTGCTGTTATGAGCTCCATGGAAGAGATGAGCTCCAGCACTGCCTCCTCTCACTTATTTGGTTCTGAAGCCTTCAGTTGCTATTGGCCGTGGCACATTCCATGCAGTGTGAATCTCTCTAACAGACATAACTGTATAGGTGGAATTATGGGGGCTGGGAGGGAGGACACAGTGCTGCTGAGAGCAGGGCCAGGCAGCCCAGCATGCTCAGCACCACAGCCAGGTGAGGCTGGCAGTTCAGTTACAGTCTTTGCACTCCCTGTGCTATCTGCACCGCTTTGGCATGAAGACATGACTGGAAAGTTCATCCAGTATTGAGCTGAGCTGTGCTTCCCCCCCATAACCCACAGTGCTGCCACAGCCACATTCTGAGGGCAGACACCCAGCTTCCATAACCAACCATGCACTGAGGCTGAGCTGCCCACACCCCACATCCCAACCTGCTCCTCTACAAAACATCTCCGCTTTATTCCATACAAATCCCAGAGCATCCCACTCTTCCCATCCTGCAGCGGGGAGCGGAGACAGCCACAGCTCCCCATGTCCCATCGCATCCCACTCCAGCTGCACTGTGGTCCTCAGTGCTGCAGCAGCCAGCTGTAGGGTCCACCGCGGGTCCTCAGTTCGGTGGGTGTCCCCATCTCAGCCATTGTGTCATGCTCCAGCACCACAACACGGTCTGCCTTCTCCAGCATCCGGGGTTGATGGCTGATGAGCAGCATTGACTGGTCCCCCCTGTTGGGCATTGGGTAGGTTTGTGGCGTGGCATTAAACTGGTACATTCGGTGTTACACACTGTGTGTGAGTCCCGTCTGATCCCATGTGTGGAGGCACGGTACTTTCACACAGCAGCCTTGATTTGTCGCCGGATCGGGAGGTGACAGCCTTCATGTTAGAAATGTGGACAAATGCTTCTGTTGTCTGAACTGTCTCTTGGCCCTCAGCACAATGGTGCGCTGCCTTTCCAACCCTTCACAGCACTGCTAGGTGCCAAGTGCTGTGCTTTAAGTCTGTTGTACGATGAGTGGCAGCAGAGACTTTCCAAGTGAAATGCTTCATGCTGTAGATAAACAACAACAACAAATACAGCTGGGTTAATGTGGTTGTCTTCCTGTGGCATATTAGTTGAAGCAAAAAAGAAAATCCCCATCCCTTCTTGCTGGTGCTCTTGGCCACCCCCAGGAAGGGCTGAAAAGCTCTTCCAGCTCCTTTCCCTTGAGCCTTTGATGCAGAGGGTCCCCACAGATTCCATTCCAAGATCTCCCTAAGCCTTCCTGTTTCCTACAGCTGTAGGCACTGATCCTAAAACAGCTGGGCTCTGTTTCCAGCCTGTGGGACCCCAGGAGTTCCTCACACCATCTTCTGCAAAGACAGAGCTGCCCACAGTCCCCCACAGCCACTCTTCCCACTACATACGTCAGGGTGCGGATGCAGTGCGCTGAGTCCCGGATATCCCACACTTTGATGTACAACGTGGACACGATGAACTCCAACCCCGTGTGGCTGCAGTACTTGATGGAAACGACATTATTTGGGTGACCCTTGAGGGAAGCAATTTCCTGACCCGTCACCAAGTTCCACATCTTACAGCTCCGGTCTGTAGGAAGAAGAACGTGCCTGAGAGAGTTGGGCTGGGGAGTTCATCCGTGGCGTGGAGGCACCGACTCCTTCCCAAGCGCTGCCTCCCACCACCCACAGCTCCTCTCCAGGGCAATGGAGCCAGCCTGCTCCAGCACCTGGACATCAGAAGGCAGGGACAGGGGAGCAGCCCAGAAGGAGCCATCCCTGCCATGCACCCCAATTCCCCACGCCAGCCTGGGGAGATCTATGAGAATAACGCATAAAAAGCCAGCAGCCCCCACACCTGTTCTGTCCAACCTATACCTTTTTAGGCAGTGAAAAGCAGTTCATCGGTGGCATCCAGGCAGAGCACAGGCTTGGTGTGTCCTTCTGCCACAGAGACGCACTGCAGTGGGGCTGTCCGGGCATTCTTGGTGCCACCCACTGGATTAATGATGCCCCCTGCATGGGAAAGAAAGAAGGTGGGGTAGGTATGTGGAAAGGCACAGCACTGTAAGGTCCTACAGGCATGGGAAAGCACGAGCTGCCTCACCCCCAAGCATCTTCCACTTCCTGGTAGGGCAATGGGCCCCTCCATCTGAACTCAGGCATATCTGAGCAATCATCTTCATGGAAAACCTTGGCATCTCCCCACTAGCAGCCCCTGCCTAACGGCTCTGCCCAGGTGACACAGACTGTGAGACGTGATGCTCACGGCCTCTGCTCTGAGCCAGGAAACTCAGCTCATTGGACCCCAGCTCAGTTGAGGACAAACTGCAATTTCTCCATGTGAAGCTCTGCCAGGAACGCTTCATTAGACCTATTTCATGGCAGTTCCTTCAAGCTGCCAGCCAGCCTGTGGTTGGCAAAGTTTGGAAACGGAGCTGTACTCCTTTTAAAACCAACAGGATGACAGGGGGCAGCACTGGCATTTGCACCCAGCAGCCTGTCCCCGATGCTGGCTCAGAGGATCCATCCTCACCAAACCTTCTTCCAAGGGACGCCCTGCAGGCACCTCATCCCTCCGGCCACAGCATCTGCCAATCACTTCCACATCAGAGTGTTCAGAACACTGAGGTCCAGCAGCCCCACTGCTGCAGTCCTGAGCTATGTGGACACCAGCAGCTCTTTCCTGCTGGCATTCCAAGCGCCGCCTGGGGCTCTGAGCTATGCTAAATCTTTTTCTATGAGTAGGCAAAACAAGGCAGGAGGCTGGAGAAGGGCAGGCCCAGGGCTGCATGAGGTCTGCATTAGTCAGGAGGGTGAAGGGAAGCTCATTAATTCGGGTTTCGAAGTCACACGCGTGCGATCTCCTTCTCAATTAGCAGCTTTGCTCACACATTCAGCAGCTCTCCTCTGACCCCTAGTGTTGCTACTGGTCTCGAAGTGACACCGAGACCAAAGGGAAATCCCGGCTCCCCAGGGTGAGATGCGATCAGAGCAAACAGCTCAAGGCGACAAAGCACACACGCGTCTGGCGCCGTGTATCCAGTGGTTGCTGAGAGCAGAGCACCCATCAGCACCAGAGGTGCTCCTAAAGGGCAATGAGAAGGTTGTCCTTGCACTGGGACAAACTCAGGAGCACATTCACCCCGAGGCTGAGCTCTGCACAGCAGTGACTTGGCTTCTGGGGCAGAGAACTCTGCTCATACAGGACCCAGCACTGCAGAGATATAGCCAAGAGTGGGGAACACCTGCACGTATTTCCCTGGAAGATGCTTGCAAGAAAAACACACTGACAGTGCCCAGTGTTGCTCACCCCAGCATTACAGTCCTGCTGGAGAGCCAGGGATGGGACAGGACATGCTGACAAGAAATGACACAGAGTGTGTGATGAGGACCTCAATCTGCTTATTATGTGGATAATGCGGAGAGGTCTGGCTGACGGAGCTTCTCACTGTGTGAGTCGGTCAGCATTAGAGAAAGCCAGCATGGAGTTCTGTGAGCTTTTGCAGGGGACAAATAGGCGCAGAAGCTGCTACCCACCTTTGGTACTCTTAGAAAGTTAACTGAGAGAATTGGAAGGGAGACCATCAGCTGACCAAATGGACACCAATAGGTCAGGTCCTGATCAGACCCGACGGAGGGCCATGGCTCCCAGACCCTATGTCACTCCTTGTCAAGGGCAGGAAACACGTTTGTGTCGGGACCCCAAGTGGGCCCTGCTGGCTGCCGGCACGTTGGGTTAAGCCGGCACCAAACGACGAGCCATCCTGTGCACCGTGAGGATCTGAACATCTCAGCACCAGTTTTGGCCAACAACTCCTTGGTTAATGTCTCCAGTGCAGCCAGTGATTTGACGTCAGCACTGGGCAGCGGCTGCTGGTAACGGCACATGAGACAGCGTTGCTCCCAATGTGCCTGAAGGTCCGAACTGGGAATCCAGCCTTCATGCCGGACTGATAGTTCGTGAGCGGGTGTCATGGTTTTGTAATTTTGTAATTTTGCTATCAGTATTCCACATCATAACATCATGTAAAGTATGGATACTTCTGTTGAATGTGCAGTCCACAGAAGAAGACTACATATCCCAGAGAACAACAGGAGTGACAATAAGTCACGGGACCAGGACTCTATATAATCTCGTTCCCAGGCTGGAGTGCCCTCCTTCTTCTCTCGAACTTCTCGGAGAGTGGGAAGCGTTCCAGCCGTGTCGCCTAGAGTTCACAGTAGGCCTCTCGGTTTTCGGAGACTCTCTCTCTCTCTGTTTCGTTCGATTTTGTTAGCCTTAATTATATTATATTGTGTTATCTTGTATTTCGATATCATATTTAGTAAAATAAGTTTTTCCTCCTTAGATTGTCGCTGTTTTATCCCACTCCCCTTTTCCCCCTCCTTTCCAGGCCCCGGGGGGGGGGGCGTGGGGTGGCTTCCCCTGTCACGGGCATAGGTAAATCTAAGTAACCCGTGACAGATTTTTGGTGGAGGATGCGGGCATAGAGCTTTTTAGCTTTTAGAACAACTCTCTCTTTGCTCTTAAAGAGCTTCGTTACGGGAGTGTTGGGAGTGTTATCTTTCCGTAGCTGCTGTGTGGAGCCCCACACGACAGGTTGCAGAGGCCACTGAAGGTAAGGGAGAATCAAGTCAGTTTGCAGAGGTAAAAGCTGTCCAGCTGGCCTTAGATGTTGCTGAACGGGAGAGGTGGCCAATGCTGTATCTTTATACTGACTCATGGATGGTGGCAAATGCCTTATGGGGGTGGTTACAGCGGTGGGAACAAAATAACTGGCAACGGAGGGGAAAATCTGTTTGGGCCGCTGAATTATGGAAGGACATTGCTTCCCGAACAAAGAATATGGTTGTAAAGGTGCGTCATGTGGATGCACATGTGCCCAAAAGTCGGGCTACTGAAGAACAACAAAACAACCATCAGGTAGATAAAGCTGCTAGAATTGAGGTGGCTCAAATCGACTTGGATTGGCAGAATAAGGGCGAATTATTTCTAGCTCGATGGGCTCATGAGACCTCAGGCCATCAAGGAAGAGACGCAACATATAAGTGGGCCAGAGACCGAGGGGTGGACTTAACCATGGACGCTATTGCGCAGGTTATTAATGATTGTGAAACATGTGCCATAATTAAACAAGCCAGAAGGATGAAACCTCTCTGGGAGGAAGGGCGATGGCAAAAGTATAAATATGGGGAGGCGTGGCAGGTTGATTATATCACCTTGCCACGATCTCGCAGTGGTAAGTGTTATGTACTCACTATGGTAGAGGCAACCACTGGGTGGCTTGAAACATACGCAGTACCCCATGCAACTGCTCGAAACACCATATTAGGTCTTGAGAAACAAGTCCTGTGGCGACATGGTACCCCAGAAAGAATTGAATCTGATAATGGGACACATTTCAAAAATTCTCTTATAAATACTTGGGCCAAAGATCATGGCATTGAGTGGATTTATCATATTCCCTACCATGCACCAGCTTCTGGTAAAATTGAACGATATAATGGGTTGTTGAAAACTATGTTGAAAGCAATGGGTGGTGGAACATTTAAGCACTGGGAGAAGAATCTGGCAGAAGCCACTTGGCTGGTCAATACTAGAGGATCTGTCAATCGTGATGGTCCTAGTCAATCTAGCCCCCTACACACTGTAGAAGGAGATAAGGTCCCTGTTATACATGTAAAGAACATGTTGGGAAAAGCTGTTTGGGTCCTTCCAGCTTCTGGAAAGGGCAAACCTATCCGTGGAACTGTCTTTTCCCAGGGACCTGGGTGCACTTGGTGGGTAATGCAGAAGGATGGGGATGTTCAATGTGTGCCACAAGGGAATTTGATGCTGGGGGAGTGCAGTCAATAATTTTATGTATCTATATATATATATATATATATGTTTGCATGTGTAGTGTATTTTAGTTATTATAGTTGTACATTTAGTTATGTTACATGCAATTCTACTATTTAGCTATCACAATTTTACATATGTGTATATATATGTATATATATGTATATATTAACCATGATGTAATAATGTAGAATAAGGGGTGGAATGTCATGGTTTTGTAATTTTGTAATTTTGCTATCAGTATTCCACATCATAACATCATGTCAAGTATGGATACTTCTGTTGAATGTGCAGTCCACAGAAGAAGACTACATATCCCAGAGAACAACAGGAGTGACAGTAAGTCACGGGACCAGGACTCTATATAATCTCGTTCCCAGGCTGGAGTGCCCTCCTTCTTCTCTCGAACTTCTCGGAGAGTGGGAAGCATTCCAGCCGTGTCGCCTAGAGTTCACAGTAGGCCTCTCGGTTTTCGGAGACTCTCTCTCTCTCTGTTTCGTTCGATTTTGTTAGCCTTAATTATATTATATTGTGTTATCTTGTATTTCGATATCATATTTAGTAAAATAAGTTTTTCCTCCTTAGATTGTCGCTGTTTTATCCCACTCCCCTTTTCCCCCTCCTTTCCAGGCCCCAGGGGGGGGGGGCGTGGGGTGGCTTCCCCTGTCACGGGCATAGGTAAATCTAAGTAACCCGTGACAGCGGGGGAGACCTTGTTCCTGGATAGTCCCCCAGTGGTGGACATTCAGAACGATTCTGCACAGCCAATATGTTTTTGTCTTCTTATTTGGTTATGGAGTGTGACATTATAATGCACACTGGACAGAACTGGATTGCCATGAAGATTCTGTACAATAGTGTTACATTGAACTTGGAGAAGTTGTAACTCCATTGTGTATTGTGCTGTTATCTTGAACTTGAATGCACCGTTCTCTACAAGTTGACTAAGTGTTGCCATACAGCATTTCACAATTTTTAGGCAGATTGCTGTTGTGTGCTTTCAGGTTTGTAGTCACTGCAGCTGCATCTCTTTGGTATGTTATTATGACAGTTTCATTGTTTTTCGCATATGTTTAATGTTTGATTCATTTGCGGAATAGCCTTCAATGTGCAAATCACCTTTGGGGTAACAGGGAGTATGCAGGGGAACCTTTACAGGGGCTGCAGATAATAAAGAGGGGGGAGATGTTGGGTATTGGGCAGGTGGTGCCTGCATGCACCAGCAGTGGAGTCTTGGAGGTCATGGGTATCTGATAGGGGTGGTCACCTGTACCACTATATAGGGTTTGTGGCGCGGCATTAAACTGGTACTTTCAGCGTTACACACTGTGTGTTCTGGTTAGCATTTGGGCTGCTGTGCTAACAGATGTGTCTGGGCTTATCTTGTTTTAAAATGGATGGGCTCGTAAGGAGCAGAGGGATGTGAGGTATTTCTAGTCCGCTTCATGCTCCCGATTCCAGAACCCTTCCAATTGTGAGGAAACAGAAGTGCTGAGCTGTGTGCGTGTTCCATGGTGCAGAGTCCAGTGACAGTTGGTGCCCGGCGTCTGTGCGGGGCAGCACCGAGGTTGTTAGAAGCATAGGAATCTGCCAGAGAGGAATCTGATGTGAAGGTACTAAAGGTAAAAGGCAGCATTTCTATCAGTACTGGAGGAGGGTAGGAAACTTTGTCCTTAAGTGCTGTTTTTGTTCCCTTTGTCATGCAGTCAATCCAGCAACTAACTTGAGAACCCGACTTCTCCTCTCTTTAGTTTAGATTTGGGGAAATTCCCTGGGAAAAAAAAAAAAAAAAAAAAAAAAAAAATCCTCGAAAATTCACTAGTGTCTGTGTGAGTAAAAGGTTCCAACCTTTATTGACTATCGGAAATGCTTAGCTCAGAAATGTGCAGCACTTTAATGAAAGAGTTCTGAATCACTTGAATTTGATCTTCTGTCTGGCCTGGTTGCAGGTTTTACTGCATTTGGTACCTTAAAAAATACAACAACAAAACACATCTAAAATATCAAAATATTTGATTTTTACATCAGAAAAGAAAAAAAAAAATGAACCAACCCAAGCCCTTATTGTGGCTGAGCAGAACTTGCTGCAGCTCCATGCAGTGCTGAGTTACAGTATACAGGCACATGTGTGTGGATTTGTGTATTGATACGCACTGGCATGCTTTTGCTGTACAGGTAATAAAGACGGAGGATGGTTTTTGTGGATTCTTCAAAGGTGAAGAATCCTTGAAGACCAGAAATTCCAACTTACAGAATTTGACATAGGCAAAGTGAGGAGGAAAATTCTTCCTAACCTGTTATAATTAATTAATTCACGGATTCAGTGTTGGTTCGGTCTATAGGAGAAGTGAACTGCAAAGCTTTGAAGATCACTGTATTTGCTGAGGTTGTCCAGGTGGTTGAGCTTGAAGACCTGCAGCGGTCAGACAAATGTGTTGGGGTTACTCACTGCTGTCACTCGTGGTGTTGAAGGAGGGGCTCCATTGGAGGGCTTGCAGCCGTGCAGCCCAGGGACTCCGTGCTGAGTCAGGGTGATGTTACTAGAGTTTGACCAGTGTTGAGGAGGGCAATGTTTTGAAACAACTGCTCCTGAGAGACTGATTGAATGAAGAGAACAAAGCTGGGAAGACGGGTGGGCATTCCTCATCCTTTTCTGCTTTTTGGTGTTCTGCTTAGGGTTCCTTTTCAAAAGAAGATTTCACTGATCAAGACTGTAGAAGACTTTCAGTCCAAGGAAGCACGAGCCAGCTCTTTGAGAAGCACAGGAAGAGCTGCACAGAGATCCCTGAGACCAGAACTGCTTCTGTGCGCTCGTCCAGCATGTCGATTAAAGGAAATGATTGCTATTTCTACTTCTATTCCACTTGTAAAAAGGTCTGCTTGGGTTTTTTCCTTCATTTTTTCTTTCTTTCAGTTCTGAAGTTAAGAGGAATGGGTAGAATAAGTAGAAGTATTACTGGTCTTCAGCAAACTTCATAACTAATTGCATTGTACAATAGAGCAACTCGCTAAAAATGAGCTCAAAGCATGGCCAGTTCTCAGGCTGTACTATTTCATTTTCCTCTCTTGGTTTCCATTGGGTTACAGGGAGACAACTGTCCCTTCAGGCACTGTGAAGCCGCTTTGGGCAATGAAACCATCTGCACGCTGTGGAAGGAGGGCCGCTGCTTCAGGAATGTCTGCAGGTTCAGGCACATGGAGATCACTGTGAGTGTTGGCTCCTCAGAGTTTATCACCAAACCCACTTCTCATTTCTTTAGGTGGGCAGAATGTGCTTTTGCAGATTAGGTTCATTTGCTTTGAAATGATGATGGTTCCTACGGTTAAGAATAGGGGAGGAAGCAGAGGGAAGAGAGCTCAATGGCATTGGTATATCATAGCAGAATATTCTTGTAGTTGATACCAACAGTGTTCTATCAACAGATGCTAAAGAACCACATCAATCAGACAAGCATTCTGCAAGGTGTGTTAGTTTAACCCCTTCTAAACTGGTGTCCTCACCCACAGAATTCTAGGAAAGCTCAGTGAGCCTGGTGCTCCCAGCCTGCGCACGCTTCAGAGTGGTGTTTGAGTGCTGCTTTGTGGCAGTCTGCTCACTGGCACCATCTGGAGCTCAGTCTCCCTTTGCAGATCTTAGGTCCATGTTACCATCAGCTCTTCTTCCTTTCTGTCTTCAGAAAAAACGCAGCATGATTTCCTGCTACTGGGAGAACCAGCCAGGAGGCTGCCAGAAATCCAACTGTGCCTTCCATCACACCAAGGGACGTTACCTCAATGGGGTTTTCTTTCCACCAAGCCAAAGTGAGTTTGTCTTTTTTAGGTACGAAAGATTAACTCTATTACTCACAGGTGGGTATAGTGTCATAAAGAATGCCAGGTAACGTTCACTTGTGAGCTGATAGATAGGTTCAGAGCTGAACTTTGTGCGCTTCTGATACCTCAGTTTATCTTGCATGCTCAGCTTCTCTCTGCTCCTGTGGCCTTTGCCTTGCAGGTTGTTCTCCTGCATTTAAGCTTTTTCTGGGTGTCAGGGAGATGAATGTTGTGTAGGGGGGGATTTCTTTGTTCACAGAGAAGCCATTTGGATGGGCAAGTGGAGACTCAGCATTTATCTGTGTGGGTTTTCAGCCTTCCCTGCCATCTTGGTGCAGTGGATAATCTGATTGAATTCCTACCGCATAACTGAAGAGATTGATTTTTTCTTTGCTTGTACAGACCAGCTTTCTAAGGAGGGAGAAGAAACAAAAACACCTGTCCAGCAACCAGCTGAAGAAAACCATCATGGATTGCAGATAGTTTCCACTACAAAATCTGATGCTGATACAAAACAAGGTATTCCAGGATTAATCAGAAGCACTTGCCAATTAACTCCAAAGCAATTCATTGTACAAACACAACAGAACATAGGGTTGCTGAATGGAATCAGCTATTTCCATGATCTTGTTCCTACCTTGTAACTTCATGTGCCTTTCAGATTAGGAAGGTAAACTCCTTTGTTTACATCATTAGAGCAAGACGAGGCCACAGCATGGAGTTTAAGTGCCTGTATGTGCATCTTTTCAACCAGTGGTGAAAGCCACATTTGCTGATAGAGGAATCTAATGTCATATGGATGGGATAAAGTAAGGGATAAAGCCTACTTTTAATATCCAGAAGGTTGAAAGGAGGGCAGCAGACAGACATCAGGTCCATGGTGCTCTTAGCTGTTAGGAGAGCTGACAGGGTTTGTTCTGCATGCTTCTGAGCAGGAGGCAGTTTGCAGAGCTGTGGTCCTCAGCGTGTGCCTCTGTCCCTCGGTCTCATTTACTGCTCTGTGTTCCCAGATGACAGTTTGAATGCTGGAATAAAAACACTTGGATCAGAAGGACCTTCAGGAGCTCCTGCTCATCGGCTCAAATCTCAGATTGTTCGTGTGCCTAAGAAGGAGAATGTGCGGACACTGGTCAGCACTGTGATGCTGCCTGCAAAGCAGGGTAATGATGAGTACCTTTGCTTCCATTTGGTGGCTCCTAAGTGGAATGGATAAATTACAATTGGGACTTAGCCTGAGTGCATTACAGTTGCAATATTATTTTGTGTCAGGGCTGTCAAAGTGGTGTCTTTTGGTTGTATTTGTTTTGGGTGGGAAATGGGCTCACAAGACAGTAATTCTGTTGGTTTCTGTCAAATAAGCACTTTGTTTTTCTTTGTTTTAGGGGAGTTGCCTGTGAGTCAACCGGATACTGCTGATAAACCTGGAAAACGGAAATCCTCTGTAGGTAAGGGCTGCTTGTGAGCTGCTGTTTGGCTGCCTCCACGTAAATGGGAGGGCACTGCTGAAGCAGGAGGGAGGAAAGTGTGTCGTGGGTCTGTGATGACTCCAAGTGGCACACAAGTGTAGCAGCTGAAAGGTGAATTTGAGAACATACACTTGGAGAAACCAAAGTTTGTGGTTGACTTGTAAAAATCTTTCTCCAAAGGAATTATCTTAGGAATGTTGTTGTTTTCTCTCTGTAGCTGATGTCAGTGGCCTTCCGCTGAAGCGCAGCCTCGTAGAAAGGCTGGGGAAGAAGATCGAGGTTGACAGAGCACCAAGGAGAGGTAAATGGTCATCGGTGTTTGCTGCACAGATTCTCTAGGCTTTCTGCTTATTCTTTCTCAGGAGCGTTGTTGTTGGGAACACGTATATTCTGTAATATTATGACAAATCTGGAAACTTGAGCTCTCGTTGTAATTTCTTGTAATCCTTATGCTTCTCCTTTCTTGATGATGACAGAGAAGGGTGCCAAGCCAGCAGGGGAGATCTGGAAGAAGAGACGACTGGAAGAAGAGAAGCAAAAAGTAGAAGAGGTTCTTACTGAGAAGAGATCTAAGGATAAGCGCAAGAAGAAGAGAATTTTCCCTCCACCTGAGCCTGGTAACGTGAAACTGGAAGAGCCACCGCGTAAAATCAAGCGATTGGAAGAAATGCATATTAAAAGCTTAGAAGAAATCAAGCAGGAGAAAGCCCTGCGGATGCAGCAGATCGCAAAGCCAGCAGGTAACGAGGTGTTTCACTGTCTGCTCTGCTGAAGTGCTTCCCCTGTCAAGCAAATGGAGTTTGCTTAGAATTGCCTGGGCTGTTTCTTACAACATGCAAAGGCAGGAAGTGCCAGGATGTCCATCCATGTGTTTTTCCATTGAATCCGTGGTGTCTGCCTGCTTCATTCTGGAGAATTCATTCGCTGTGAGGTTTTGTAATTCAGTTTCTCCTGTACTTTCTTTCTGCCATGTTTTTGGTGTGGCATGTTCTGTGTGTTGACGCCAAGGTTATCTTCATCTTTGGCGTGTTGCTTGTTTTAATATGTAAATGTGTTTGTAAAGCATGGATTGAGTTTTTAACATGGGGGCCAACCTCTGTCACAAAGATCAGGGGGGTGAGTTATTCATTGGGCAGGTGAGAGAGGCTTCGTGAAGAGACAGCATGTGAAGGAGGGAAGAGCTTGGATACTGTATGGACTGCGAGATGTCGCCTCTCTCGTGTTCTTTGTTATTGAATGTGAGGAAATAAGCACATGGAGGAAACGCTGGCACTCAGGTTTCTTTCTATGCTTGCTGTTGACCAAGTGATTTTCTTTTTCCTTGTTTTAAAGCACCTGGAAGAGAAGAGGAAAAGACTGTGGAATGGAGCAGGGCTGCTCCCAAAGCTGTCTCTGCACCCGCAGAGGTGAGTCCCTTCTGTAGATGGACACAGTGACACAATTTCTTCACATGTTCTTGTGTCTCACTGCTCACCATGTGCCACCATCATGAGTGCATTCCTACCTTCCTGCCTTTGGTGAAGAGCTGCAGCCATGTTTCACAATCCTGGTACTTTCAATGGCTTTCCCAGACAGCTTTGCACTCCTCAAACTCAGAATTGATCTGATTGTATCTGGCAGTGAGGCAGTAACCCTGCTGGCACCAGGTACAACTTGTGAGGTTAAGGTGGGAGCACTGGATACAAAAAGGTCACGATGGCTTCGTGTTCAATGAAATCAGACTGTGGGTGGATGTTGTGTAGGGGAACAGGAATGACTTTCTGTTGCTCAAATAGAATGTGGTATGTAACAGCTCTAGCACTGTGCTGATTTAAACGAGCACTGAAGAAGAGGAGCCTCCAGCTAAAAAAGCAGCTTTGGTAAGGAGGGGAAGAAGTGTCAGTGCTGTCCTGGTCAGGCTGATACTGAGATACAACTCCTGTAGAAAGTGTGGAGAACTGAAATGTTCTGCAGGTTTCCTTTCAAAGTAGTCACTGTGTGCAGGATGCTGGATGAATGACAGTGTGTGCAAAATGCTCTGCAGCCCTGTGATTCCTCTGTAGTGTGAAGGAATTTGTCCATTAATGCTGCATTGTTAAAAAGACCTGAGGTGCTCTGCAGCCTTCACGTGGTTGTTAACATCCTTCAGGAGCCCCTTAGCCCCCGTGTTGGGTTCAGGATCAGCAGTGCTGAAGGAGAAGCACTGCAGAGGAAGGGTCTCCTGAGCAATCATTGACTTTGTCTTCCTTCTTCCCAGACTGCTGCTCCAGCCCTGCCGGAGGTCAGCCTGCTCACCAAGGCTGTAGAAGATGACACTGAAAAGTTCATCTTGGAAATCTCAGGAGGGGAAATGGTAGCAGAAATTGACTTGGACCTGGAGAAGGATGAGGATGATCTCCTTCGTGAACTTTCTGAGATGATTGACAGTTGAACTGCATAGTAGTTATTATAGTATGTTTAAAAAAACAAAAAACAAAAAACAAAAAAACCAAAAAAAAACCCTTTAATTTAATAAAAACCTTTTCTTTTTGTTGGATACCCCAGGGTGGTACTTTACTAAAAGAGTCTTTGCAATAATGAGTCATAAAGCACAGCTGAACTGGTAAAAGATTGGCAGACTGCATTCCATTGTCCTGAGCTTTCCTGCTGGTCAGAGTTGAGGTCCTGTCCCTGATCCTGGTTGGCTCCTTTCAGCAGCAAGAGAAGAAAGCAGTGGGGATCTGTGCCCTGGGATGTGCCCAAGCCTCCAGCCTGGCACCCACCTGCCTGGTGCTGCCCCTGGCACGTGTGGTGCTGGGATGAGGGGGGAGCCCAGCGGGTTCTCCCTGCTGCTCCCTTCAAACCAGTGTGCGAGGTATGACCCACTGACGCCATCACCCCGGAGTGGGGCACAACGCGGTGCCAGCATCATCATCTCTGCGGGCACTGCAGCGCAGTCAGCGCGGCTCGGGGGCGGGGGGGGGCAGAAAGGAGTTGGGAGGGAGGGAGGGAGGAACCTCACAACATCCCGCAAACGGCCCCGGTGTGTGCCCCGGTGGCGCAGTGGTTTAAGACGCCGCCTTGCAACACTGGGGCCCGGAGTTCGAATCCCCCCTGTGGCGCAAGTGGTAGAAGTGCCGCTCTGCTACACAGAGGCTCGAATTCCGGGGGCTGGACTCGATGATCTCTAAGGTCCCTTCCAACCCGCACGAAACTATGAAACTATGAAACTATGAAACGGCCCCGGTGCCAACACCGCCCACCGCCCGCCGTCCCCGCACCGCAGCCCGCGCTGCCACCTGGCGGCTGTCCCCGCAGCGCTGCCGGGGGTTCCAGCAGCCGGGCCGCCCCCAGGATGGGACAAATGCGGGGGCAATTAAATTGGATGGAGGAGCCGGAAGGGACCGAGCGGGTCCTGAGCGCTTCAGGGCTGCCCTGAAGTTAAGCACCACATTCGGGGCATTGTCCAAACGCCACTCGGTCAGTGACGGGCTCGGGGCATCCACCACCCCCCAGAAGGGCCCGTGCCTGCGTTGGACCACCCCCACGGCAAAGACGCGTTTCTCAGCCCTCCCCCGCTTCCTTCATCAGTTACGGGCAGCTCTGTGCCATTCCCCTGCTTAGGAAGCCACAACGAGCAACGGGACGGATTCTCAGCCCCATCTCCTGCAGCTCGGACGAGCCGGGGGTCCTCAGCCTCTCCTACAGGATGAACCTCGTAGCCCTTACCAGCTTTGTCGCCTCCTTGCGATGCTTTCAAGGACCTTTTTGTAGGGTGGAGTGCCCCAAAATGCACTTTGCTCCCTGAGCTGGCTCACTGAGCCCAGGCAGCTGCTCAGGTACATCCCAGAGCCACGGGGACATCCCTGCAGTCCCTGAGGACCCTGTTCCCATGTGCTCACTTCCTCACAGCACCCACGGCACAGAAGGACAGGATGCACATCAGGACGGGCGGCTCCCAGCTCTGTTCTTCCCCATAACAGTCAGCACTGCTTTGTCTCTTCCTTTCAGTAACGCTTTATTTGTGAAGACAAAGAGGCGAGGAACAAACACATCCATCGGGAAACAATTCAAACCAACGTACATCATGAGAGCGAAATAAGTTACACTATTTACAGGAACACATCGAGGGATCAAATATTTGTACACACCTTGACAAACCCAGAGCGCAGTGCTGGGCTGCACCACCCAGCAGAGAAAAAAAGCCTTCACCAACAGGAGTTGGGCTCTGTACAACAGCTCTGAGCAAGAAAAGGCACCTGCTGCTGTGTGGGATGGGCTGATGGAGCAGGCAGTGCAGCACTGCAGAGCAGGGAGCAGAGTGCAGGGTGGTGGTGGGATGCAGAGCAGTGAGCAGCTAAAGGGGCAGAGCTGCTCCACTGGGAATGGGGACAAAGGCCCGGGGTGGCAGGAAGGTGAAGGGCAACGCTTTGCTGGAAAGGCCTGGGGGGGGAGTGGGACTGTGCTGGGATCCCTCACAGTTGGGGTGGGAGCAGCACGGGGAGAGAGGGGCAGCTGGTGGGAGCCCTGGGGAGGGTGATGCTGCCTGCAGGATGGAGCAAAGCAGGGGTGAGCACGCTGCAAGGCAAGGGGACAAGTGACAGGTGCTCTGTGGGATCGTACCTGGAGCCCATCCAGTGTGGGATGGGAGGGCATCCCTGGGAGCAGACTGCCCAGGCAGGGAGCCCAAAGCAGCTGTGCTTTTGGAGGCGCTGGGGAGGAACAACGCATCCTTGTGCTTCTCGCAGCTGGCCAGGCTGGGGACAGCCCTACAGCCTTGTCTTTTGTGCCGGGAGAGCTGCAGCTCCCTGGAGGGGCTCACAGTGGTTGGTTTGGGGGCCCAAACATTTGGACTTCTGGGTCAACTCCAGCCCTTGTGTGCAAAGCTCAGCTCCAGGCAGTGCAGTGCCCTTAGCAGAGCATGAAGCTGGCTCCTGTGTGCTGGGAGGAGGAGATCCAGGAGCAAGAGGCAGAAGCCAGGAAGAAGAAGTCCCCCAGCTCTCAGCAAAGGAAGGAGCTCCCTCCCTGGACAGCAGTTATTATCTCCATGCTTGACACCACCAAAGGCACCGAGGGAGAAGCAAAATTAGGTGCACAGAGGCTCAGAGACCACAAGAAAGCAGTGCAAGTCCTGAGCCCTAAAGGAGCACCCAGCACAGTGCGAAAGGACGGAGCCCATCTGCAGCCCAGCCCTGAACCTTCACCCTCTGTGGCCAAAGCCCTCAGCCCCAGCACGGGGCCTGCAGGCACCGTGCTCTGGGGCATGGAACAGATGGCAAAACAGGCAAGTGCAGCCCCAGGGCCTCCTGCTGCCTGCCCACAGGCAGAGGCAGGGCAGCAAGGGAAGGATCTGAAGAAGCAGAGGCCAAGAAGCCACGCTCACTGGACTGCAGCTGAGTTGGGACTTTGTGCTTTAGCATTTGGGGGACCTGCCCCCCCAACCTGACAGCATGGCTCAGAGCTGCCCCCCCACAGCCCCCTGTGATGGGGAGCAGGGCAGAGCTCTGTGCCAGCTTCCTGGGGCTGTCCTCATCATGTTCAGTGCCTGGGACAGGATCTAGATTGAACTGCATTTTGGGGACAACAACTCTTAACAGCATTACGAGATTCAGTTTAACTCAGATTGCCTCGACCTCAGGCAGAGGCTGTTACAACACCAGAAACCCTTGAGCTCCCCAGCCCACCCCCAAAATGAAATCAATGACAACAGCACCCAGCTTGAACCGTGAGGTAGCTACACCAAATCAACACACACCCTCCATCTCCCCAGATCAACACCCCCCCACTCTTCCACATGGGAGATACCAACCCACACAGGTACTGAGACACCAGTACCTATGGTACACCCAGCTACAGCCACACGAACGCAGACATACACATCCCAATGGAAAAGAACAGGCTGAGAGGGCAGCGTTGCCCCCACCTCCCAGTGCTGTGCGTCACAGGGCAACCATGGGGCCTGTGATCCATCCTGCCCAGCCCCACAGCACAGGGCTCAGCTGTGACCCAGGAGCAGCCACCATCCTCTCCATGGCAGGGTGACCCTGCGCATGCTTACATCCAACTAATTGGGACCTGAAAATATAACCATGCATCATTTTAGAGGAAAGTGCACGCTAATAGAACTAAATTTGATAGTTTATTCTGTTTTCCAAGCAGGTGTTCCACTTGGGCTCTATATCATGCACTGGCCATGCGGATGTGGTGTACAACTGGAAGAAATCCTTCAGACCCTGAATGCAGGAGAGAATCTGTGATGGGTGAGAGAGGAAAGGTGCACTTTGAAGCAGGGAAGGCCCTGCTGGCACAGCCTGTCGCAACCACCACCAACACGGTTTGCTGTTTCTCAAGGGTCAGTAAGTAATAATGCCCCTAGTGATACTCTAGTACATTTGTCCTCTAAAATTGGTTCTATTTGACATGCTATTCCATTAAATTGCGCGATCATTAATCAATTATTAGCCCGGATAACTCAGTCAGTAGAGCATGGTTATGAGCATCTTAAAAGCATTTATTGCACAAATTTTAGTGGTCATTAAAAAATCAATGTATCAGAGTATATGAAAATTGAAGACTTTTCCAAATCAGGTACAGATTAACACAATGGGACCCTCACAGATTTATTTTCAGGTTGCAGAAACTTAGGTTGCAGTACAGACATATTTGTTCTTTTTAGTGGGTTTAACAGTAATGTTGTTATGTTGTATTTGACTTGTCTCTTTTTTCACTTTTAGAGTATTGTCAATCAAGGCCTTGATTGAGTTATCATAGTTATGTTATTAATATAAGTAGTGTTGTTATTCTATAGGCAGTATCTTGAAATTGTTGTAATACAAGAAGAATTTTATGGAGCAGCAGCCATGGATCAAGATAAGGAGTTCACAGAGCAGCAGCTACGGAGCAGGATAAAACTACATGAGAACAAATGAACTGAATTGCTTGTTAAATATGGTTAGTCGGTCGGTAAACTGAGCCTTTTCAGCCTAAAAGAAAACGAGGGAAATGTAGAGAGTGTTTTTTACAGCTAGTTAGCTGAGAAGGGTCGTAAACACGGTGCAGTTAATCAAGCAGCCATAACACCTGCAAGGACAGTGAGAACAACAGGATGCCCTGGGATGGTGAGAAACTAGCCATGGTTTTGTGAACTCAGCAAGGGAGTAGCTTTCAGGATGATAACAAGAAGCTGCAAAGATACTTGGGGATGGTATGTAATTGGGAACCAATGATGAGCTCCACTTTTGCAATATGTATGAGCTAATTATCCGTATTATAAATGTACACGCAGCCAAGGAATAAACGAGATTAGCTGATCATATGTCAATGACAGGTGTGATCGTTTGCTTTTCTCCCGCCGTTCTGCAACAGGTGCTGTTCTTTAGAAAGCTCTGCCTGATTATGCACATCTCTCTGCATAGAGTTGGGCTTCTTTTGACAGAGGGCCCTATTACAATCTTGAAAAAAAACACAGAACATGATAACTGGAAAACTCACGTTGTAAAGCTAGATAACACCAATTTTTAACAAAGCTTGCAGCTGCACTTCCCCACAGAGAGCATGGCAAAGCTTTGATGACAGGGCTTAACAGACTTAGGAAAACTCACTGCAAGAGACTGAATGTGTCTCACTTTGTCCATTCTTCATAGGTGCCCTGCCCGCAGCAGGAGCAGAGCAAGAGGAAGACTGAATCTCCCCAGTACTCTGAGGTACTTTCTCTGAAGGATGTGCAGGGACCCCTGTTGGCTTGCTTACTTCTTGGCTTGCTTACTTCTAGGCTTGTCACCTCTGGACCCACCTCCCTCTGCTGCTGCCTCTGCCTTATGCTTCTGAACAATGAGACCTTGAAATACTTAAGCTCTAGGCCAGCTGTTCAAGGTACATAATGCTGCTAGCAGGCCTGGGTGCTTTTCACAAGCTGGAGGGGCAAAGCAGTGTGTTAGAAACAGCCTTCTAGTGGATACACAGAAACACTTTGCTCCCCCTGCAGGTTTCTGCACTGAAGCTGACATGAACCTAACAGTGGATGAGCAATGGGTATTTCTGAATTCTCCCCATCCCTGATTCTAGGAGGAGCCCAAGCTCCTGCCTTCAATGCCCAACTGTGAATTGGCCCTTTTGCTAAGCTTGTGCCACATGAAAGACTGCAGCCATATTGGGGATGTTTAATGTAAACAGGCACCAAATTACACGACAACACAAGCCATATACTCACATCAAAGCTCTGGACTCTGAGGTTTCTCCATGTCCATCCTAAGTTTCCACGTAGTTCCCAGAGAGTGGTGCTCAGGTCTTTGCTGTAACAACCCAGAGTGGAGAGCTGATTCCTTCTCTGGGACATTTCTGTAGCTCAGGATGCTTCAGCGTGCACTCAGCTATGACAGTGACTGGGGAAGGAATGGGGCTGCTGCATTCCGTGTCTGCTCCTATGAGCAGCTTAAGGTTACAGTGGGGGCATGAGCTCAGGTTGCTGTAGCACACTGAGCATCGTTTCAGCAGGGTAGATTCAGTGATATGAAAGTTGGTTGCCTTGTTTTACTAACCTGTAATTAGGAGGGCTGCCAATCAAGAAGTTGCTTTTTCCATGCTGGGAGAATTGTGTGCATGTTCCTTTCAAAAAGCTATTTTTTGAATTCTAATAGAAGGGAATGCAATGAAGTAACGTGAGTTTTTGAAAGTAGAAGTTGTCAGTTTCCCTCCATAAAGACTGCTCTTTCAGAAGTTGTGCTCTTGTGAATGTCCACAGCAAGGCCTGTCTCTCTTTCAGGCTCAAGGCTGGAAGTGACAGACTGGAAACCACAGCTCAGCAACAAAGCAAAATGAATGAAGCCCCTCAGGACAACCTTCAAGCCTTTGCTTCAGTAAGCTAGTTAAAAACCTCTGTGGGTTTTGCAAGCTCCTGAGACTAGTTAAGTAATTCTGTGAGGAAAATGCATGATGACATTTTCCTGGAGGGCCTAGGAGAGCTGAATTCCCAAGCTGTGCTGACCATAGGCTACTCTGAAAATCCTGCCATTCGTTATTTCCCCACGTTTGTGGTTTTGAGACTTGCCACGATGCTATGGCAAGCCGTAGTTAACACTAGAGAAGGTAAGGGTTTACACTAACATGCTGGTGTAAGTATTTTCAGGTTTAGATCTGCTTTAGTTGTGGTATCGAAGACCTCAGGCTGCACGTTAGACATTCCTCTTGCATTAGAGGTATTTGCCAAGTTTGTAGAACTGCACAGCACTGCATTAAAGTGTCTCACTGTCCTTAACGTGGTTAGAGTTGTTATAAAATAGTATTTTCATCTGAGGCCTATGAGAAGCAAATGATTCATGGATTTGGTCTGGGGAGGTAGGGAGGTGACTGCAGGCCCTGTGCTGTACTGATACTGGCAAGAGTGGCAATAAGGTGTGAACTTCAGGAAGAAACACTGCATATACAAAATAACAAAACTTAATTTTTAGTCTTTATTATTAAAGCATGTAAAAAAGAGACCAAAAAACCCACAAAACTAGTGGGATATGTGATCTTGTTTCTGTGAAACAACCACATGAGGCTGCTTTAATGGCAGTGATTGCCATTCTCAGTGAGAACTCCAGGTTTTGATCACAGTTTTGATGAAATTTTACTCTTCCTGTGCTTCAGCCTTGAAAAACAGTCACTCACAAATGTATTTACTGCCAGAAGCGGTGACACAAGTAAGAAGGAGGATATTTCTCTCTGGTAAAATGAGACTTGTAGAGGTCTGGTAGAGAGACATGATCAAACTTTTAGTTGCAACTCCATATATTCCATTTGAAAATCTGCAAGTCATGTATTTATGTCAACTGAAAATGGAGTCATAAAGAAAGCAAATAAATGATATATTTTTTTTTTCAATCTTGAAACCTATTCTTAATTTTCATTGTTAAAATGGGAAGCATAGCTGCATCTTTTTCATTTAGAGTAAGCCAAAAGGAATTCTTTCAGCATTATCAATAGAAACTAGCTGTTAATCCAGCTGAGGATTAACAGACCATGTGCATGAGATACAGTGTGAGAGCTTCAGACTGGACCAGGAACAAGCAAAACTGTATTTAAGCATACACATTGGCTGCATAGGGAAGCAAGAGTGTAACATCAAAAGCACCACCTCAGCTCCAGCTCTCCAACCTAGACAGAGCTGGAGCTGCTATAGTCTCTACCTGCAACTGCCCAGTTCTCTTCAAAGCCCTGGAGCAAGCAATGCAGAAACATGCTATCTGCCCAGCCAGATTTCCCAGCTTGTAAACACATCAGCTGCAAATCAGGCGTAGTAAATCACCTGTGGATACTGATAGGACAAGGGGAATGGTTTGAAACTAAGGCAGGGGAGGTTTAGGTTAGATATTAGGAGGAAGTTTTTCACACAGAGGGTGGTAACTCACTGAAACAGGTTGCCCAAGGGGGTTGAGGATGCCCCATCCCTGGAGACATTCAAGGCCAGGCTGGATGTGGCTATATCCAGGGGGGTTGAAACTAGATGGTCATTGTGGGCCTTTTCAATCCAGGCCATTCCATTCTATGATTAAAAGATTCTATGACCAGACAACACGCAGCACACAAGCCTTTACTGCCATTGTTACTCTTCAATAAGCAAAATACACACAGTGATTTAATAGGGGAAAAATAAAGACTGCAAAAAGAGAGCTTCAGACTGCCATTTTGTACCTCAGAGCTGCAAGGATTGTGAGCTAAATTATCCAGCCATATTGTTATGTCAAAGGAAAGGTGAGTCTTTAGCAGACTAACCCAAATGCCAATGCTTACGCAACACTTAAGCCACACTTAAGCCCTTACTTGAAAATCTTACTGTGCTACGTGGATCTAGTACTGGGTAAGAGAAGAGGAATCACCTCATGCAGACAGCAACAGGAATAGCAATTGCTCAATGGTTCTTAGAGAAAGCTCCAGATTATCAAAGAGAACACACTGAGAATATGAGGAACTGTGACAGGAAATACCAATTTCTGAAGAAAAATAAAAATTAAATGGAACTATTTGTTTTTAACAGGAATTAATTTAAAATATTATTCAAAATCACCCATATTAAAGATTTAATAAACAGTATGAACAAAGGTGGAGGGGGGGAGGGGAAGATGGGAAAACTGAAGACAGAAAGCTGACAACTGGTTTAGTAACAGGTTAAAAACGCGTGCTTTGAGATCCCTATTAAATAATACCCACAAGTAGGGCAAGAAATAACCCTGCAGACGGTTATCCCCGTGACTATTCCAAAGGCAACGGCCCCAGGACACACCGTTGCCAACCGCTTTCTGAGGCAGCCGAGCCTACAGATGCGCACACTCCTGCTCTCCGCGGGTGTGTATCCTCTTGATATCGCTTACTATCGCTTCATATCGCTTAGCATCGCTTAATATCGCACGTATAACGCATACGTGGGGCTCCCGGCTCCGGCTGGGAGCCTGAGGCTGCCCTGCAGCCTGTGGGTTGGGCCGCGGCTTCCTGAGCGTGCGCCGTGTTTCCGCGTCCTGCTCGGGGTTCGGCCCGGCAGAGTTTTAAGACGACATGAAGAAGATACTCAGCTTCGTAAAGAAGAAAAAACGGGATCCGCCGCCCGGCAGCGCCGCCTCGGCGTGCTCCGCCGGTGCGTACGAGATCCGCTGGAAGGAGCTGACCAAGCTGCACCGAGGGGCCGCCGCCGGAGACCTGGCCCTGGTGCAGCAAGGACTGAAGAAGCACGACATCGACGAGCGCGACAAGGCGCAGCGGTAAGGGCGGCGGGCCGGGCCGGGATCCCCGCTGCATGACCTGGGCACAGAGGGCTGCTGTTAACGGGGGCCGCGCGTGGCTGGGACGGCCGGTAGAGGCCGCTCCGATGTGCCCTCCCGGCCTGGATCCCTCGTAGGGCTGCTCGGCATTCCTCCGAGCTGAGAGCTCTGTTGGGGGCTGGTGAGAAAGGGCAGCGATAAGGCTGCTGGCTTCATGAAGGCTTTCTTGCTTGCGAAGCTGATGGTGGTTCCTTTAGGTTGTCATATTCCCCAGTGCTTGGTAACGGCTGCTTTTGGGTGAGGAGGGGCTCCTGCACAAAGTTGTGTTTGTTACAGTTAAATTACTCATTTGAGCTCTTTGCGGTACACTGTGCTAAATAAATAATAAATACAGTGCTCAGATCAATATTGTCAGGCTTCTATTCGGAGGTGAAGGATCTTGTATACTTATTTGGGAATTTCTCAGTGGGGACAGTCACTCTCGAGTTGTTCCATGTCTGTGACAAGGCATGATGAGTTATTTGACGTTCTGCCTGTTATTTCGTCCTCATCTTCTCTGCCTTGGAGGAAGCTGGTCTTATGGAGGGTACTCATCAGCCTGCCTGTGATGGGAGCTGTTAGGACAAGAGGGAACAGCCTCAGCTTGCACCAGGGGAGGTTCACGTTGGATGCTAGGATAAGCCTCTCCAGAGAGTGGTTGTGCACTGGAATGGGCTGCCCAGGTTGGTGGTAAAGTCACCGTCCCTGGAGGTGTTCAAGAAACATGTAGATGTTGTACTAAGCGACATGGTTTGGTGCACGCTGGTAATGGAATAAGCTTGTTTTTATTTGATTTTGTTTATTTTGGGAGGTAATTGGGATAAAGAAATGCAATTTGCCCTGTTCATGTACCACAGAGTGAAAATATTTATTTAGCTGTCTGTTTCAATTTACACGTTTCACTTTTAGGACACCACTGCATCTTGCTTGTGCAAATGGACGTGAGGATGCCGTTACGTTTCTAGTAGAAAACAAGTGTAAGCTAAATCTTTTTGACAGTGATAACAGATCTCCACTGATGAAGGTAAGTAGAACATACTATGTTGCTGCAAGTAGGAATTATTGATTATGTATTAAATGATGTCTTTCCAGATTCTTTAAGTAAGTCTGTGTAGAAGCATGCATGCTGTAATCAGTGTGGCTTTGGCATGTGCTAGCTAATCTTGGCAGATGCTTTTATATTCCAGGAATGGGAAGTTGTAGTAGTAGTGACACAGTGAAATATGACTGCTGGAAATTTTACCTTTTTTTTTTTTTGTGTGTGTGTGTGTGTGTTGTTTCCAGGCAGTACAATGCCAGAAAGAAAGATGTGCAGTGATCCTGCTAGAGCATGGTGCTGATCCGAACCTGGCAGATGCTGGTGGCAACACTGCCCTTCACTTGGCTGCTGTAACTCCTAACACATTTCTAGCAGGGATGTTAATTGAGCACAGTGCCCGTATCAATGCTCAGAATAAGGTACATTTCGAGATTCAATAGAGAAGTTCAAAAAGTTGCATTGATATTTTTATTGTAGATTTTTTGTTTGTTTCTTTTGATTTTTAACTTGAATTATTTCTGTTCTTTCAGGACGGATGTACTCCTCTTACTCTTGCTATCTCTGAAAATCACAAAGAAATGGTAGAGCTCCTTCTTAAAAAAGGAGCTGATGTTCACACTCGAGATCCGTGTGAAAGGTGAGGAGATGGTCTAAACTCTGCAGGTCACCTTAGTTGTCTTCAGGTTGGACTGATGGGAGGGATGGGAATGAGCATTGAAGTAGAAAGACACAGAGAAAGAGCTCGTTGAGTGACTGGCGAAAGCAGGTCTCAGCTTGGCAGGTGGCATGCATTATTGCATGTTTTCTGCATTGAGAACTGCAAGAAAACATTGTTTCTGGTAGCCGCTGTGGCAGGAAAATTGCTATTGTGCCAGCAACATTGCTGTTATGCCAGAGAGAGTTTTTCAAATTGATGCCAAGTTTGTATGCAAGTGTTGTTAATATGGAAGCTTTTTTTTCTGTTCATAAAGTGATTTTCTTTGAGATTGAGCAAATGGGAATTAAAATAATTACAATGTCTGACTAAATTGTATGGTTTGTCTTGTATTTTGGATGCTGTAGAACCCCACTTATGACTGCAGCAGCCGGTGGGGAGCTTAAGTTGGTAGAAATACTTCTTCGCTATGGTGCTGAAATTTTCCATAAAGACGTTAATGGATGGACAGCTGAGGACTATGCTATTCTTCATGGAAATGCTAGGTAAACTTTTAAATTTATTGCTAGGTTTTTAGTTATCAGTGTTGAGTTTGAACCTTTTTGGTAACAGCACCAAGTTTAACGGTGCTATTTTGAAGATGTGTTCATTGACATCTTCTCACATATACTGTTCATGTGTCTGGTGTTAATTTGAAAGTTGAGAAAAGGGCTTCTGCTCAAAATTCTCTGTAAGATTTCAAGTGTTTGTTTCTAAGCTGATGTCTGCCTGCTATACACTATTAAAATGTGTCTGTAGCCCACAGACGCAGAAGTTCAACTTGAAAAACTGAAATGTTTGTAAATTCTTCTCAAAACAGAACCCTTGTTATTACTGTCTTCAGTTCCACTGACCAGGAACCACCTGTTTTGTTTCAGAGGAGATCTAGCTGTTATTTCTTTTGTTAAATTACTAAGCAGTTTAACTCCTCCTACACATAAGTATTTTACCCATGGGTGTTCATTCATAAGAGTGGTTGTATTTGTAAAAACTGGACTGCAAAGGGTACCGAGCAGAAGTAAATAACTTCATAGATCTGGATGTGCACCTATAAAATAGATGTGTCCATTATATTTGAGTATGTTACGGTTTGCAAAAAGTAGAGTATGTTACACTTACTGAATATGAAAATTGTTTTGGCTATGGTTATGTTTAGGATGGATAGTATAAGGCTTTTATTATCCCATTAAGTGTTTATGTAGCTATGGGATTATTTTTCCCAAATGCATTTCCTTTTTTGCTCTCCATAGTCTTAGTAAAACACTGGCAGAATATGCAGACCATGAGAACGCAGGGGAAGCTTCTGCAGGGGATGCTAAAGGAGGCATCCCTGTGCCAGTGACTCCTCACCAGGCAAGAGCTGCTGGCTTTACGTTGGGTGCAGCTGCTTCGAGCAGAGGAGGTAGGATACTTAACTGTGGTAGAGCTAATGGGCAGAATCGTGGTGGCCCCTTCCTTAGGTTGGTTTGCATCTTTTAAATTCACCGTGCTCAGTGTGGACTTCAGTGGAAGCATCAGGTGGACTGTAATAAGAAGTGTTATGAATGTGTTTGCTTGCTGCTAGTTTACACTGCATCTCCACAGGCTGTGGGGACAGTTGTGATTTGTGTGCACTACATCCATCTGCTCATACAGTTGTCACTTTCAGCACATCAAGTTGCCCATTTATTTAAATTGTCCCTTTAGCAAGGGGGAGGAGGGAAGAGAAGAAACAAAATAGGTTAAAGTAGCCTTGTTTTATGGGTGTGCAATTTTTCTTAGAGATGCTCATTTAGATTGTTGTTCAGAAAATCCAATTGCAAAAGCTGTAGTTTCATCCCAAATAGTAGTTTTATCTTCTGTAGCAGCGAAGCAGCAGATGAATTGCAAGAAGATGCATCTTTTGTTGATTACCACTGGATTTCTGTCACTTTGTTTTAATTTTAATAGTTTCACCTGCATAAAGCTCCTTTTTTGGGAGACATAATTTCTCACCTTTAATTACAATTGCTTTTGTTTGTGTTGTGGAGACGTAACAAAAATTGTCTTGGAAAAATAACTTCATAAGCAACAACAGTACATTGTTTGTATATACCGTATCTTTTTGGACATGGTTTGATTTATAATCAAATAATGTTTTTTTCAATTACTTTTATTTAAAAAAGAAAAAAAAAAAAACAACTGAGAAAGACTTTGTGATCCAGAAAAACTGTTACATTTTCTCATTGCCTTGTAAATAAAAGAAATACATTCCTTCAATGAATTTGTAAAATCCAGGCAGCGTTTATAAGCTCAAATTGCCCTAAATGAATCTTAGAAAGTTGCTATTTTAGTATGAATGAGATTGCCTTGCAGTTTACGTTTCAAGCCCCAACGTACGAGGTTTTATTTGTTCCTTATTTTTAAGGGTTTTGTGAGAATCATGTGTCAGATGGGCAGCAGACTGTTCAAACACAAGTCATTACTTTTTTATTATAAAGACTGAGAAATATGATCAAAGAATACATGGCATATTTTTTCTTCCTGGACTTATCCCAGATGGAAGTATAGATTTTAGACCCAAGTGATGTTGCCTTTGACTTAGGAGCAGTTACTTTGAACTAGAGAGTGGTTGAAAAAGTTTCTTCGTAGCTTGGTTTTGAAGTTTTGTTTGCTTGTTTTTCAGTGGGGCTCGATACAGTTGGTTTAATCATTGAAATACTTTTTTTTATCCAAATCCACTCAGTTGCTACCTTCCATGCACATAGATAGTTGCTCTGGTACCCCATTGTAAGGACTAACAGGCCTGGGTTAATTTAAAATATGTGATTTGAGGGTTTCTTCTTCCAAGTAGAGGGTACATTTAGACTAGATATCAGGAAGAAATTCTTTACTGTGAGGGGGATGAGACACTGGAACAGGTTGCCCAGAGAGGTTGTAAATGCTCCCTCCCTGCAAGCATTCAAAGCCAAAGGTGCATGGGGCTTTGAGCAACCTGGTCTAGAGGGAGGTGTCCCTGCCTATAGCAGGGAGTTGGATTTAGATGATATTAAAGGTCTGTTCCAACTCAAACCATTCTGTGATTCTCCCTGTGCTCAGTCTCTTAAAGATGACACCAGCATGAGGAGTAGGAGGGAGCAGAGAGAAAGTTCAGTAGCGTAGTAGAAACAATATTGGAATTAATTCTGCAGTCTCTGATTGCATCCACACCCTGAATCATGAGAGTCCTTTTAATATGCCACAGTAACAGTCTTAAAAGTGTCCTTTAGAGAAGCCGGGATGTTGAGAGAGAGACCAGAGAAATACCCACTTTGGAATTCTTTTATTGTCTTTTGCTCTTCTGTTTTATTTTTCTGCTATCTAAAATTTTGACCTTATCCTTTCTGCTACTTTTGTACTTTCTAATTAGAAGAGGAGATTCTGAAGAATGTTGAACAGGTCAGCATTTTTCAACAAGTTTGCTCATGATTATTTGGATGTCAGAACATGAACCCTTTTATTAATCACGTACAGATTGGCTTCCAGAACATATTGAATGACCGATCTCTTAGATTTTAAGTAACAATTTATTTTTGAGGAAAACAGTAGTTGTGCTATTTCTGTTTCTAGTATGTTTGCAGTGACAGTATGTTTGGCCACTGCAGCACATACTAGTGTATTGTTCAGCGTTTCCCTGAGTCATTTGCAATTGGACTTGATAATCTTTTCCAACCTTAGTGTTTCTATGATTAGAGGAATTGTCTCAGCATTGCAAAACTCTTTACAAAAGTAAATTATCACTTCTGTGTGATTTTTATCTCCTGAGGTCAGATAAAACTTTTCCTGTATTCCCTCTTAAGGAAACAGAGAAAAGCCAGAAGGGATGAGAAATCATCTTGAGGTTCTTTTCAACCCAAGCCATCCTATGATTCTTTTAAACTTTCTCTTAAGTGTATGTTTCTGATAGTAGCTGTTTTTCCACAGCACTGCATGTGTATGTGATAAAATCCATGTAAGTAGGACAATCTTCTGCTCCAGAGAAAAGTAACAGATTTATTGTGAAAGAATTTGATGTCAAGGTAGTGTTCCACAGTTTCTCTTTTGACACACAGATGTACACATGCACACAAATGCATGTCATAGTCACAGCGCATTCTCCCAGTGCTGTAGCTTTGTGTGTGTGCTTTTTGTATTTTCCAAACTTGTGAGATTCCGCATTTATTCTGATGTCATTGTTGTCTGTCCTTTCCATGCCTTTCCCTTAATGGATATAGAAATGCAACAGTCCCCTGAGCAGACTCTGAGAACAGGAGAATCGAGTGAAGGTATTCATTCTGCACAGCAGTATTTTAAATACCACACATGTCTTGTGATACACAAATACTTATTCATCATAGGTGCTTATTATCTTGCAGATCTGTATCTTGATGATTTAAGATCTATGAGTTAGAGTGGATTTGGGGCAGCTTTTGTTTCTTTGCATGTTTTGCATGAGTCCCTTATTACTGAATTCAGCATTTGCTTTTATCACTTGTGATAGTGTTGGTTTTGGGGTTGTTTGTTTTGTAATCTGTTCTCCTCTTGCTCAGAAATGGTGATATAGGCTTCAGTTAAAGTGGAAACGGGTCCCTGGAGACTAGATCTCATTTCTGTGTCAGTGCATCATGGCTGTGGTTTTGGTCTAGCTGAAAGCTATCTCATCAAATTCCTGTCTCACCTTCTAAAGGATAGCAGGATCATTGGCAGTATTTATATGTTGAAAGCAAAAGTGTAGGTAATTTAATGAGCTGTTTTCCTTACTTCTAGTGGTACTCATTGAAGATGTAACTGAAGTCGTTCGTCCAGAGTTTAACTGTTCCACACAGCAGCAATTTTCTGTTCTGCGTGGAAAGTTAGCAGATAGAGTCATAGTACTGAGTTAGTTATTTAGCTTTACATACAGCAGGATTCCATTAGCATTTAAGAATATTCTGTGTTTTCTGTAGTGGAAAACATCAAAAATCAGATTGTTAGCATTTGAACCATTTAAGATGCCCTCAGATGGGAAGTTTCAGCCTCTAGCTTTTTTCTCCATGAGATTTCTTTGAACATTTATACTGTACTGCATCTCAGAAAGCTGTGTTCAGATCAGGGAATATTCTCGCATACTGTGTTTAGGAAAGGCAAAATTTGTACACTCATTTGTAGGTTGTTAGTAGTAACCCTTCTTTTTGTTATAATATTTAACAGTTCAGAAACTTCAGGAATTATGATTTCTATGTGGAGATCAGGTATGTCTGTTTTCCCTTCTGTGCTGGGAATCAGAAAGTCCTTCTATTATGTTTTAGTTGTTAAGAGGTGTTAGCGCTTCAAAAATTGTGTTCCTAGACTGCAGTTTTCATTAGAACGGTGACCTGAAGGATTTACTGCAGGGCGCTCTCATCAGGGTTGCTAATGATCTGAAGTAAGAGCGATTGTTGGATATGCTTCAGCACAGAGCTGGCATTCAGAGGGACTTCAATGAGCCAGGGCAATAGACTGGCAGGCATCTTAAGAAATCCATCGGGGGAAAATACCAAGACCCATTTGGGGTGAAAAAGCCCCTTCCTACAAAACATGATGGGACTGCACGGCAGGGGAGCAGCTCTGCTGAGAAAGGACACAGACCTGTCAGAAGGCAAGCTGAGCATGAGGCAGCAGGGTGCTCTGGCAGCTAAGGGCTGCAGCTTGCACTGTGCTAAGAGTAGCAAAGCCAGGAGACTGAGAGAAGCGATTGTCAGCTCCTGTTTAGCACTCACTTGACTGTGCCTTGGCTGTAATTTTGAGTTCCTTCTACGTGAGAGGTCGATGGATCAATAGCAAGCTAATTCTCTAGGGAGCCATCATATTTGTGAAGGAGTATTTGCCCTGTGAGAGAGGGCTGAGAAAGTGGACTTACTCAGCCTGAAGAAGAGGCAGCTTTGAAGGGCCCTAACTGCAGCGTCCAATGCAGATGAGAAGACAAAGCCAGATGCTTCCCTGTGATACTTGACAGGAAGCGAAGATGGCAAGAGGTATAAATGGAAGCAAGATGGTTTCTAGCTGGAGATGAAAAGTGTTGCCATGATAAGGATGGCAAAATAGAGAAGTTGTGAACCTTCTCTTGGAGGTGTTCAAGACTAGACTGAATAAAACCCTGACCAACTTTTCCTGACCTCAAAGCTGAGCTGGCTTTAAGTAGTTGGTTGAGAGACTTCCAGAGATCCCTTTTGACCTGACCTATCCTATAGTCTTAGGTGTGAGTTACTACCTTCACTGAACTGATAAAAACTTGGGGGTGTAGTATAGCATGCCCTGCTAATGCTCCTTTTGTCTCAAGTATATCATTTTTTGATTCACTGTAGAGAAATGCTGGTGATTCTTCTAGCTAGGGATAACCTATAGCTCCTGAGTATGCTTTTTGATTTTCTTTGTATTTATAAATATACTTTATTTATAATCCATAGCAAGGTACGGCAGCAAAAAATGGTAGATATTGTAGATATGTCTGATTTGTTTTTCAGTATAATTTGAAAAAGCATTTGTTTTGTAAATACTTTCCTTCATGCTGTTCTTATTGAATTGGCCACTTCAGCTTCTGTACTCTTATGAGCTGTTTTCATGTTAAATGTCTGTATTGGTTAATTTTTAGTATGCAAAATCTAATCTCAACATGTCGATTTATATTTGAACAGCAATGGATGACTTTTTCGAAGGATACTCAACAAGGTGAGTCTTATAAAAATACCAAATGCTTATTTGAGGAATTATTTGAGAGGACCAGTACTTACTTTTCGTTGTTTTTGAAGTTCTGAAAAAGAGGGCAGTAATGGCACCTGGAATAATTCTGAGGAAGAAGAACTGGATTTTACAGCCAAGGTATGGTGCCTTTATGGGAAAATAGTTGTGTAAAATAAGTGATTTGAAGGCAATTTCCTATGAGATAGAAGGAAACTCTTTTTCCAGCCAATTCTTTGTTTTTGTTTTTGTTTTTTTTTTTCCTCCTTAAGAAGAGTCTCTCATCTGCCAACCTTTCTTCTGCTGTAAGTTTTTCCTAAAAATTGTTGCTTTGGCAGAACATGCAGTAGATTTGTGGTTTGAGGCAAAAGAGTAGATATTAAGATAAACTACCACATTGTATTAGTTGTTCATTGAGTGAGATTTGCCAACCCTAGGAATTGATAAGTTAATAAATAACCTGTTCTCTTTCAAACTTCACAATTGTTTCCCCTAATTTACATGATAGGATGATTAATGAAAAAGAACACGATAATGAAAAAGAACATTTATTTATCAAAATCTAGTGAAATTGTTCATCACCTGGTTCTCTTTCCTTCCTCACTAGGTTCCTCAAGTGTTCGATACTTGAGTTGCTCAAATAATTATTTTTTCTTTCTTTTTTCCTTCTGTGGGATGACATTCCGTGCTTGTATATAATCTCACACTGCATGACTATCTTCATTTTTTGAATATTTGGATTTTTCTCTTTATAAGCTCCATGTGCTTATCCTGCTGTTTTTATGAATGTTCCAAAGGATTACCAGTTTTTTCAATGGCGTCTGGAGTATTTAGTCTGTTGCACTGGGATTCTGCAGTGATTAGGAACTTTAGTTTGTTAGTTCAGCACACTCTGTAATGCTGGAGATGTAAGCATGTGTACTTTAAAATTTTTTCTATTTTCTTACATTGATTTTAGGGGAAGTGATTCAAATTTCTAGCATTATTTTGAAATTTACAGATATTTCACTAAGTGGAGTTATATTAACTAATTTATTCTTCAAGCTTCAGGAACTTTAATTGATACTTGAGTTGTGCATACTTACAAGTAAGTAATCGCGAGTGTAGTTGTATTTTACCAATGGATTAAAATACCTTTTTAGAATTGTTACGCATTTACAGATAGTTTTGAATAGTCACTGACTTGTACACAAGAGGAGAGGAATGTTTGTGTAATTAAAGTTGAAGGATCTAGCAAGTATCTGAGTCCTTTCAAAAGGGGACAGCCTGGTTGTATTTACTGTTCAAGATTTGATGTAAGTAAAGGATTTGCTTTAAAACAAAAAAGCAAACAAAAACAGATCAAATAATTCTTTTAAAATGTGTTTTTATTTGCAGAAGCCACAGAAGCCAAACTTGACATCGTTAATGAATGTTCCCCAAAAGTTCAGAAATAATGGTAAGTTATTTGGAAAGTACTTCATAATACAATGACATACAAAAGTAAACTTACTAAGTAATTTCATTTCGGTTTTTGTTGTTGTTGTTTTCACTTGGCTGTAGTAATTGAGGAAAGTAGTGTTATAAGAACAGAACAGATGGTCATGTCATAATAAAATAAGTAAGATAATGGAAATGACCATACTGAGTCCCCTCCTAAGCCTTTGTGTCTGATGTGTCCTTCTCCCATCCAGCCCTTACCTGGCTTCTTTTCCATACAGTCCCATATGACTACTTTCCTGTGTTTTTAATGGGTAAAATGCCTGCTGCTATTTATATAACCCATTTGATTCATATTCCTCTTTCCCTTTCTCATGCTTTAAGGTGGTGGTGATAGTTCTAGAATTGAAATTCCTAAGTCACAGAAGAAAAGCCTCAAACAAAAAAAACCAACAGGTGCAAATCTGAGCAGAGGAGAATGTGGAGAGTTGTTGAAACAAGATGTCTCAGATTCAAGCAACCTTGAGGAAGATGAATTGGTGGAAGAGGAAGAAGGGCAGTGCAAAGAGGTACATAATAAATTCCATGAAACACTAAAACAAGAAAGTGAAAACCTGGGCCTAAATAGATATGAGGAAAATCTATGGGCAGCATTTCCCTCAAGCACAAAAGTAAGTGTACAGGGATGATTCAATTGGAAGAGTTTGTTAAGGGTAATACAGGTAAGCGACAGTAAACTATTTTCCTGTTAATACTCAATCACGTATCTGTATTCAATCATTGTATTTTGATACTGAAAACATCTTGTTCATAGCCAAACTCAGACATTATTTTCAATATTTTTATTATGAGATTGGAGAGTTTTGGAAGGAGAAAGACAGGAAACTTCATTCTTTCTGGAATCTGTGCACTTTCTGTTATGTAAAACTGAGGGAATGGATAATATCCATTAGAAGTTGTAGCCATTTAGTAGAATTCATGAGGTAATGACTGGAAATGAAGAAACAAAAGGAAGTTTTGAATGAAATTGAGGGCAGGAAACTAGTGAAATTGTGAGATATGTAGGCAGAAAGAAGACTTTCTGAATAATATCAATGAAACTGCATTTAGATTGACACAAGGAAGTGCTTCTCAGAGGTTTTGCATAGCCAGAGATGAGGTTTACAACATGAGGCACTGCAGTTTAATTGTGCAGATTCCCACTAAAAATTGTAGGCCTTCAGAAACCATGTTGCACTTTGCTTCATTTAAGTCTTACCCAAGAAAACCGTTTTCCAAGTTGTTAATGGGTGGTGAAGTAGATATTGATTTCTGTGCTTTTCAGCTGTTTTGGTCAATCTGTTTTAGAAGGAGTCACCTAAATGGAAAGAAGAACAGGAGAAGGAAGATACTAGAAGGAAGCTGCAAACGACAGTTTTGGGGGATGTGAAACATTCTGTTTCTAGTAATAAACATCAAGTCCGTAAAGTTTCAGAAGACACAGCTTATGCGAGAAGTGAGTTTAAATATGATCCTGATTGCTCCTCTATAAGTATTAATGTTCAGTAAATAAAGTAAAATGATGATTATCCTCAAAGATGATAAACTTTCCTGTTACCTGTGAACCCTAGCCTGCTGTGGTAGAGAAGGTCTGCAGCTTTTGTTTTTTTTCGTTCTTACCTAACGGTCACAAATGGTGGTGCTGGATTCCTAATGATTACGTATGATGCAAGTTTCTTTATTAATTTTGTTGCTGTGTTCTCCTTGATGATGAACAAAACAAGAAGCTAATCTAATCTATCTTCTGTGTGACAATATTGTTTCCCTTTCCGATGCTACTATCTGATTGAAAAGCTGTGGTTTTTCAGGGCTTCAGCCAAAAGCAGACCTGAGTCAAACTCAGAGAAGACTCTTCCAGTACCTCAACTTGTTCAGTTGTAGAATGTAGGAGATCTCTCCTTTGCTAAACCTTTGTGGGCTTGAGAGCATGACCAGCTCAGAGAGAGTTGGGTAATTTGGCATAGACCCCAGGGTGTGAAAACAGAAGATACTATTTCCATTGTCTGACTCCAGAGCACTGCTTGTTGCAGTAGACTTCTTCAGAGCATGTGTAGCTATTGGTCAGATGCTGCACAGAACATTGTCCAAACATGGTGAACGTAGCCATGTCAGCTGTCCTGCTTGGGCATCTTCTGCTGGAAAACAGATGAAGAGGAGTGAAGAGAATACTGTGATGTGACTGGATGTAAAGTTACCCTTGAGTGGGACTCACTGTTTGGTTTGTTCTTTGCTGTAGAATTACTGCTCGTCTTTCAGATCCTTTGTTTGACTGATGGGGTATAAAAGTGGAGTGCAGTATATTTCTCAGTGTCTGTATTTCTCCTTTTTTTTTGTAGAAGCCCAACCCACAGTAGGAGCAGAGAAAAAGGAAGAGTCTGATTCTCCTTGGGATTCTGAGGTACTTTCTGTGATATGTGCATCTCCCCGGTCTGTGGGAGAGCCAGATGAGAACTACGTGAGAGCTTGCCTTTGCGTTGAGCCCTGCCCCTGGTGAGGCTTATTTACCCCATATTGCTGCTGCTCTATGTCCTGTATCTGAGGGTCAACGAAATACTTGTAGTGTAGGTTCTGTGTGGAGATAGTACTGGGACAAAGTTAGGTTAAGCTTCTTGTATCGGCCCTTTGGTTGCAGGCTTTTGAGTTGATTTTCTAGCACAGTAGTGAAACAGAATAACTACTTCCCCTCTAGTCTTTGTTGTTGGGAAAAAAACTAATTCCCCACTCCTTTCTTAAAAATACAAGACTTTCTAGATAGCTTAATCGCTATCAGCTTTGCCTTTTTGGCCTTTAAGCAAATCAAATCTTGCTTTTGCAACGTAGTGATGCACTCACTAAACATTGTGGGACATGTGCCCCAGCAATGTAGGCTGATATTTGAATTCCAGGTGCAAATTTGATGCCAATGTTCAGTCAACACAGAGCTGCAGCTTCTTGTTCACAATCAACATCTTGATTTCCTGTGTTAATTTCTTGTGTGGCTCTGTGATTTGCCAGCCTTAATCAACATTATGGAATAGTTTAGATGAATTGTGAGGATTTTTTTGCCCTTTTATTTAAAATGCAAAAGCCTTTCTTAGATTTTATTTTAAAAAAATTGTTTTGTACAAATTCTTACGCGTATGTACTGTATTATACAGCCGTGATCTGAAGGTTCGAGGAAAGCATCTCCTCCTGTGTTTCTCCCACCTGCAGTTGAACATGGAGTACGCTTGCAGAGTGTTTCAGGGGAGCACAACAAGGGTAACTATCTCATAGATTGGATTTGTCTGTGTTTATAGACAAGTGAACTTTTTCTTTTGTTTTCCTTGTTAGTCCTGTTGTTCAGTGAGTATGTGCTGTAGCAATGAAGTGCTTGGCTGATGTTAATTAACAGCAGTGAACACTGAACTTGCTGGCCTGCTTGATTAGTCCAGGCGGTTCTTGCGTTCATTATGTATACTTTTTGGATATGTGTTTGTTCGGGTGTTTTTCTTTGCTTTAGGTGGTTGCTTAAAGTGGTGGGAGGTGTATCTGGTTTAAGATTTAGCTGTGAACCCTAGCCTGCTGTGGTAGAGAAGGTCTGCAGCTTTTGTTGCTTTTCGTTCTTTCCTAAAGGTCACAAATGGTGGTGCTGGGTTCCTAATGATTATGTATGATGCAAGTTTCTTTATTAATTTTGTTGCTGTGTTCTCCTTGATCTGCACAAAACAAGTAGGTAGTCTAGTGTGCCTTGTGTGTGACACTATTGATTCCCTTTCTAATGGGTACTATCAGATTGAAAAGCTGTGGTTTTTCAGGGCTTCAGCCAAGAGCTGACCTGATTCAAAGTCAGAGAAGACTCTTCCAGTGCCTCACCTTGTTCAGTTGTAAAATGTAGGAGATCTCTCCTGTGCTACTCGTTTGTATGCTTGAGAGCATGACCTCAGAGAGAGGTGGGTGCTTAGGTACTCACCCCAGGGTCTCAGAGCAGAAGATAGTATGTCCGTCTCCAGAGGATATCTTGTTGCTGTAGATGTTTTCAGAGCTCGTGTAGCTATTGGTCAGTTGCTGCTCAGAAGGTGTGGAAGCAGCACTCACGGTGCATTCACTTTTCTCTTAGTGCATTTTATGTGCAAAGAGTTTATTTTGGAAAAGCATGAATAGTCAGCACTCAGGCTGGAATCAGCAGTTACGGTTTTCCAGAGTGGACGCCATTGCTCCTGTCTGGCTCATTCCTGTAAATTTTCCTTGCGTTTCTGTGTGAGTCAATCCTGAGTTTGTTTTACATAATGGAGTAGCTTAGAAGAGAGAACTGACTGTGGTCTGCTCTAGATGGGAGTTTGGTGGTCAGAAGATACTAGACTTTGAAGTGATAAGATTTAAAATGCTTGCAGTGTTCTGGACTGTATTGGAGCTGTGAGCTTCTGTTTCATTCCTAAATGTCAGTTTCTTATGTATGTACCTAGTCAGAAGTTGCAGGATTATGAATCATGGTCAGGTGAGGTATCCCTTGATAGCACTAAGCAAGGAGCCGTGTGTGTTGGCAGCTTCCTCTTAGTGTGAGGTTGTTTTGTATCGTGCTTTTGTGATATGTCCTGTAGAGTGGAATGTGATAGTAAGTGCCAGATGATGGAGGTGTAGGCAAGAGGGAAGATGACTCAGGGTGTCCATATGCTGAGACTGAAGCATGCTGGAGTTTCTTCCTTAACGTTGTCCCAACACGAGGGACATTGTCATGTCAGCCACCATCCTTATGCATCTTTTGCTGGAAAAGAAATGAAGAGGAGAAAACAGAATACTGTGATGTGACTGGGTGTAAAGCTACCGTTGAGTGTAACTCATTTCTCAGTTTGTCCTTTGCTGTAGTACTGTTACTCATCTTTCAGATCCTTTGTTTGACTGATGGGGTATAAAAGTGGAGTGCAGTAAATTCTCAGTGTCTCTCTTTGTCCATTTTTTTTGTAGGTGCTCTGCCAGCAGTAGGAACAGAGAAAAAGGAAGAGTCTGATTCTCCCTGGGATTCTGAGGTACTTTCTGTGATATGTGCATCTCCCCGGTCTGTGGGAGAGCCAGATGAGAACTACGTGAGAGCTTGCCTTTGAGTTGAGCCCCGCCCCTGGTGAGGCTTATTTACCCCATGTTGCTGCTGCTCGATGTCCTGTATCTGAGGGTCATTGAAATACCTGTAGCGTAGGTTCTCTGTTGAGATAGTACTGGGACAAAGTTATGTCAGACTACTTACGTTGGCCTCCTGGCTGCAGGCTTTGGAGTTGATTTTCTAGCACAGTTTTAATACAGCAGTTTATTGCTGCTTTTAAACTTATGAACTTCTCAGGCATATTTTTGTGAGGATTTTTTTTTTTCCTACTATTCAGATCTATTCTGCTGATCCAGTCAGAGTTTAACGGATGCCAATACACTGAGCAACCCAGACATTTAGATTTTTCTGTATAGAACCTCTGTCTTCTCTAGATAGACTTAATCCGATTTTGAAAATCATGTTCAGCAGACACCAAGTGTGCTGGCTGTGTTTATCCTTTCTGTCTGATAATTCTCAAGATGAGAGTGAGCAGGGTCTGTAGCTACTTCCCCTCTAGCCTTTGTTGTTGGGAAAAAAACTAATTCCCCACTCCTTTCTTAAAAATACAAGACTTTCTAGATAGCTTAATCGCTATCAGCTCTGCCTTTTTGGCCTTTAAGCAAATCAAATCTTGCTTTTGCAACGTAGTGATGCACTCACTCAACATTGTGGGACATGTGCCCCAGCAATGTAGGCTGATATTTGAATGCCAGGTGCAAATTTGATGCCAATGTTCAATCAACACAGAGTTGCAGCTTCTTGTTCACAATCAACATCTTGATTTCCTGTGTTAATTTCTTGTGTGGCTCTGTGATTTGCCAGCCTTAATCAACATTATGGAATAGTTTAGATGAATTGTGAGGATTTTTTTGCCCTTTTATTTAAAATGCAAAAGCCTTTCTTAGATTTTATTTTAAAAAAATTGTTTTGTACAAATTCTTACGCGTATGTACTGTATTGTACAGCCGTGTTCTGAAGGTTCAAGGAAAGCATCTCCTCCTGTGTTTCTCCCACCTGCAGTTGAACATGGAGTACGCTTGCAGAGTGTTTCAGGGGAGCACAACAAGGGTAACTATCTCATAGATTGGATTTGTCTGTGTTTATAGACAAGTGAACTTTTTCTTTTGTTTTCCTTGTTAGTCCTGTTGTTCAGTGAGTATGTGCTGTAGCAATGAAGTGCTTGGCTGATGTTAATTAACAGCAGTGAACACTGAACTTGCTGGCCTGCTTGATTAGTCCAGGCGGTTCTTGCGTTCATTATGTATACTTTTTGGATATGTATTTGTTCGGGTGTTTTTCTTTGCTTTAAGTGGTTGCTTAAAGTGGTGAGAGTGGTATCTGGTTTAAGATTTATCTGTCTGAGGATTTGGATATTTCTGGATAATCAGCAGAAGAAAAATATCATTTGGTTGATCTTTTTGTTTGTTTATTTCATTTTTTTTAGTTTCCTGTTTTTCTTTAAAAACTAAAATATGTGGGCAAATTCTTGTTATGTTTCTGCGGGTTTCCACCTGCAGCTCATGGCATTTGCTTTATGACCATCCTGATTGATCATAAGTGTGCTGGAAAGTTTTGCTATTGGAATAAAGCTTTTATCTTTTTGAGAGTGCTTTGGCAATGTGGCTTATAATATGGATTCAATGACATAGCCTAAAAGGCAAGTCCAATTTTATTTTTGTAAGCAGACACCAAATCTTAGCAAGCTTCTGGAATCCATAAATCAACTTACCAATTGTCTTTAATGTCTGCTTCATATGATTCTGCTAAGCTTTAAATCAGTGTGGGAGGGGGGAAGAGGTGACTGTGGTAGTCTTTCTAATGTATTTCCATGTTACTTGACCACCTAGTGTTCGAAAATCAAGTCTTGATGATTTGTTTTTAGTATTTATTTAAATCTAAAAATTATTTTGTGGAACAATTCGTAGAAGCATTTTGTATGCTTGTTTCATGAATGGAGTCGTAAAGTATAAGATGACTGCAGCACAGGGCAGTAGGTTGTGTGAGTTAGGAAATAAAATTTGACACTAAACTTGAAAAAGATTTGGAATAACGCACATGTTGTGCATTACAACCAAGCAATGTTTGTATCATTTATTTCCTTGCAAACTGATCCAGAGAGGTCAGTTGAGAACCAGATTGTTTTTACCTCATTGAATGATGTTTGTATGAGGTTGCTGTGTCTGTACCCTTGCTCTCCATAAGCTGTTAATGAGAAAGTAGCCTCAACATTATGCACTGCTAGAATAGAAGTAGTCATAGTTCTGCTGGGTTCTTTCTTGATTGGTCATTAAGAAGCCAAAGCTATCTGCTCTAATTAATTTTTCCAGAAAGCAGAATTCAGCTTCCAAAAGGAACAAAATATTTTAATCTTGTTCTCTTAATAGACATGACTTAATGCTTCACATGAATTGTTGTCATTCTGTGATTTGATTCTTTTTTTTTTTTTAAATAAAAGTTGGATGATGGGAATTACTCTGTATTTCTTATATACTACTACAAGTTCTGTGTGATAAGATAATTGGATATTAGCTATTTCACTCTCAATGAAGTAATTTGTGCAAGAAACAATTACAGAGCCTACTAATGTTGTAAAGAATAAAAGATATCTTCAATTAAATAAAATAACGCTTTCATTTTTCATCTCCAGGCTTTTCAGAGAAACCCAGTAATTTGCAGGTAAATGCTTTTCATTGAAATCTACTTGTCCTGCTCATTAATGAATATGTGGTTACTTTGAATGTATGGGTGTTTATTTTTCATTGGTTTGTCTTTCATAGTTAAAGGTTTCTGCAGTTTTAGAGATGAATGAAACATCTTCAAAAACAGAAAAGAAAAAATCAGGTAATGATGTCTTTTATATTCTGATTTTAGCTTCAAAATCTTTCTGATAAGCATATTTAATTAAGCATTTGATTCATTTGTTTTGCAGATCCACAGGAGAAATTGAGTGTAGATGATATTGAAGGTATTTATAAATAGTTGTTGTTTTTTTTTTTGTCATGTCCCTTTGTGGGCAGATACATTGTAGTTGTAAATTCTTCATATTAAATTAATGTTTTGCTAGCAAGATGTTATTTCAGCAGCAGATTTAATGAAATATGGCTCTATCTTTGGGTGTTTTCTCCACTACAGCTCCATTCAACGTTTCTAAACATCCTTCTACAGTGTAAGGTTCCTCCGGCATACCTGCTATCATCACCCCTTGTCAGGCAGTCCACATTTACTCATTTCCTTCTCATTGCCAAATATACCAATCTGCAGAGGAGCAATAGGGTCATGTCCTGTGTCTGATTCCTGGCTAGGGTCTGCAGGTGGAGCTGTCCAGGAGCTGCAGGTGGGACAGAATGGGTGATTCACAGGCTTATGCTTCATTAGCATGATTGATTATTTACCTGGCTTTTTCTTTGCCTCTCTGGCAGTTGTATGAAAACATGTATTACATATGCTCTTCCAAAGCCATCCTCTCATGTTTTGTTTAAACTGGCCACTGAGTTTAGAGCTAGTGGAAGGACATGGGAAAGAGAGTGTAGGTGGGAGGTAGTGAGTGGAAGTATGTTGGCAGGTATTCCTTTTGGTTGGGAAAGATAAATAAAAGTGAAGCAGCTAGATCATTTGTTATACATGGGAGGGAGTATATCTAACCTCAGTGGGTTCTTAGTTTCTTAATTCTGATATATGTGAATTTAAGTATTTGTTAGCGAGATACAAAACAGTTCCCTATTAAGGTCTTAGAATTTCTACAACGAGCCCTGAAAATTACAAATCAGGTGAAAACCTATATAAGCAAGCATATGAAGTAGATGATTAGATAAGAGTTCAGAAAACTATTGCAACTTCTAAGTATGGAATGGAAATTGCTCCAAGCTGTTTGACATCCATGTCTTGGGAAAAAAGGTACTGTTTCTTTTGATGACAATAGAGGTTAAACTTCTTTCTAGAAAAAAAATGTACGTGTGTTTGCATAAAGAAAAGGAGATTCTCTACTGCAGTGATATTGTTTCTGTAAGATGCACAAAAGGTGGTTAGAATCATTGAATTATAGAATTGGGCTGGAAAGGACCTTTAAAAATCACCTAATTGAAACTTCCCAGCTGTGGGTAACCTGTTGCAGTGCCTCATCACCCTCATCAAGAATTTATTCCTTATATCTAATCTGAACGATCTTTTAGTTTAAAACTGTTACCCTTTGCTCTGTCACTACAGGCCATAGTTAAAAGTCTTTCGTGTAAGCCCCCATTAATTATTGAAAGGCCATCATATGGTCTCTGCAAACTCTTATATTCCCCAACTCTGTCAGCTTTCCTCATAGGAAAAGTGTTCCAGTCCTCAAATTGTTTTTTGAGACCCTTCCCTGGACCTGCTCTAGCCAGAGATTTTTTGTGCTGGGGGCCCCGGAGATGAACTCGGTGCTCCTGGTAGGGTTTTGAAAGAGTGGAGTAGAAGGGGACACCACCTCTCTTGGCCTGCTGGCCATGCAGTGCTTCTTTTTTTGTGGCCCAGGGTGCAATTGGCTTTTTGGACTGCAAGCATGCATTCTCAGCTTATATGTAATTCTTCATCCAGCATTATCCCCAAGTCCTTTTCCACAGGACTGCTCTCAGTCTGTTCATTGTCCAGCCTGTGCTGAAGCTGATGACTTCCCAACCCAGGTGCAGGATCTTGCGCTTGGCCTTGCTGAACATCATAAGACCTGCTTCTGTAGGCTGTCAGTATCTGTCTGAATGCGATCTCTTTTCACTAACATATCAGATACACCACTTGGCAGCACTTCCCTGTCTACCAAAGAATCCATCCATGATATTTCTCCAATTTAGAGAGATGAGCTCTCTAGGTAGCTAACATCAGTTGCTATTTCTTTATCCTCCACTCTAGTCACTCCATAATAGAAGGTTGTCTGGGCCTTGGAAAGTACCTCCTTTCTTAAACTCTTTAAAAACAAGTGTGATGTTTCCCTTTCTCCTGTCACTAAGGGTTTTACCTGACTGCCACAACTCTTTAAATATGGTGGATAGTGACTTAGCAACCTAATTTACCCATGATCTTGGAGGTCTTTTCCATCCTTTGTGTTTCTGTGATTCTGTGAGTTCTTGTTTTGTCTGTTTTATGTAGTCATGTGAAATGTAGTCCAGTGATGGTGTGGGACGTGGCAAAGTTAGATAGGAAAAACAGTCTTTTCATAGCTCATTTTATGTCATCATTTCATGTATTTTCTGTTCATCCTTCCTCGTGTCTGTTTTTTTTCTATAATCCATGTATTTGCTCAAAGATCAGGTATTAAGAAATATATGTGAAAGTTTGTCTCAAACTCCTATGTTTGGGTTTCAGCAAGCTGTATTTCTTCTGCAGAGTGTTATAATTCCTATGGTACAAGTATTTCTAACTCTAAAAGGGTTAAACGAGACCCTTTGTGGCACAAAACAAGGAGAAATGAAAGTAGCTAGAGGAATCTAGCCGATTGCTGTCTAGCATACAGTGTGTCATGTATGTATAAATATAGTTCTACATGTAAACCATTTGAGATTCTTAAAGGTGTATTTCTGACTGATTTTCATCAAATTTCCCTTAGGAATGAAAGGGAAAATGCCCTGAGAGGGATTAGTTCGCACAGAGGCATCTTCAAACTGTTTTGTAATATTATGTTCAAATCGTAAATAATCATACGCTTGAGAGGCTGTGTTAGTTTGTGCTATTTTCTCACAAATGCAATGATTCAGGATGTACTCTAGGTATAATTAATTTGTAATAAGTCATGTTCGTTATAAAGATGTAATTTTTTCACTGTAGGTGAGCGCTCAGAATCTACCGTTCATGTGTCGTCATCAGCTAAAAAAGAGATGGTCAAGGATGCCACTGAAAACTTTGGGAGGCAGGTATGTGAAACCAAATATTGTGTTTTTCCTTGCGTGCAATTCTGAGAAACAGTGCAGTCATGTGGTGGGTTTTTTGTTTTTTCCTATGCAAAATACATACTCATTTGGGAGCAAAATTTTATATCATGTGATTATTTCTTTGACAAAACACGCCAGATTTTCCTCTGTGTATTAGAAAGATTAAGTAAAAACCTGAAATATGATCTGTCAGTGCTTTCTCTGCCTCTGCAAAATATCTCCTTATCTGATCAAGTTAGTAAGTGTTCGAAAATATTTTTTGAAGGTCATTATGGAGGAATATAGGCTAGGTGTCCTGTTTGTATTGAGCATACAGGACTGGGTAGGGATCTTCATTGAGTGTCTGGAGTCTTCTGTAATACCTCAAGGGAAGTGGAGGAAGTAATATCATCGTACATCCAAGGCACTGTGGAAGAGGGATGTGATTCATTTCAGCAGGTAGAGAGCGGAACTTAAGTATTGGAAGGTGGTAGCAGATGTGCAAAGTGAATGGAGCTTGGAAATGAAGTGGCTGAGGCAGGTGGTGACTGAGATGCTCTCCATTGTGAAAGATTTTTGTGGAGTTACGATGTGGAAGGAGAAAAGGGCCTCTATAACCAGAGTAAGAAGGACAATAGTTGTGGTTCCTTGGGATGCCAAGGCTGCAGACCTTGTTCAGAAGGGAACACAAACCAAGGGCAACTTTGCAGGGACTGTGAAGTCAGAGATAGTGAGAAGGCTGGAGAGAGGAGCTGGTCAGTGAGCTTGAGGCATGGTACCGTTTGGATAGATGTCTCAGTTCTTGATTTTGGGCTGAGGGCAGGAATGAACAGGTATTCCTTGTAAATATTTGTCTTGGGAGCTTGGAATAGAATTTAATAATTCTGACTCTGAGGAGCATAAGTGATTGTAATGTAGCCAGTCCCTTGTGGTGGTTAGTAAAAAAGCTTGTTATGATCACTCACGCTTGTTATGAACGCTCACCAGCAGGGGGTTTAAAGGGACAGTCAGTAGAAAGTAATGGAGTATGGGAAAATTTGGGCAGTTGTGTTTTCTGTTGTTACTGATTGGTTTTGATCTGTTTGATTGGTTTATGTTTCTAAACTAGATCCTTCTGTTTTGAGGAAAAAATAAATAAGGTATCTTTGTTTTGTTGTTGTTGTATGATGGGATGAGTTTGCAATGTAAATTATATGGCTTAACGGTAATTTCATTTTTCTTGGTAATTTTTCTGTCTTTACCTGCTTACTTAAGGATAAATATGTTTTAGAAACTTGATAGAAAATACAGCACATGAAAAGCAGACTGACAAAGCAGAAATTTCTCATCAGGAAGCCCTAGCAGAAAATGAGGAATCCCACAGTACTGACAAGCAGTTAAGTCTAAAGCTGTGGGAAGAAAGATACAAAAAATGTGGATTGAAAAAGAGAAAAGGGAGTTGAAAAGAAATTTTACAAACATTACAGCAGAGCTGAAGCAGCTGTTTGGTGAAATTAATGAATCTGAGAAAGCTCCATCCCTTGTGGCAGAAGTGTCAGAAGATGACCTCATTGAAGAATTGAAGAGTCTTTGTGTTTCGTCTTGTGTGACAGAATCAAGTGATAAGTTAGAAAGTAAAGGTGAATTTGGAGATGTGAAACTTAATGTAGACCTAAAAGAACCCAAACCTGAAATAGTTATTCTGAGTCTCTGTGTCCTTCCTGATCACAATAACTTAAATGCGAGCATGGAAAATACCTGGAGAATACCAGATGAAGAAGGCTGCACTAATTACACAGATAATACAAAAGTACATCTATCAAAAGCAGAGGAAATGGAAGAGAATGAGAATGGGATTAGTAGAGATGTAGAGGGAAGTCCTGAGTATTCCCTGAGACATTGTTTAAAAACAAATATTTGGGATGACATTTCTAATAATCTTCCTAATATAAGACCTGTTTCCACAAATGGTGAAAGTACACTTGGCTTTATAAGTGAGAAGAAAATTGGCAAGGACATCTGTCTTAGTGACAGTGTTCCCAGAGACTGCCTTATCAAAAACAAGGAAATAGGAGAAACAGAAATCGAAAATCTTTTCCCGCATGCTCAGCAACCTTGTGGCATGCTGAAAAGGAATCTGGATGAAGAACTAAAACAAGATGTGGAAAGATTTAAGAGTAAGGTAGGAATGCTGCAAATGGTATTCCTGGCTTTGGAAAAAGAGAAGGTAGAGCTACAAAAAGAGGTAGAAGTTCACCTGCTTTTCCTTATTCTTTAGTCTTTCTCAGTATCGGTGGTCCTGTTCATGTTAGCTATTGATCATTAAAAGAAGGTGCTTTGTGCAAATTGGTTTTTTTGTCTTAAGAGAAGAACGTTACTCATAAATAAGGAAAGCAGTGGAGAACTGTGCTTTTCCCCATAATGTAATCAGAAGGTTTTGAGAAAGCAAAGTGTATTGTTTCAGTTTGACAATAGGTGGCAGTCATTTCCAGTGTAAGTAGTTATCACCTCATTACCATAAAAAGAAATTCATACAAGTACACCAGTTTTGATTGTCGATCAAGGAATGAAAATAGCTTCTGAACAGGGTCTTGATTTATCTCTTCATTTGCTGTGGTTTGTGCATGGTGTGCCTTCATTGCCTCTCACTAAAATTCCTGATTGCTGTGAAGCTGTTTCTGCTTTTGAGTTCAGTTTGCTTTTTTCCTCATCATTAAGGAAGTACGACATCATACATCCACTCATACTTTGTGTTTCTACAACTACTGTTGTGTAGTCCATCTGATTTCTTATCCATCAGTAATGCTTCTATTGTTTGTTTCCTTAGGGCTGCTTTGCTTTTTTGTTTTTGTTTGATTGTTATACTTCAAATCAAGAGTGAATTCAGAGTATATTTGTAGACTTGGTACATTTTGTAGAGTAATTTTGGGGGAAAATCTTTTTTATTTTACATTATTTTAAAAGTCAAGCTTAGATTATTTGGTCTTGGATCTCCTTTAGAATCAGAAAAATATATGAAGCTTAATTTTCTCTTCATAGGTTGAGAAGGAAAAAAGGAAGCAGAAACATTTCAAAATGCAAGCAGTGGAGAAACAGGAAAGTCTTGATAAATCAAATACACCAGTGGGCAATATTACCCATCAACCAGTAAAAGAAAAGCTTGCTCTAAGGAAGAATGAAAAAATGATAGAAGAAAAACACACAAAGAATTCTTCATCTGAGGAGAGACCAAAATTACTTGAAATGCCAGTAAAAGGGTAAGCTAATAAAATAATCCGTAGAATTAGATTGTTTTAAATCTTGTAATTGAAGCACTTTCCTCGGTATTGAAAGCTATGCTGAGTAGTCCCCTGCTCCCCAAACTGTTTTAAAAGTATATTTTTCAAAGAACTAAATGCACAGTGGAGGTTCAGATTAATTTTGCTGGAGGTGATAGAGGTCTTAATCACAGAATCATAGAATGGCCCAGGTTCAAAAGGACCACAATGATCATCTAGTTTCAACCCCCCTGCTATGTGCAGGGTCACCAACCACCAGACCAGGCTTCCCAGAGAATTTCTTCCTTAACACTGACTCTAATCGTGTCTTTAGAATCTTACCTCCTATGCCTAATAAATTAATCAAGAACGAATTCAAAGCCCTTGCACGTGGGATGGAGGAACCCCTTGTGTACACAGTGAAATGCTCTGGCTGGTGAGCTGATTCGCTGAGAAGCCTCTGGGGGCTTTGGCAGAGATTAAGTGCAACGTGAGTCAGAATGATCTTGCAGCTGAGAAGGCCAGCAGCATCCTGGGTTGCAGAGTCAAGAAGCTGAAGGGAGGAGTCCATCCCTACTTAGCATCTAGTTGGTCTGTGTCTGGAGCACTGGGTCCAACTTTTGGCCTCCAAGTACTTGTGTGCATTTCTTTTTATGGCCTTCAAGAGATCGTAGTCAACATGTGTGAGTTCAGTAGAGGCTTTCCAGGCTGATCACAGAGCATGAAACTCTGTGAGAATAAGCTGAGGGAAATAAACTTCAGGATGTGCCTGCAGTCTCCCAGTACGTGGAAGGGGATTGTAAGTAAGACAAAGCCGTTCCTGATTTGTCCTGGATTTGATTCTAAACATTTTTCAGAATTCCCAAACATCTGTAAATAGAAGGAATTAATTTTTTCTTCTATGTAAAATCTCAAAACAGTATTAGCTATACATGATAAAAGCTGTACTTTTTGGGAAGCTAAAGACTACATGTAAATCTTTCTCCTTTAGAATAAGCTGCTTCAATACTGATGTTACAGCCAATGTTTTGAACTACTTGTTAGTGGTTGCTGATATTCAAATCTTTTTTTGAACACTATCCTTATCCTTTAATTTATTAAAAGAAATGAAAAGGTTCATCCGCACATGGTAAGCAGTTGTTATAGTCTTAGGGAAGGCTTCTTAAAAGTTTTTGATTTGTCTTAGATAAGTGATGTGATGTTTTATCGGTATTACTTGCAGTCATTATGAATCTGTACTATATAGGTGATGATCAACTTATTAAAAACAGTGTATTTTTGTTAGTAAAAGTTCGTGGTTTACTGTTCATGTTTACCTATGTCGACATGGAAATACATGATGAATTTTGTACATCACTTAAGGGCTTATTTGTCAGTCTTGTGCAGCTCATGTATAACGTGTCTTCCACCACTAATGGAATGAAATTAGAGTGATGTTAAAAGTTTAAAATTGCAGAAAAACTTCTATATTTGAAAAGGTGTGACATTTCTACAGTTTTAAGTTGTTTCTCCTGGTTCATGATGTGGCATATTTACTTTTTTGTCAGTGCTTTAATTCCTCAAATACTCTCTTTTAAATCCCAGATTTTTTGTGAAACAAGAAGAGGAAAAGAGACATAGAGCTGAAATGCGATATGAAAAAACAAGAAAGCAACTAAAGAGGGAAAAGGATCAATATTCTAGAGAGACAGAGGAAAAACAACAACTTGAGTTTCGTGTAAGGAATTTAGAAACAGAGTTAATAACGCTGAAACAGCTCAAGAAACAGGTATATTAAATATATATCTTCTGTTTTTCTGTTTCTTTCAAACTGATATTTTATGCTAGTATGTTCAACTTGTTGGTGAAAGAGACATTAGGCAATTATCTTGGTGCATTTTGAGGACCATTGTCATGAAACCAGCGTGAACAAACAAGTTCATGATACCTTTTCACATTTTTCAGAATTATAGTTTGGTTTGTGCTTCAGGCAAAGCTTCTCTTTGAGTTATTTTTCCTAATTACTACAGAACTCTGTGCGCGTGTGTGTATATGTATGTCTATATCTATATATCTATATATATATTATATGTGTGTATATATATATATATAATGTTTTTATTATTATTGTTTTTTTTCTTCAGAAGGAAATTACAGTTACTGTTTGTAGTATTCTTTCAAGTATACTTACATGAATTTAAATTTAGGCCTAAATGTTACTGTTTACCTGATAATCTGTAAATTGCCTCAGTTGCTTACAATCAAGACTGAATCCAGAAAAACTCTCACCTTTATTTTTATTACAAGTTTAGTGGCTTATTTAATGCAATTGAGATGATGATGTTCTCACTGTACACAACCTGCATGAATTCTTCAGTTCTTACATACAGTTTTGAGGGTCTTTTCACTGGCCTTTACCTACTTTTCAGCATTCCTGTCATGGTTCTACGCAGTTTGAAATATACCTCGGAAATTCGGTCTGTTGTGTTGTATTTTTCCCCATAAATAGTAAGCCTCAAATTTTCAGAACTTGTATTTGCAAACATATTAAGAACATGTGAAAGTGGTCATTAAGGATCCTCAGTGGCCACGTTGCTCTGGCAGAAGCAGTAAGTAGTTAGCATCACCTCTTTCAGTCTGCCTGGATTTAACAGGGACATCATTGGCATTAGTTTACCTCCTGGTCTGCTGTTCAGCTGGTCAGTCCTCTTCTGTGTCTCACTTCATTAATAGCCTTTGGAAATCTCATACAACTCAATTTATCCAGCAGTATTGCTAGATTTTGGTAAACTGAAAATGGATTGGCACATTTTCTGAAGCATTTCTAAATATTAGTAGAAGAGATGTAGACTTAAGACCTTGCAGTGGGGTAAAGTAAGTGTAGTTATTGTGTTTTTGGAAATCTTAGTCATTTGTTTTGTGCAGTTCTTAGTGTTAGTGCTCATATTGATGAATAGATGTTTTTAAATCTTTGACTGTAAGCATATGAGTGTCCATCTCTGGTTTTAGTATGTATATGTAGTTTGTTAGAAAGATAACTTGGGTTTCTACTTAAACTCTGTATGTTTCCAAGAATAGTAGTTCTAGTTTGTTTGTTTTTTTCTTGTGTTATAGAGGGAGATTCATTAAGTATAAAACTTCTATGATGCTGATTTGTGCAAAGGACTCACACTATCCTTATAACTTTCAATTCAGATAAATCTAAAGATGTTTGTTTGCAAACATGGAAAATTGATATGCAGGTCATTCTATGATTTTATGATAAATGACTCTTAATAGAATTAATAGAATGTAAGAATAAAAAGAATGAAATAGGAAGGTATTGCTAATTCTGATTTTGTTCAAGATTCACAAGTTCAACTATATTACTGTAGGTTGAAGAAGAGCGTGATGAAACACAGAGACAGCTCTCTAATGAAAGGAGTGCTAGAGCTCTGCAAGAAGGAATTTTGAGCAACCACCTGTGGAGACAGAAGGAGCTGGAAGAAGAGACAAGAAAAACTATTAGGAAAAATTCAGAGGTAAGCAGTTCCATTCCTAATTAATTTGGTTATACTTCACTGTGCTCATTCTAAAACCTTAAGAAAAATAACCTTTTGTGCCTTTTCGTGGATTATCTACAGTTTATCAATATAACCAAATTTTGTTACTGTTGTCTAAAAACTCTGAATAGCATCATCAATCCCACATAGACCTGAATTGCATGTGGAAGTAGGAAGCCACTGGAAAATAAGACATTGTGTTCCCAGTCTCTTAAACTGCCTGCTGTTCTTCACTGTATAGTTGTTACAATCATTTCTAAGGTTTCTACCCGTGAAATGTCCAGATATCTGGAGATTCACTAGGAAAGAAGCTGGCTGAGGCTGTTTATGATCCTATTACTTGGCTTTTGAATTCGTTATTATACTGTCATCACTTTCTTGTTTCCATGTCCTTCATCTTTTTGCTTAATAAATTATTTTTATCACAGCCCATGAGTTCTGTTTTGTTTCCTGTTCTCTCCCTCATCCCACTTAGTGATGAGAGTGTGGTGCCTAGCTGCCTGATGGGTTAAACCTGAATTTATTTCCCAACTAACTATTCATTATTGTCCTTTATCACACAGAAATCTGACACTAATGACAGAGAAAAGGATCTGCTACACAGAAATCAGTTACTGCAAGAAGAGATTGCTATGCTAAGACTAGAACTCGATCAAGTAAAACTTAAGCACCAGGAGGATGAAGGAAAATACTTAGAGGAAAATGAGTCTTTGAAAGAAAAGAATGATTCTCTTCAGAAGGAACTTAAACTGAGTGAGGAAACCTTAACACAGACAGTATTTCAGTACAATGGACAGCTGAATTTACTCAAGACGGAATCTGCAATGCTAACTTCCAAGCTTGAACAGAAAAAAGAAAGCAAAGACAGACTGGAAACAGAGATTGAATCATTCTGTTCCCGCTTGAATGCAGTGGTTCAAGATCTCGAACATCATCAGTCATTGAAAAGTGATGCCGAACGAACATTTCAGAGAGAACGTGATGAATGGCTTCGTTTACAAGACAAGCTCCATCGTGAGCTCTCTGAGGTGCGAGAGAGCAACAAGAGCTTGTCTCAGCAGCTGAGTAAAACGGAAAGCAAAGTTAATAGTCTAGAAAACGAGCTTCACCAGTTGGAACAAACACTTCGAGAAAAAACACTGCTTTTAGAAATGACACAAAAAGACTTAAATCAAGCCCAGTGTCAAGCAAAAGAAAATGAGCATGCGTGGCAACTTGAGAAAGATCAAGTCAGTAAATTTATGATAAAGCATGAATCTATGCAGGAACAATTGGCCCAGCTCCAAAGTGAAAACCTTTTACTCCGTCAGCAGCTGGAAGATTTGCGGAACAAGGAGATCATCAAAGAAAAGGTTGTGAATGATGTCCAGGACAGATTTCATGATATGTTCAACAAACTCAGAGCTGACAGTGAAAAGCAGGTTTACCTCATGGAAGAGAGAAACAAGGAATTAAATACCAAGTGTACTGATTTAAAGGAACAAGTCTTTAAATATGAGACTGACAAAGTAGAAAGAGAGGTAAGCTATACAATTAGAATAAATTAAAATGTTTCAATTCATAAAATGATTTTGTATTTCTAAAATGCATCAGGTGTAAGTTTTACACATAGGACCAAATTGTGTTGTTTTGTTGTGGTTCATTGTTTTTTCTCTTAGAATTAAGGAGGACCGGTAAATGACTGAACTGTATAATATAGTCAGTTTAAAGGAGTAAAGTCAAGTTTCATGTTTTTCCTCATGTTTATCTGTTTCCTTAGGGTTTGGTCAGACAGCTGCAGCAGGAGCTTGCTGATGCTCTTAAAAAGCAGTCTATGTCAGAAGCTTCCCTTGTAGTTACTACATGCTACCACAGTGACCTTGAGGAAGACAAATTGCACTTGCAGAAGGAACTGGACAGGATTAAAGCTAAGGTACAGAGAGGCTGTAACTTACACATAAAATCTGAGGGTGATTTTTCCCTGTTTCTGGTGAAGAAGAGAAAAATAATGTTCTGAGAGCAAGTACCAGAGAGAGCTAAGGAGGTTAGCAGTGATACCCTGTCATAATTCATGAAGCTGGTGAAATCTTTGCCAGCTGGCCTCCTCCTCTGTAGTGAAAGATAAGTGTTACTAGAATCATCAAAAAGCCAACTAGTTTCTTTTGCAAGTAGGAGCCGTTCTTCAGCCCCACAGCTAAAGTTCTTCTTGTGGCTCCAGGGTGTTGTAGCAGTGTTCTTTCTTTTCCCAACTTACTTCCCTCTCCTGGTGTCAAACACAATTAAGAATTTATTTGTGGATGGGATGTGTACAAACTACCAACTATCTGAAGCAACATTACACAGGTGCTCTGAATTTACAAATTGTTTTTCTGTGTCTTATAAGGTTGGTTGTAAACACTATAAGGTGGTCTTTATCCCCTTAGTCTTCTCAACTTGCCCCTTGTCATCTGTGATCACAGTCATGCCTGTGCCAAATCAGAGCAGAGAGTTCAAAGTATAAGCAAATGTCCTCCTATCCTAGAAATAAATTCAGGGGTATAGATTTAAAGACAAGTATATGAACTGCATTGTTCTGTGCACTTGGTGTCCATGACTGGGTGGTCTTCGACACGAAGTCATTATGTCTTTAACTGGAGAAGATCTGTATTTGATAAGCTGCTTTGCAAAATGACCTGGTGTCTCAGCAGGTTATCGCTTTTGGTTTGGCCAAGTTTGGTGTCTGATTTCTGAGAAAAAGTAGAAATACTGGACAGCTGAATTTGAGTTTTTCTTTTTTGCTCTCTGTGAGAGTTGTGGGTTTTTTCTGAAACATCTACCATAATAACATACTAATGAGCTGTGAAATCACTTTAGGAAAAGGATGAGGTTTTTTTGGTTAATATTTTCGATAGAATAGCAAACAAGTAATTTCAGGATGTCACAAGCCACTGAGAAGGTAGGATTGGCAGTGTCAATGCTCATAATGGTGTTATAGAAAATCCTTTGTACAGATGGGAGAGGCCAGTGTCACAGATGATGAAATATCATCTGTTATTGTTCATTTGCTAAGAGAAATGAAGGCTTGAATGAATTGGAAACGATTCCAGTACTTTGGGTAGGGGGTGTATGTAGATACATGCAATATCCAAATTCTTCAGTGCTCACTGAGCTCTCTATACTGAACCTAACCGGGCTGCTGAGGATTCTCATTGCTACTTTACAGTTACATGACTCTGAAAAACAGCGTATTCAATATGAGCGTTGCATTCAAGATTTGAAGACTGACCTAGATAATAAGGAAAGACAAATATCAGCTTCTAACCAAAAAATGGAAGACCTTCTGTTAGCAGCTTCCAGAAGCAGTTCTACAATAAAGCAGCTGGAAGAACATGTCCAACGGTAAGAAAATAACAGAGTGAAGCAAGGTTTTGCTTTCTGGGATTCCATGAAAACGTCAGAATTGCCTTGTTGCATCATCAGGGTAAAACATGATTTTAAAAGAAGCTCTTGCTTTAAATAGCATTCTTTCACACCATTCTTTTGCAGTGTGCGCTATTATGGATTTGTCTAATAAGATCTGTGCTTCTCTTTAAGGCTTGAAATGGAAAATGCCAGGGTGGAAGCTGCTGCGCAACACCAGGACAAGAGAACTGAAGCCTCAGTAAGCCAGTCATAAACTTCCCTTTTATTTATTTATTTTTTATTTTTTTATGTGAGCTTCTGAGCCTATTTAGATATTTTTCGTGGGGAAGTTATGTGGTTTTCCTGGGGATCATAGGGGAGCTGAGTCATCTGAGCTGTGGTGTGACTGTAGGGTACTCTGAAAATCCTGATGGTCTATTCTCCAGTTTTGAGAGTTTTCCCATAAGGTAAAGGTTGTAAATCTCCACCTTTCACTGCTGCCATTTCTGTCTTTGCAGTAGTATGAAAATGTTTGTGTTAATCAGCATGATTCTTTTGATGGATAGGACGGACAGTGTCAGCAGGAGGGAGATGTGTGGTTGAGATCTGGGAGGGGAAACCTGGATGTGAGAAATCTATTTTATCTTCAGAGCTTTGTCATAGTTTCCACCTGAGCTCATTAGGTTCTTTTTCCATTTGTGAATATGTGTTGGTACTTTACTGCCCCGCAGGGGGCTGAGGTAAGGAAAGAACAACTAGGTGAAGTAATGCTGTGCAGTCAGTGGCAGGCAGCTGGGAAGTAGCTGGTGCGCATGCATGGCTTAGCATCTTGTGTAACCTTGGAATATTCTTTAATTAGTTTGCTGTTGGAAAATTAAGCTGCTATAGGGAGAATAAGAAGGATCTAGTGGAAGGGAAAAGCTGTTGATTATCTGCACCAGAAAAGTCTGAGTTCTTTTCCAGGTTCCTTTCCTGTCATCTTCTTTTGGTGATATACCAATTAGAAGGTTTTTAGCATTTTTAACACTTCTGTATTTTACCCATACATTGTCACATAGGGAGAACCGACATTTAACATATCCTGTAAAGACACATGAGGAAGTTTTATGAGTTTGTCATATAAGCCTTTAAGCTCAGGTTTTTATGTCCTTCTGTACGTCAGGGATGTCTCTCTTTTTCTTAAAATGTGCTATTCAAAGCATGTAGACAACTTTCATTCTTTACAAAGGGAACTGAATAAGCAAACTTGTTTACACACAAATGCATCTGTGATGCAAATCTTTGCTCCTTTGTGTAAAAGGATAAGTAACATTGCTGTTCTGAAAACATTTTCTTGCTCTGAGGAGATCTGCAGTTATTTCACAGTCAGTAAGTGTAGGGAATTTTAAGAAAACTGTGAGTTAATGTTGTATGTGTGTCTTCTTATCTCCAAATGATGTAACCTCATTTTATCGTATAGAGAGCATTCACTTTTTCCACTAGCATTAAGTGCTATTCTTGATGGTGCTTCTCAAGCCATCTTTTATAAACTCAGTGTAACATTCACTATAGATCCTTAGTTGTGAGAGCTTAGCCCTGCCTCCATTTGAGTTAATAGTTTATAATGCAGTTTATGTGCAGTGTTGTCTCTCTGGTTATCTTGGCATTCCCTTTGTCATTGTTGTTTCCATAGATACAAAATCAGAATATGTTGGCTATGACATCCAGAGGCTCATGCATGATGTGCGAGGAAGATCGAAAGTCGAGAGCCCACCTTGAAGACCATATTGCTAAACTGAGTAGGGAAAATGCTGAGCTTTTAGAAGAAGTGAGCCCAGAAAACAGTCCCTAACACCTAGCCAATACCCAGAGCAATGCTGACATTTTCTTGAGTTCTTACATACTCTGATTTTATATCCCTGCTACTCAGGCCCTGAGTACTATTGTGATTTGGGTGTCATGAAGGAATTGAATAAAAGCCAAGAGAATATCTCGGAGTTGTGCTGTCAGAAAGACGGTGTGGTTTGATACCAGTTGAGCACATGGAGCAAGGCAGCAGTTCCTGTGTTCTTTATTTGATTTCCTTCTGGTTATTGTCTGACCCCTTGATTTCCAAGCAGGATTAAAACACCCCTTATTTTCAGTGCAGTGTACGGAGGAACTGCTGCATGTTTTCAGAATAACAGGAGCTTAAAACCCTTGCAGAATAAATAAGGTGCAAATGCAAACTACAGAACTAGTTGCCAGTTCTCCTGTAGTTTGTCTGAAAAAACACCATGAGGAACAGCAACTAAATTAGTAAACACCCACAAATAAGATATGGAAGTAATGACTGAGAAGACACTGGTGAATTCCAGAAAAGCAGACTCTTCCACAAGAGCCTGCTGGTCATTGGAATGAATGCTGTAGAGTGTGCAGTGTTCTCCAGGGCTGTGGCTACCTGTGCAAGCTGACCTATTAGCAGAGGAACTGCGGAAGCTGTTCTCTAGCATCTTTTTTCCAGCTTTTTGGGACGAAGCCCAATAAGGGGGCAGAGGAGCATTTGCTTCAGCAGGGGCGTTAATTGGTATCCCTAGGTCTTGGCCCGCTTGTGTGAAGCCTGAAGTGATTTAAATGTTTACAAGAATCCTGTGCCTCAGTGTTCTGCTGAATGTGGCAAAAGGATGGATATGTGCTATCTGCAGTTGCTATGTGTACTGTCCTGTGCTGAGTGTATCATGTATTTTTGTTTGTTTGTTTTTTGAAAGTGTGAGAATGAAAGAAAGAATGTGAAGAAGCCGATAGAATTGAAACGACCACTTGAAGCATGTCTTGACCAGGAAAGGGAAAGAAATACTGAACTGCAGAAGGAATGTGACAGGTATGGTTCACTAGTACTTGAAAGAGAGCTCATGTAGGTTAGAAGTCAGGCTTTAAGGAACTTGCATGTAAAAGCAGGTGTGTTTAACTCTGAGCAAATTCAGATCTCACATCAGTTCTTGCAAGACAGTTCTGGTACATGAGCCTATGATTTTCTGTAGCTGCCATAAGAAGAGCAAATGTAGGCTGCCTTGCACTTCTGGGAGGGAAGTCTTTTTTTCCTCTGTTGAGGTGAAATTTGGACCCTCCAGGTGATCTATTGCATTGAAATGCTGGTTTTTCTTATTAACTTTTGGCCTGTTGAGCATGTTAAAAATGAAGCAAGCCATAGCTATGCTTTTCTTGTACAAGCGTGACAAATAGATACCTAGTTCCTTTGCTTATTTTCTTGACTGATTTGTTGTGCAGGTTCAAGAGCCTTTTGAAGAAAGCTGTGAAAAAACTAAAGATGCATGAAGCCAAAGAAAGAGACTCCCAGTTCAATTTCCAGGGAGAAATGAAGAACAGGTATTCTGAAATGGTGAATGAAGTTGAAAAATCAAGAACAAAGGCAAGTTCTTGTTGTTTCTTTTTGGTTTTTTTGGTGTTTTTTTTTTGTTGTTGTTTTTGTTGTTGTTTGTTTGTTTGTTTGTTGTTGTTGTTGTTTTGTTTGGGTCATGTTAATTTCTAGAGACTTGTAATATTCTTTTCAGTAGGTATGGAAAAGTTATATTTCTGGGAGAGAAAATTGGCTTCACAGTTGACCTTGGAAACTACTGAAACATCTCATATTTTGTACATATTCTTGCAACCAGACACTGGATTTGACCTAGAGAGAAAATACCTTCCTTTACCACTGCTGTGGAAGCTGCTTTTTGAAGCACTGTTTACAAAGCTTTCAAGAGCAATGGCAGGAGGAGTACTTGTTTCCTGTGCCCAGTTAACTCTGTACTGGAACATTCCCCCTGAAGCATGATAGGCATTCTTTCTGCTGTCTGGGTAGAGTGGTTTGATTTCCATCGAGCAGTAGAGCAGTGCACAAAAGAATGGCCCTAGTGCCTTTCAGCACACTCCCGTAAGTGAAATTCTGCTAGTTTGCTACTTGTTGATCTTTTACTTGCTGCAGAACTGAGGAAGGTTGTAAGTCAGGGAACCCTATTGGCAAGAACTTAAAAGTTGTTCTTCCCTTAAAAGATGATCTTGTCTTTCCTTTGACTCGGGTACTGAGTCAGCAGATGACAGTTACAGACTTGATGGTCTTCCCCTTCATAAATTTTCAGAGAATAATTTTACACCCCTCTAAGTTCATTTTATTACTGTCTGTAGGTTACTGAACTTTCTCATCAGCTGGATTTAGAGTGTAAAAAATGCGTCCAACTACAAGGACAAAACCATTATTTGCAAGAACTGCTGGCTCTAAACATGAAAAAACATGAAAAACTAGAGAAGACCAGATGCCAGCTGAAAGAAGAGGTGGCAAACCTGAGACAACATCTGGAGGCTGTCCACAATGTGCACATGATGACTTACAACCAAATCGAACGATACAAGAAAGAAGTGGAAGAGCAAGCTGCACAAGAAATAAATCAAAAACTTCAAGAAGTCAATTTGTTTTTGCAGGTAAGTGAATTTGTTGTGTATGTCTATAGTTTTTATTATGTAACTTCTTTTTGCCATTTCTCGTTCGTACTTTGGTTTTTTGTGTTAGTGCCATACTTCTATATTTCCTGAAGGGAAGTGGAAGAATGGAAAATTGTTTGGCGAAAGTGCTTTTGTGTGTGTAATTTGCCTGCAGGTCCCCAAGCTAATAGCCGTCCCTTGACAGACTTCTGTTTTGCAGTTCTTAGAAGAAGCTATGGCCATCTGGTCATCTTGTTATTGCTGTTCATCACATGAATGCTATAACTTAGAGATGGCTTGGCCATACGTACAGGTTATGTTTTATCATTGTACAGGATAAAATGCTCAGGGAAGAAGTCACTGAAGTTACCGTGGGGCAGAAAGAGTGGGGATGGGATTCTCATAATTTCTTTGTAGAATCCTTTTTGTGTGCCCTGTCCTTCAGCCATAGCATTCTTTTAGTAGCTGCTCCCATAAGTAATATTGCTAAGAGCAGATCTGTCTGGATGAAAACAGTTATTTAACGTGTTGGTTCCAGGGTTTTGCCTTGATTGCTGATAGTAGTGAAAAGGTCCAGTTGACTCAGTTGAGTAAAACTGGGCCCTTTAAATTGGTTATGGGCAACCGTATAGGGAGATGCAGTTCACTTTTTCTTTGCAATGGTTGAAATTGTATTATCTGCTTCAGGTCCAGGCAGCCTCACAAGACAAGATAGAACAAATCAGAGAAAATCATCATGCCTCGCTGAGAGACCAGCTGAAGTGCAGAATAAAAGAGGTTGAATGTGAGTTGGACAAAATAAAAAATACCAAAGACAGTATTTTTCAGAACGAATCTATGCTTGCGGAAGTGGAAAAATACAAAGAGCTGCATCGTGAAGAAATGAAAATGAGAATAAGGCTAGCAAATAAGCTGGAAAGGTAAGTGCGTGCTTTTTTGGAGTGGTAACAAGACGTGAAGTAGCAGTAGCTTGCATGAAAAACCTTGTACTGTTTCCTCCTAAAATCCTTTTTCTGTGTCTTGTCAGCACTATGGATGTAAGCGTAACCCTCTAAAACCTTTCCCCTTTATTTTTGGAACCACCATCATTTCACTTCAGTGTTCTAGCAGTCACACCACTAGTTATGGCATCACTGGCCCATGTTTGAAGTTGATAGCATTTTAACACATGGCCTTTGGGCCCCTCTCATTTTGGACTTCTAATGCCTTCTCTTTTCAAAAGCTGAATAGTAGTCAAAGACCTGGAAGAAGTGACTCTGCAAAAATATTATCAAAGATAATTCTTTGTGTGTTTTTAAATATTTCAGAACAACCGAGAGACTTGCAGAAGCCAATTGTAAGCTCTTTGAGGAACGCCAAAGAAACAAATCTTTAATTGCGAGCAGCACTGTCAGTGGAGGTCCTACTGCAAGTCCAGGAAAATATTCAGCTGAACTGGGAAATCTCAGAAACAATTCCACACTGAACAGAAGCTTCAGCCAAGGGGAATGCTTCCTAGATGCTGCTGGGACTGCATTATTGGCAAGAAAAAAAGTTGAAGTGTACATGGATAAGGTAAGCATTGTGAAATACTCTTCAGTGATGAAGACTTTAGGTCATTAAGATTGTACAGAATTCCTAGAGTGCTCAGACACCAAAAATACTGACATCTAAATGATGAACTATCTAACTGTATATACACATAACTATGTACTTATGTAAGGTTTTTGTATTGTTTTTTTTTTCTTTTTTTTCAACTAGAGAAAATTTAATAAGCAGCTGCTGTGGCATTGGAAGTTCCCAGCTAAGCTATTTATTAAACTTTACTGTATAGAATGTGCATAAGTGTATGACATACTTGAAATGGATAACTTTGACATCTTTGCTCAGCCCATCAGACATCTCTGGTCAAGCCACGTTGTTTTTTTCCTTACTGATCTTCATTTTTAGTTTCTTTTAGTACATTAATACTAACAAAGACATCCTTTAAAACTAGGATGATGTGAGTATGATTGCTTTGCTTCTTCCTATACAGTCTGCTGTGGGATGCATGCTGTGCCTAGTAAACATTTCTTTTTGTGCTTCCTGCTATGTATTATTACCTGAGAAAACAACAACCTACTCTTCAAGTCTTCACAGCTTTATAATATTTTGCAGCAATTTATACATGATTGCAACTTCTGCAATAGCTTTGAAGTACTTTGCCAGTTGTGCTGCTTAGTACTTGGCCTGTTCACCAGGCTACTTAAAAAGACAAGAGTTTACCTGACTCTGAGCCTTGTCTTTGCTTCAGTTATACCTCAGATTTTTCCAGTAATCTGTTTCCTTCTATTGGGAAAAAAAAAAAAAAAAACAACAAAAAAAACCACCTCTGTATTGCCATTAAATTCAAACTAAGTGCTGCCTTCTTGGATGGAGGAGATTACAAGTTCTCCTGACAGTAAAGTTCATAATAACTGGAAACTAAGGAACTTAAATTGGAGTTTGCCTCGTGTAGTCATCTTGCACTTTTGTTTTTATGTAAAGCTCTCAGTGCACATTTGGTGTTTTTCAAAGTAAGGGAGGTTATCTGAAGTAGAGTGTGAGCATCTCCTGGGATGAGGAAGCTCGTGTAGATTTTGGCTTTGATTTTGCAAAAGCTTTGATAAAGCTTCAGGGATAAGAAGCTGAAAATACTTTACGCCGCTGTTATTCAAAATGCTGGTATCAATTACTTTTTCCATGCAACTGTTTGAAAAAACAAATTGCACTGATTACAAACAAGAGAAAGAAATGCAGCTCTGAAAAGTGGGTGCAGGAAATAATAGTGACTTCTGCTATCTGCAACCAGCGTGAGTGCATGGATTCATGAAACCAGTTTTCCTACTGGTAGCATAAGAAAGGGAACACCTACTTCCCATTCCGTCTCTCAGTTTCTGTTTCTTTTCTGATTTTATTTCCTGTCTGCACTCCTGATTTTTAGCAGTCTTATAAATTTCCACTCTTTTGACTTCTGCCTGTTCCTCTTGTTCTTTTACTTGGCACCACCGAGAAATTTCTTGCTCTGTCTTCTTTATGCTGCATCCCACAGTCAGATAATTACACCTGTAGGTGAGACCACAAGCCTTCTGTTCTCCAGGCTTAACAGTCCTGATGCTCTCAGCCTCTCCACGTAAGCCACATGCTCCAAGCACTTAACTGTATTTGCTAATTACATGAGTCTGGAAGCTATATGCTGTCTGTTTTGACAATTACTTCTATGCGTTAAAGACCTGATGGAAAATAACACAGGAGTCGCAAATATCTTCAAATGTAAATGATCGCATACGGTGTTTGGACTGTGGCCCTTTAAAAGGTCTAATTTCTCCTTATGAAAACTTTGCATTCAGAATAAATGACAGTAAATAAACATCTCCTGGGAGAGCGAGGGGCAAATGCTCCTTTCTAGCGATCCAAGCTGGTTTCTGTTACTTAATAAAATGTGCAGTGTTATTTATAATGCATGTGTTATTTATAATTCTAGGTACAGAAGGAATTGGAGGAAAAAATCAATAAGGAACTTCAGCAAGGTAATATGCTACTCTGATATCAGTGTTTTTAAGGAAGGTGATGACTGTTCGTAACTTCTATGTAATTATTTTCAAAAGTTGTCAAGATTTGTGCTGTTTGAAGCACAGTGTGGGGCTGTTTTTAACTCTAACTTAGAGAGTTTTAATGGAAAACTTCCTGCTAACCAATATACTCTTCAGAATGTTCTGCAGCTACTTTTGAGAAGAAGCATGGAGAGCAAACCATCTCCCCCGCACAGATACACTTGGCTTAAGTTCAAGTCACCTTTCATCCTCAGGCACAAACATCAAATGTAAAAAAAAAAAAAAAAAGCCCAGAAATAAGATTTTTATGGACTTCTGTCACTACTTCTCTTTCTGCATACATTCATTGCATTCAGCACTTCAAATATACCATATACATTTTCTGGTGTTCTTAATTTTTGCTCGCTCTTTTTCATTGCTTTTTTTTGTACCTGACATGTTGTCATACTTGTCTTTGGATAAAGAAGAATCAGTGGAAAAGATAGCCTTTCTTTAGGTAAAAATCATTCAGCAATATATAGGCAAACACAGCATGAACTGATTGCTTTTAATATGCAGTGTAAAGCCTGTTCTATAATAAAAGGCCAGGTCTTCAGAGAAGAATTCATACTGTTTCACAATTAGCATTCTGCCAGAGTCACTGCTGCTGTTCCTAGAGTTATTTTGAAGCAGGGAGCCCTTGAGAATCCAGCTGTTGCTTCACAGCTCTTCCAATTTCCCTGAATAGACAGAAACCCATTGCCATGTGCTCATTTGCATATTCAAACATAATTACATGTGTAGTAGGAGCCGTAGTATTTGCTTGGTCTGGGGATCTTGTCTGGAAAAGGCTGATGGATGGAAGTACTGAAAATCCTTTTCTGCTTCCATCGAAGATGTGTTTCCATGAACGAAAGAGGGTTTAGCCAGGGAAAGTTAAGACATCCCTGGCAGTTAAAGTTAAGGCTAAAACTTTCATATATATATATATGGGCATGTAATAACAGGATGCGGAGAAATGGCTGTAAACTTGAAAGTAGGTAGATTTAGACTAGATATTAGGAAGAAACTCTTTACTTCCTAATGTAAGGGTGGTGAGACTCTGGAACAGGTTGCTTAGAGATGTTGTGCATAGCCCCCATCTTGCAGGCATTCAGAGCCAGTCCGGATGGGGCTCTGAGGAACCTGGTCTAGAGGGAGCTGTCCCTGCCTATAGAAGGGAGATTGGAACTGGGTGATCTTAAAAGGTCCCTTCCAGCCCAAACCATTCTGTGTTTCTAAAACCTGGAATTTCTTTAACTAGCTTTAAAAATTGTATTGGCTGATCATTGAATGTGAAAAAATGTTTCTTCCTTTATGCCTTCCTTTTTGATTTGTGTTTTCCTTGGAAGTTTTTAAATATCTCTCTAGAGCATAGCCTGATCAGTTATCAGTAATGTTTTTACAGTGACTGATTTGACTCAATCTACTGTAAAAGTAACATCGTCAATCTTGTTTCTTTTCTTTCCAGCCACCGCTGAGCTTGAAACTGCTAGAGCTTCTCTAATGAAATCTACTTATGGATCTTCAAAAAATCTCAATGTTGACCAGGATCCCCTTTGCAGAGCGGTACAGGAGTACCGGGATGTTTTAAACCAAAATTACCTGATCTAAATATATTTTTATTTAAAATGTAAAGGGAAAAGTACTGGAGATCATTTGTTTACATAGGAGGTCTGTGACTTCCCATCCTGCAGCTTAGTGTGGAAACATCTTTACTGCGGTTTGAATATAAATTTTAAATATATTAAATAGGTTGACACTCTGCACTTACCTGTTGGTCACCGAGGGGTAGTCAGTTTATTTTGCACTCAGGATAAGAACCATATCTATTTTTAATTACTGTCAGACTGAGTAAGGTTGGCTCTTGAACTTGACGGAACTGTCAAAATGTTTTTGACACATTATTTTGGTCCATGTTTTTTGTTAAAGGTTTTACCAGAAGCATTCCTTTGGTTCTATTTAACCCTTCCACTGTTTGTGGTAGAGTCTCCAGTGTTATTTTAACGCATAGGAGATTTTGATTGGATTCCTGCCAGCTGTTTCCGTCCTGATGCTGTGAATATTTCTGCTGGTTAAGTGGAAGTTTTAGCAGTGATTAAGCTGGAGAAGAATGCACTTTACATTGCTGTCACTTTCACGCACCTAGGGTTTAAAAATACTGTGCGTGTGTAGCAGTGCCAAGAAAGCTTTAATGTGACCTTTTTGATATTTCTGACTTGATATCCTTGTTGGATTTTGCATTAGAATTTGACCCATCTTAAGACATTCACAGTTGGTAGATGAACACATGATGAACCTGAAGCGGTTCATAGTGGGAAGAAGGAAAATTAATGTTTCAACCTTCTGTCTAATTGGTACTGCACCTTTTTATATGAATGTATTTTATGACACTAATATGCTATATTTAATTCCAGATATTTATGTTCCAACTTGGTATTTAATAAACTTTCATATCTGGTACATCTTTGTTTTATTCTGTTGGCCTTCTTGACTTGCTTTCCACCTCATTCCTTGCCCCTATGACTTGCTACAGTCCTCCTCTGCTCACTTCCATCTCTCCTTCTGGTGCCTTCAGTCTGCCCTGAGATCAGACAAGTGGCCAGCATGCATTTGTGTTCTTTTCCTTCTGGGTACTTGAAGCAGTGGGGCAAACAGCTACTATATGTCATAAGGTTTGTCATCATAGAAATTAAGGGGTATATGCTTGAAACAAGTGTGGAGGGTTGTGATTTTAATGGGTGTGCTGAACCACTTTCAGGTCTTCGGTGGCGATTCATTAACAGGAAGCCGAGGGTAAAGTCTCTGTTGTAAACCTGGCCATGCTTGGGAGGGGGATCTTTGGAGCCTTTTCTGCAGGTTGGCCATTCCTTTATGAGATAACTTCTGGTGGCCCTTTGTGCTCTCTCCAGCTGGTACAAGCCAGGAGCCAGGTGGAAGAATATCTCCAGCAGAATCCAGACAGCAAAGCACTCATAGAGTACCTTGCGCTTCTCCATGTTGGTTAAAGCCAGTTCTCCCTCCTCATTTGTCAGAGGGAGTGCACTCTCCCAGGTCTGTCACTTCTGCCCAGTGCACCTGTAGGCTCCCTTCTGGTTATTTTTACATCCCTCGCCAAGTTCAGTTCCATCTGTGCCTCAGCCTTCCTGATCCCATGCATGTCCAGACAGCATACCTGGCCCCTTCCCAGCTACCTGTCCCTGCTTCCACTGCATACAACAAGCATGCGGGGCAGGGCCAACCAAGGAGTCCTATTAAAACTAGTGCCACCAAAAACAGCTGACGAGCCTTGGTAATTGAGACTCCTTGCTGGGAGGCACTGAGGCCCCGAATTTGCCACCAAAAATAACCTCTCCAGAGCAGTTTGCTGTTATCTGGGGGCACATGTCACAGATGTTAAGAAGACTCTACTGCCTCTGATAAAATAGAAGGCTACTACCCACTCAAGGTCTCATTCAAGTAGGGTCCCAGGAGGCTGCAAAAAAGGAAATTACAGAACATTAAAAGGGACTTTGAATCCCTTGGGAAGATGTTAAAGGGAGCAGGAACACAAGTAGTCTTCTCTGTACTGCTGACTGGGGGCTGAGAAATGAAGAGGGAGAATGGGCCAGGTAAATTACTGGCTCAGGTAATGGTGTCAGATCAAGGTTTTGGTTACTGTGATCTTGGGCAGGCCTTTGAGAGACCAGGTATGTGGACATCAGACAGAATGTGACAGAGCAGGTGGGGCAAAAGCATGCTGGGGAGCAAGCTGGTTGGATTGATTACCAGCACTTTAAACTAGATTCAGTGCAGGGAGTGGATAGTTCCTTGTGATAGAGAAGGGACAGGGAATGCTGTCATTTAAGGAAACTGCAGGGGAAATCCTCAATTTGTGAGGAGTCTTGTATTTCGATATCATATTTAGTAAAATAAGTTTTTCCTCCTTAGATTGCCGCTGTTTTTATCCCATTCCCCTTTTTCCCCCTCCTTTCTGGGCCCCTGGGGGGGCCCACGGGGTGGCTTCCCCTGTCACGGGCATAGGTAAATCTAAGTAACCCATGACAGATTTTTTAAAGACTAGTCAAATGCAGCAGTGGGTGTGGAGAAAGAACAAAGAAATCTGTAACGGACTGTGATCAATTATTATAATTTCCATTGCCATCGGACTAGCAGCTGCGCCGAGCCCGGGACCGGACCGAGTTAGAGTTGGGCTGCCGGAGCAGTGAGGCGGAGCGTGTGTGGCCCCTTGGGGTTCGGTGCCTGCGGATATGATATCGAAATACAAGATAACACAATATAATATAATTGAGGCTAACAAATCGAACAAACAGAGAGAGAGAGAGTCCCCGAAAACAGAGAGGCCTACTGTGAACTCTATGCGACACGGCTGGAACGCTTCCCACTCTCCGAGAAGTCCGAGAGAAGGAGGAGGGCACTCCAGCCTGGGAACGAGATTATACAGCGTCCTGGTCCCGTGACTTATCATATCCCAGAGAACAACAGGGGTAACGTAGTCTTCTTCTGTGGACTGCACATTCAATAGAAGTATCCATACTTTACATGATGTTATGATGTGGAATACTGATAGCAAAATTACAAAATTACAAAACCATGACACACGGTGAACACCAACCCCGTGTGGCTGCAGTACTTGATGGAAACGACATTATTTGGGTGACCCTTGAGGGAAGCAATTTCCTGACCCGTCACCAAGTTCCACATCTTACAGCTCCGGTCTGTAGGAAGAAGAACGTGCCTGAGAGAGTTGGGCTAAGGAGTTCATCCGTGGCGTGGAGGCACCGACTCCTTCCCAAGCGCTGCCTCCCACCACCCACAGCTCCTCTCCAGGGCAATGGAGCCAGCCTGCTCCAGCACCTGGACATCAGAAGGCAGGGACAGGGGAGCAGCCCAGAAGGAGCCATCCCTGACATGCACCCCAATTCCCCATGCCAGCCTGGGGAGATCTATGAGAATAGCGCATAAAAAGCCAGCAGCCCCCACACCTGTTCTGTCCAATATATGCCTTTTTAGGCAGTGAAAAGCAGTTCATCGGTGGCATCCAGGCAGAGCACAGGCTTGGTGTGTCCTTCTGCCACAGAGACGCACTGCAGTGGGGCTGTCCGGGCATTCTTGGTGCCACCCACTGGATTAATGATGCCCCCTGCATGGGAAAGAAAGAAGGTGGGGTAGGTATGTGGAAAGGCACAGCACTGTAAGGTCCTACAGGCATGGGAAAGCACGAGCTGCCTCATCCCCAAGCATCTTCCACTTCCTGGTAGGGCAATGGGCCCCTCCATCTGAACTCGGGCATATCTGAGCAATCATCTTCATGGAAAACCTTGGCATCTCCCCACTAGCAGCCCCTGCCTAACGGCTCTGCCCAGGTGACACAGACTGTGAGACGTGATGCTCACGGCCTCTGCTCTGAGCCAGGAAACTCAGCTCATTGGAACCCAGCTCAGTTGAGGACAAACTGCAATTTCTCCATCCTGAAGCTCTGCCAGGAACGTTTCATTAGACCTATTTAATGGCAGTTCCTTCAAGCTGCCAGCCAGCCTGTGGTTGGCAACATTTGGAAACGGAGCTGTACTCCTTTTAAAACCAACAGGATGACAGAGGGAAGCACTGGCATTTGCACCCAGCACCCTGTGCCCGATGCTGGCTCAGAGGATCCATCCTCCCCAAACCTTCTTCCAAAGGACGCCCTGCAGGCACCTCATCCCTCCGGCCACAGCATCTGCCAATCACTTCCACATCAGAGTGTTCAGAACACTGAGGTCCAGCAGCCCCACTGCTGCAGTCCTGAGCTATGTGGACACCAGCAGCTCTTTCCTGCTGGCATTCCAAGCGCCGCCTGGGGCTCTGAGCTGTGCTAAATCTTTTCCTATGAGTAGGCAAAACAAGGCAGGAGGCTGGAGAAGGGCAGGCCCAGGGCTGCATGAGGTCTGCATTAGTCAGGAGGGTGAAGGTAAGCTCATTAATTCGGGTTTCGAAGTCACACGAGTGCGACCTCCTTCTCAATTAGTAGCTGTGCTCACACATTCAGCAGCTCTCCTCTGACCCCTAGTGTTGCTACTGGTCTCGAAGTGACACCGAGACCAAAGGGAAATCCCGGCTCCCCAGGGTGAGATGCGATCAGAGCAAACAGCTCAAGGTGACAAAGCACACACGCGCCTGGAGCCGTGTATCCAGTGGTTGCTGAGAGCAGAGCACCCATCAGCACCAGAGGTGCTCCTAAAGGGCAATGAGAAGGTTGTCCTTGCACTGGGACAAACTCAGGAGCACATTCAGCCCGAGGCTGAGCTCTGCACAGCAGTGACTTGGCTTCTGGGGCAGAGAGCTCTGCTCACACAGGACCCAGCACTGGAGACATATGCGGTGCCCCATGCCACTGCCAGAAACACCATATTAGGCCTAGAGACACAAATCCTGTGTCAACATGGCACCCCAGAGAGGATCGAATCAGACAATGGGACTCATTTCAAAAATTCACTGGTGAGCACTTGGGCCAAAGAACATGGCATCGAGTGGATCCATCACATCCCCTATCACGCACGAGCCGCTGGTAAGATCGAGCGCCACAATGGTTTGCTGAAAACCACGCTGAAAGCGATGGGTGGTGGAACATTTAAGAACTGGGAGAAACATCTAGCAGAAGCCACCTGGCTGGTAAACACCCGAGGATCAGCCAACCGAGACGGCGCTACACAGTCCAACTCCCTGCGTACCGTGGAGGGAGACAAGGTTCCTGTGGTGCATGTAAAGAATATGCTGGGAAAAGTGGTTTGGGTCCTCCCAGCCTCTGGAAAAGGGAGGCCCCTCCGTGGAACTGTCTTTGCACAGGAACCTGGGTGCACCTGGTGGGTGATGCAGAAGGATGGGGATGTTCAGTGTGTGCCACAGGGAAATTTGGTGCTGGGGGAGTGCAGCCTGTGATTCCATGTGTGTATATATATATATATATGTATGTACATATGTAAAGCATGTTAACTACTGTTCTGTTTATATGTTGATAAAAGTTAGGCATGATGTGATGATGTGTAATAAGGGGTGGAATGTTATGGATTTGCAATTTGGTTGGTGTTGGTATTCCACATCAGAACACCATGCCTCATAATGGGAGTAAAGGGGACAAGGGGTTGCTGGCCCGGCTCACTGCAAGGAGACAACGTGGTCAGAGTTTCCTGCCTTCCACAGCTCCATCGGTGACATTGGGGACTTGGTATTCTCTTTGTTGAAACTCTCTTGTTGTTGTTTAGCATTATTGGGTTATTAAACTGCCGTTCGTTCTCAGATCACCTTTTTTCTCCCTCATTTTTTGTTAGACCTAATCGCAATCTCCCTTCCCCTCTTCTGAAACCGCGACAAGCGGGCGCAGGTGGTGTACAATGAGGACCTCTTCGGGGGGCAATAAAGGTTTAGTGCACACAGCAGTGGTGTGGCAGGGTGACAATGGGACAGCGGGAGAACGGGGATGGGGGAACTGTGGGACACGGGGAGCTGCAATGGGGGAGGCTGAGTGGTGACCAGCTGCACACACACCTGTAACTGAACTGCCAGCCTCACCTGGCTGTGGTGCTGAGCATGCTGGGCTGCCTGGCCCTGCTCTCAGCAGCACTGTGTCCTCCCTCCCAGCCCCCACAATTCCACTGATACAGTTATGTCTGTTAGAGAGATTCACACTGCATGGAATGTGCCACGGCCAATAGCAACTGAAGGCTTCAGAACCAAATAAGTGTGAGGAGGCAGTGCTGGAGCTCATCTCTTCCATGGAGCTCATAACAGCAGCACAGCAGTAACCCTGGTGGCAGCAGCACCAGGATGTTGTTGGAGCAGCACTCCTGGCTCCCCTCCTGCTCCCTCCAAGAGCTGCAGGCAGACGTACAGCACTGCTGTCCTGTGCCAGGTTTATTTAAAAACACAGCTGAGAGCCGCCGGCATAAACAGAGGAGCCTGACTACGTTCATACAATATCTTAAATAGAAGGCAAATACAAAAGGAAAAGATAAAATATTTACAGTAACAGTGACAGACACGACATGGGCACAGTCCCACCCAGAGTCAGCAGAAAACCACTCAATACCCTGCTGAAGCACAGAGTCACCACGGCGTCCTCCAGCAGGGCCAGGGATGCACTGTGCCCACAGCAGGGCTGGGATGGCTGCACTCTGAACTGATACAAGCGAAGCGCACACGTGTTGGCTTCCAGAAATCATCAGCACAGCATCAAGCTCTGCCAGCAAACAGCACTGGAAATCCAGCAAAAGGGAAAGGAGGGAATAACGCAGCAGTGGCATGCAGCTCCCACTTCTCACACTGCTGCTGCATCACTGCTGATAACTGGAAGGCAGGGAGCACCCCCCGCCTTGGTGGCACATTTGGTCCAAAACAAAAGAATAATTCTGCTCCCTCCCACCCCCACATTGTCATTAAGTTGCCTTAAAGGATTCGAGTCATAAACAAAGGCATACACCAAAAAAACTCAAGAGCTGGCAGAACTCCAGGCTAGACATGGGGACTGCCCGAGAAATGGGAGCACCGAAGAAGCTTCCAGCTGCACCCAACGCTGAGCATGGCCAAGGGAGGAGGAAGGAAGGAGCTTGAGGTTGAAGCCTTCAGAGCGTCACTGAATCAGGAGATCAATTGCCAGGCACTGCAGCACACAGATGGACGTCCTTCTGGGCTGTCACAGAACTGCTTTGTCCTCTTGCTGCTGAAAGGAGCCAACCAGGATCAGGGAATGGATGCACAGGGCCTCAACTCTGACCAGCAGGAAAACTCAGGACAATGGAATGCAGTCTGCCAATCTTTTACCAGTTCAACTGTGCTTTAAGACTCATTACTGTGAAGCCTCCTTTAGTAAAGTATCACCCTGGGGTATCCAACCAAAAAGAAAAGGTTTTTATTAAATTAAAGGGGTTTTTTTTTGTTGTTGTTGTTTTGTTGTTTTTTTGGTTTTTTGTTTGTTTGTTTGTGTTTTTTGTTTTTTTTTTTTAACATACTATAATAACTACTACGCAGTTCAACAGTCAGTCATCTCAGAAAGTTCACGAAGGAAATCATCCTCATCCTTCTCCAGGTCCAAGTCAATTTCTGCTTCCATTTCCCCTCCTGAGATTTCCGAGATGAACTTTTCAGTGTCATCTTCTACAGCCTTGGTGAGCAGGCTGACCTCCGGCAGGGCTGGAGCAGCAGTCTGGGAAGAAGGAAGACAAAGTCAATGATTGCTCAGGAGATCCTTCCTCAGCAGCGCTTCTCCTTCAGCACTGCTGAGCCTTAACCCAACACGCGGGCTAAGGGGCTCCTGAAGGATGTTAACAACCACGTGAAGGCTGCAGAGCACCTCAGGTCTTTTTAACAATGCAGCAGTAATGGAAAAATTCCTTCACACTACAGAGGGATCACAGGGCTGCAGAGCATTGTGCACACACTGCCATTCATCCAGCATCCTGCACACAGTGACTACTTTGAAAGGAAACCTGCAGAACATTTCAGTTCTCCACACTTTCTGCAGCAGTTGTATCTCAGTATCAGCCTGACGAGGACAGCACTGACACTTCTTCCCCTCCTTACCAAAGCTGCTTTTTTAGCTGGAGGCTCCTCTTCTTCAGTGCTCGTTTAAATCAGCACAGTGCTAGAGCTGTTACATACCACATTCTATTTGAGCAACAGAAAGTCATTCCTGTTCCCCTACACAACATCCACCCACAGTCTGATTTCATTGAACACGAAGCCATCGTGACCTTTTTGTATCCAGTGCTCCCACCTTAACCTCACAAGTTGTACCTGGTGCCAGCAGGGTTACTGCCTCACTGCCAGATACAATCAGATCAATTCTGAGTTTGAGGAGTGCAAAGCTGTCTGGGAAAGCCATTGAAAGTATCAGGATTGTGAAACATGGCTGCAGCTCTTCACCAAAGGCAGGAAGGTAGGAATGCACACATAATGGTGGCACATGGTGAGCAGTGAGACGCAAGAACATGTGAAGAAATTGTGTCACTGTGTCATCTACAGAAGGAACTCACCTCTGCGGGTGCAGAGACAGCTTTGGGAGCAGCCCTGCTCCATTCCACAGTCTTTTCCTCTTCTCTTCCAGGTGCTTTAAAACAAGGAAAAAGAAAATCACTTGGTCAACAGCAAGCATAGAAAGAAACCTGTGTGCCAGTGTTTCCTCCATGTGCTTATTTCCTCACATTCAATAACAAAGAACACGAGAGAGGCGACATCTCGCAGTCCATACAGTATCCAAGCTCTTCCCTCCTTCACATGCTGTCTCTTCACGAAGCCTCTCTCACCTCCCCAATGAATAACTCACCCCCCTGACCTTTCTGACAGAGGTTGGCCCCCATGTTAAAAACTCAATCCATGCTTTACAAACACATTTACATATTAAAACAAGCAACACGCCAAAGATGAAGATAACCTTGGCGTCAACACACAGAACATGCCACACCAAAAACACGGCAGAAAGAAAGTACAGGAGAAACTAAATTACAAAACCTCACAGCGAATGAATTTTCCAGAATGAAGCAGGCAGACACCACGGATTCAATGGAAAAACACATGGATGGACATCCTGGCACTTCCTGCCTTTGCATTTGGTAAGAAACAGCCCAGGCAATTCTAAGCAAACTCCATTTGCTTGACAGGGGAAGCACTTCAGCAGAGCAGACAGTGAAACACCTCCTTACCTGCTGGCTTTGCGATCTGCTGCATCCGCAGGGCTTTCTCCTGCTTGATTTCTTCTAAGCTTTTAATATGCATTTCTTCCAATCGCTTGATTTTACGCGGTGGCTCTTCCAGTTTCACGTTACCAGGCTCAGGTGGAGGGAAAATTCTCTTCTTCTTGCGCTTATCCTTAGATCTCTTCTCAGTAAGAACCTCTTCTACTTTTTGCTTCTCTTCTTCCAGTCGTCTCTTCTTCCAGATCTCCCCTGCTGGCTTGGCACCCTTCTCTGTCATCATCAAGAAAGGAGAAGCATAAGGATTACAAGAAATTACAACGAGAGCTCAAGTTTCCAGATTTGTCATAATATTACAGAATATACGTGTTCCCAACAACAACGCTCCTGAGAAAGAATAAGCAGAAAGCCTAGAGAATCTGTGCAGCAAACACCGATGACCATTTACCTCTCCTTGGTGCTCTGTCAACCTCGATCTTCTTCCCCAGCCTTTCTACGAGGCTGCGCTTCAGCGGAAGGCCACTGACATCAGCTACAGAGAGAAAACAACAACATTCCTAAGATAATTCCTTTGGAGAAAGATTTTTACAAGTCAACCACAAACTTTGGTTTCTCCAAGTGTATGTTCTCAAATTCACCTTTCAGCTGCTACACTTGTGTGCCACTTGGAGTCATCACAGACCCACGACACACTTTCCTCCCTCCTGCTTCAGCAGTGCCCTCCCATTTACGTGGAGGCAGCCAAACAGCAGCTCACAAGCAGCCCTTACCTACAGAGGATTTCCGTTTTCCAGGTTTATCAGCAGTATTCGGTTGACTCACAGGCACCTCCCCTAAAACAAAGAAAAACAAAGTGCTTATTTGACAGAAACCAACAGAATTACTGTCTTGTGAGCCCATTTCCCACCCAAAACAAATACAACCAAAAGACACCACTTTGACAGCCCTGACAGAAAATAATATTGCAACTGTAATGCACTCAGGGTAAGTCCCAATTGTAATTTATCCATTCCACTTAGGAGCCACCAAATGGAAGCAAAGGTACTCATCATTACCCTGCTTTGCAGGCAGCATCACAGTGCTGACCAGTGTCCGCACATTCTCCTTCTTAGGCACATGAACAATCTGAGATTTGAGCCGATGAGCAGGAGCTCCTGAAGGTCCTTCTGATCCAAGTGTTTTTATTCCAGCATTCAAACTGTCATCTGGGAACACAGAGCAGTAAATGAGACTGAGGGACAGAGGCACACGCTGAGGACCACAGCTCTGCAAACTGCCTCCTGCTCAGAAGCATGCAGAACAAACCCTGTCAGCTCTCCCCACAGCTAAGAGCACCATGGACCTGATGTCTGTCTGCTGCCCTCCTTTCATCCTTCTGGATATTAAAAGTAGGCTTTATCCCTTACTTTATCCCATCCATATGACATTAGATTCCTCTATCAGCAAATGTGGCTTTCACCACTGGTTGAAAAGATGCACATACAGGCACTTAAACTCCATGCTGTGGCCTCGTCTTGCTCTAATGATGTAAACAAAGGAGTTTACCTTCCTAATCTGAAAGGCACATGAAGTTACAAGGTAGGAACAAGATCATGGAAATAGCTGATTCCATTCAGCAACCCTATGTTCTGTTGTGTTTGTACAATGAATTGCTTTGGAGTTAATTGGCAAGTGCTTCTGATTAATCCTGGAATACCTTGTTTTGTATCAGCATCAGATTTTGTAGTGGAAATTATCTGCAATCCATGATGGTTTTCTTCAGCTGATTGCTGGACAGGTGTTTTTGTTTCTTCTCCCTCCTTAGAAAGCTGGTCTGTACAAGCAAAGAAAAAATCAGTCTCTTCAGTTATGCGGTAGGAATTCAATCAGATTATCCACTGCACAAAGATGGCAGGCAAGGCTGAAAACCCACACAGATAAATGCTGAGTCTCCACTTGCCCATCCAAATGGCTTCTCTGTGAACAAAGAAATCCCCCCCTACACAACATTCATCTCCCTGACACCCAGTAAAAGCTTAAATGCAGGAGAACAACCTGCAAGGCAAAGGCCACAGGAGCAGAGAGAAGCTGAGCATGCAAGATAAAACTGAGGTATCAGAAGCACACAAAGTTCAGCTCTGAACCTATCTATCAGCTCACAAGTGAACGTTACTTGGCGTTCTTTATGACACTATACCCACCTGTGAGTAATAGAGTTAATCTTTCGTACCTAAAAAAGACAAACTCACTTTGGCTTGGTGGAAAGAAAACCCCATTGAGGTAACGTCCCTTGGTGTGATGGAAGGCACAGTTGGATTTCTGGCAGCCTCCTGGCTGGTTCTCCCAGTAGCAGGAAATCATGCTGCGTTTTTTCTGAAGACAGAAAGGAAGAAGAGCTGATGGTAACGTGGACCTAAGATCTGCAAAGGGAGACTGAGCTCCAGATGGTGCCAGTGAGCAGACTGCCACAAAGCAGCACTCAAACACCACTCTGAAGAGTGCGCAGGCTGGGAGCACCAGGCTCACTGAGCTTTCCTAGCATTCTGTGGGTGAGGACACCAGTTTAGAAGGGGTTAAACTAACACACCTTGCAGAATGCTTGTCTGATTGATGTGGTTTTTTAGCATCTGTTGATAGAACACTGTTGGTATCAACTACAAGAATATTCTGCTATGATATACCAATGCCATTGAGCTCTCTTCCCTCTGCTTCCTCCCCTATTCTTAACCGTAGGAACCATCATCATTTCAAAGCAAATGAACCTAATCTGCAAAAGCACATTCTGCCCACCTAAAGAAATGAGAAGTGGGTTTGGTGATAAACTCTGAGGAGCCAACACTCACAGTGATCTCCATGTGCCTGAACCTGCAGACATTCCTGAAGCAGCGGCCCTCCTTCCACAGCGTGCAGATGGTTTCATTGCCCAAAGCGGCTTCACAGTGCCTGAAGGGACAGTTGTCTCCCTGTAACCCAATGGAAACCAAGAGAGGAAAATGAAATAGTACAGCCTGAGAACTGGCCATGCTTTGAGCTCATTTTTAGCGAGTTGCTCTATTGTACAATGCAATTAGTTATGAAGTTTGCTGAAGACCAGTAATACTTCTACTTATTCTACCCATTCCTCTTAACTTCAGAACTGAAAGAAAGAAAAAATGAAGGAAAAAACCCAAGCAGACCTTTTTACAAGTGGAATAGAAGTAGAAATAGCAATCATTTCCTTTAATCGACATGCTGGACGAGCGCACAGAAGCGGTTCTGGTCTCGGGGATCTCTGTGCAGCTCTTCCTGTGCTTCTCAAAGAGCTGGCTCGTGCTTCCTTGGACTGAAAGTCTTCTACAGTCTTGATCAGTGAAATCTTCTTTTGAAAAGGAACCCTAAGCAAAACACCAAAAAGCAGAAAAGAATGAGGAATGCCCACCCGTCTTCCCAGCTTTGTTCTCTTCATTCAATCAGTCTCTCAGGAGCAGTTGTTTCAAAACATTGCCCTCCTCAACACTGGTCAAACTCTAGTAACATCACCCTGACTCAGCACGGAGTCCCTGGGCTGCATGGCTGCAAGCCCTCCAATGGAGCCCCTCCTTCAACACCACGAGTGACAGCAGTGAGTAACCCCAACACATTTGTCTGACCGCTGCAGGTCTTCAAGCTCAACCACCTGGACAACCTCAGCAAATACAGTGATCTTCAAAGCTTTGCAGTTCACTTCTCCTATAGACCGAACCAACACTGAATCCGTGAATTAATTAATTATAACAGGTTAGGAAGAATATTCCTCCTCACTTTGCCTATGTCAAATTCTGTAAGTTGGAATTTCTGGTCTTCAAGGATTCTTCACCTTTGAAGAATCCACAAAAACCATCCTCCGTCTTTATTACCTGTACAGCAAAAGCATGCCAGTGCGTATCAATACACAAATCCACACACATGTGCCTGTATACTGTAACTCAGCACTGCATGGAGCTGCAGCACGTTCTGCTCAGCCACAACAAGGGTTTGGGTTGGTTCATTTTTTTTTTTCTTTTCTGATGTAAAAATCAAATATTTTGATATTTTAGATTTGTTTTGTTGTTGTATTTTTTAAGGTACCAAATGCAGTAAAACCTGCAACCAGGCCAGACAGAAGATCAAATTCAAGTGATTCAGAACTCTTTCATTAAAGTGCTGCACATTTCTGAGCTAAGCATTTCCGATAGTCAATAAAGGTTGGAACCTTTTACTCACACAGACACTAGTGAATTTTCGAGGAATTTTTTTTTTTTTTTTTTTTTTTTCAGGGAATTTCCCCAAATCTAAACTAAAGAGAGGAGAAGTCGGGTTCTCAAGTTAGTTGCTGGATTGACTGCATGACAAAGGGAACAAAAACAGCACTTAAGGACAAAGTTTCCTTCCCTCCTCCAGTACTGATAGAAATGCTGCCTTTTACCTTTAGTACCTTCACATCAGATTCCTCTCTGGCAGATTCCTATGCTTCTAACAACCTCAGTGCTGCCCTGCACAGACGCCGGGCACCAACTGTCACTGGACTCTGCACCATGGAACACGCACACAGCTCAGCACTTCTGTTTCCTCACAATTGGAAGGGTTCTGGAATCGGGAGCATGAAGCGGACTAGAAATACCTCACATCCCTCTGCTCCTTACGAGCCCTTCCATTTTAAAACAAGATAACCCCAGACACATCTGTTAGCACAGCAGCCCAAATGCTAACCAGAACACACAGTGTGTAACGCTGAAAGTACCAGTTTAATGCCGCGCCACAAACCCTATATAGTGGTACAGGTGACCACCCCCATCAGATACCCATGACCTCCATGACTCCACTGCTGGTGCATGCAGGCACCACCTGCCCAATACCCAACATCTCCCCCCTCTTTATTATCTGCAGCCCCTGTAAAGGTTCCCCTGCATACTCCCCGTTACCCCAAAGGTGATTTGCACATTTAAGGCTATTCCGCAAATGAATCAATCATTAAACATATGCGAAAAACAATGAAACTGTCATAATAACATACCAAAGAGATGCAGCTGCAGTGACTACAAACCTGAAAGCACACAACAGCAATCTGCCTAAAAATTGTGAAATGCTGTATGGCAACACTTAGTCAACTTGTAGAGAACGGTGCATTCAAGTTCAAGATAACAGCACAGTACACAATGGAGTTACAACTTCTCCAAGTTCAATGTAACACTATTGTACAGAATCTTCGTGGCAATCCAGTTCTGTCCAGTGTGCATTATAATGTCACACTCCATAACCAAATAAGAAGACAAAAACATATTGGCTGTGCAGAATCGTTCTGAATGTCCACCACTGGGGGACTATCCAGGAACAAGGTCTCCCCCGCTCACGAACTATCAGTCCGGCATGAAGGCTGGATTCCCAGTTCGGACCTTCAGGCACATTGGGAGCAACGCTGTCTCATGTGCCGTTACCAGCAGCCGCTGCCCAGTGCTGACGTCAAATCACTGGCTGCACTGGAGACATTAACCAAGGAGTTGTTGACCAAAACTGGTGCTGAGATGTTCAGATCCTCACGGTGCACAGGATGGCTCGTCGTTTGGTGCCGGCTTAACCCAACGTGCCGGCAGCCAGCAGGGCCCACTTGGGGTCCCGACACAGACGTGTTTCCTGCCCTTGACAAGGAGTGGCATAGGGTCTGGGAGCCATGGCCCTCCATCGGGTCTGATCAGGACCTGACCTATTGGTGTCCATTTGGTCAGCTGATGGTCTCCCTTCCAATTCTCTCAGTTAACTTTCTAAGAGCACCAAAGGTGGGTAGCAGCTTCTGCGCCTCTTCGTCCCCTGCAAAAGCTCACAGAACTCCATGCTGGCTTTCTCTAATGCTGACCGACTCACACAGTGAGAAGCTCCGTCAGCCAGACCTCTCCGCATTATCCACATAATAAGCAGATTGAGGTCCTCATCACACACTCTGTGTCATTTCTTGTCAGCATGTCCTGTCCCATCCCTGGCTCTCCAGCAGGACTGTAATGCTGGGGTGAGCAACACTGGGCACTGTCAGTGTGTTTTTCTTGCAAGCATCTTCCAGGGAAATACGTGCAGGCGTTCCCCACTCTTGGCTATATCTCTGCAGTGCTGGGTCCTGTGTGAGCCGAGCTCTCTGCCCCAGAAGCCAAGTCACTGCTGTGCAGAGCTCAGCCTCGGGGTGAATGTGCTCCTGAGTTTGTCCCAGTGCAAGGACAACCTTCTCATTGCCCTTTAGGAGCACCTCTGGTGCTGATGGGTGCTCTGCTCTCAGCAACCACTGGATACACGGCTCCAGGCGTGTGTGTGCTTTGTCGCCTTGAGCTGTTTGCTCTGATCGCATCTCACCCTGGGGAGCCGGGATTTCCCTTTGGTCTCGGTGTCACTTCGAGACCAGTAGCAACACTAGGGGTCAGAGGAGAGCTGCTGAATGTGTGAGCAAAGCTGCTAATTGAGAAGGAGATCGCACGCGTGTGACTTTGAAACCCGAATTATTAATGAGCTTACCTTCACCCTCCTGACTAATGCAGACCTCATGCAGCCCTGGGCCTGCCCTTCTCCAGCCTCCTGCCTTGTTTTGCCTACTCATAGGAAAAGATTTAGCATAGCTCAGAGCCCCAGGCGGCGCTTGGAATGCCAGCAGGAAAGAGCTGCTGGTGTCCACATAGCTCAGGACTGCAGCAGTGGGGCTGCTGGACCTCAGTGTTCTGAACACTCTGATGTGGAAGTGATTGGCAGATGCTGTGGCCGGAGGGATGAGGTGCCTGCAGGGCATCCCTTGGAAGAAGGTTTGGTGAGGATGGATCCTCTGAGCCAGCATCGGGGACAGGGTGCTGGGTGCAAATGCCAGTGCTGCCCTCTGTCATCCTTTTGGTTTTAAAAGGAGTACAGCTCCGTTTCCAAACTTTGCCAACCACGGGCTGGCTGGCAGCTTGAAGGAACTGCCATGAAATTGGTCTAATGAAGCGTTCCTGGCAGAGCTTCAGGATGGAGAAAGTGCAGTTTGTCCTCAACTGAGCTGAGGTCCAATGAGCTGAGTTTCGTGGCTCAGAGCAGAGGCCGTGAGCATCACGTCTCACAGTCTGTGTCACCTGGGCAGAGCCGTTAGGCAGGGGCTGCTAGTGGGGAGATGCCAAGGTTTTCCATGAAGATGATTGCTCAGATATGCCTGAGTTCAGATGGAGGGGCCCATTGCCCTACCAGGAAGTGGAAGATGCTTGGGGGAGAGTCAGCTCATGCTTTCCCATGCCTGTAGGACCTTACAGTGCTGTGCCTTTCCACATACCTACCCCACCTTCTTTCTTTCGAATGCAGGGGGCATCATTAATCCAGTGGGTGGCAGCAGAATTCCAGGACAGCCCCACTGCAGTGCGTCTCTGTGGCAGAAGGACACACCAAGCCTGTGCTCTGCCTGGATGCCACTGATGAACTGCTTTTCACTGCCTAAAAAGGTATAGGTTGGACAAAACAGGTGTGGGGGCTGTTGGCTTTTTATGTGCTATTCTCATAGATCTCCCCAGGCTGGCGTGGGGAATTGGGGTGCATGGCAGGGATGGCTCCTTCTGGGCTGCTCCCCTGTCCCTGCCTTCTGATGTCCAGGTGCTGGAGCAGGCTGGCTCCATTGCCCTGGAGAGGAGCTGTGGGTGGTGGGAGGCAGCGCTTGGGAAGGAGTCGGTGCCTCCACGCCACGGAGGAACTCCCCAGCCCAACTCTCTCAGTCACGTTCTTCTTCCTACAGACCGGAGCTGTAAGATGTGGAACTTGGTGACGGGTCAGGAAATTGCTTCCCTCAAGGGTCACCCAAATAATGTTGTTTCCATCAAGTACTGCAGCCACACGGGGTTGGTGTTCACCGTGTCCACGTCGTACATCAAAGTGTGAAACATCCGGGACCCAGCGCGCTGCATCCGCACCCTGACGTATGTAGTGGGAAGAGTGGCTGTGGGGGACTGTGGGCAGCTCTGGCTTTGCAGAAGATGGTGTGAGGAACTCCTGGGGTCCCACAGGCTGGAAACAGAGCCCAGCTGTTTTAGGATCAGTGCCTACAGCTGTAGGAAACAGGGAGGCTTAGGGAGATCTTGGAATGGAATCTGTGGGGACCCTCTGCAGCAAAGGCTCAAAGGAAAGGACCTGGAAGAGCTTTTCAGCCCTTCCTGGGGGTGGCCAAGAGCACCAGCAAGAAGGGATGGGGATTTTCTTTTTTGGTTCAACTAATATGCCACAGGAAGACGACCACATTAACCCAGCTGTATTTGTTGTTGTTGTTTATCTACAGCATGAAGCATTTCACTTGGAAAGTCTCTGCTGCCACTCATCGTACAACAGACTTAAAGCACAACACTTGGTACCTAGCAGTGCTGTGAAGGGTTGGAAAGGCAGCGCATCATTGTGCTGAGGGCCAAGAGACGGTTCAGACAACAGAAGCATTTGTCCACATTTCTGACATGAAGGCTGTCGCCTCCCGATCCGGCGACAAATCAAGGCTGCTGTGTGAAAGTACCGTGCCTCCGCACATGGGATCAGACGGGACTCACACACAGTGTGTAACACCGAATGTACCAGTTTAATGCCACGCCACAAACTTACCCAATGCCCAACAGGGGGGACCAGTCAATGCTGCTCATCAGCCATCAATCCCAGATGCTGGAGAAGGCAGACCATGTTGTGGTGCCGGAGCATTACACCATGGCTGAGATGGGGACACCCACCGAACTGAGGACCCGCTGTGGATCCTACAGCCAGCTGCTGCAGCACTGAGGACCACAGTGCAGCTGGAGTGGGATGCGATGGGACATGGGGAGCTGTGGCTGTCTCCGCTCCCCGCTGCAGGATGGGAAGAGTGGGATGCTCTGGGATTTGTATGGAATAAAGCAGAGATGTTTTGTAGAGGAGCAGGTTGGGATGTGGGGTGTGGGCAGCTCAGCCTCAGTGCATGGTTGGTTATGGAAGCTGGGTGTCTGCCCTCAGAATGTGGCTGTGGCAGCACTGTGGGTTATGGGGGGGAAGCACAGCTCAGCCCAATACTGGATGAACTTTCCAGTCACGTCTTCATGCCAAAGCGTTGCAGATAGCACAGGGAGTGCAAAGGGGAGGAGGAGAGCAGCAGTGTGAAATGGAGCAATGGGCAAAGAGTGTGGGGTGGGGGGAGGAGGGATGAGGAGAGGTCCCCTCATCCACCCCAACCCTGAGCACGGCACAGAGCAGAATGCAGGCAGGCTGAGCACAGAACAGCCCAACACTTTATTTCACAAGAAGCAGCACAGGAAAAGCATAACAGCATAGGAAGCAGAGGGAGATGTGAGAGGTAGAGGGGATGGGGCTGTGTTCATCACCGACCCCAAATGCTCGTGTGGCCAGTTGGCCCCTTGCAGGCTGGAGCACAGCACTCAGACGGTTTGGTTACTTCCTGTGTGAAGAAGAAGAGATGGTGTCCCATAGGGCCACGTTCACATCCCAACCCTCAGCTCCCTGCAGAGTCCCAGCCCAGCCCTGGTGCAGCACCACAAGGAGCACAAGGAGCACAGGGACCCCTTCCAACCCCCAGCCCCACACCGCAGCTGTGCTTGAGTTGCTGGTTCCACCTTCCTGGCCTGTAAGGTAAGAAGAGCCATTGTCTCAGCCCAGTTTGTAGGAGGGAGGCAAGGTTCTTTGATATACGTATACCTGGTGCGGGATTAAGAAACAACGGTTCAAACATTGGTCCGACCAGTTTATTACAAGACTTTATCAGGGAGATGGGGAAGGGGAGGACGGACGCTATTATGGTGTAGGGTGATGGGGAAGGGAATGCAGTAAAAATATGAAATAGAAGCAAGGAGTCTCTGTAGGAAGCAAGAGGGAGATATTCACCACCATGGATCCATCGAGGTTTGTAGTTCAGTCATTGGTCTTCAGTCGTGGTGGGTCGTCAGGCGTTGTTCTGTTAATGGTGACCACGATGACAATTTCCAATGGTAGCACCAACTTATTTATATGTCCAAAGTGGTCAAGTCAGCTCACTTTGGAGTGACAGCTCGAATCCAAAGTAGTTCAGTCAGCACTCCTTGGAATGGAAGCTTCTGGCTCTCGGATCTTAGCAGAAATTCCTTTGTTCCCATCTTCTGAGCCTTGCCAGCAGATAAGAGGGAGCAGGAATACCCATCCGCATCCTGTTTTTCACAGGGCACGATGGCTTCATTACCCAGATTTCCCACACCAAGCTGGAGCTATTTAGTCCCGGGCCAGATCTTCCGCTCATAAACAGTCCTGAGCACTCTTCTGGAGGCAAACAGCTCTGAAGGAAGGTGCTTTCAAATATTCAAATACCCAAAAAGTGATATTGATTGTCACACGGTAGCACCCATTACTTGCCACTTCAATAAATCATTGAGAGTCTTCTCACAAGAAACACCTCAGGAAGCAAGCTTGGAGCCAGAAAACAAGGAAGGACTCTCGCAGCCATGACCCCCAGCCCTGTTCTTGCTGTGGGGCATGGAGCAGCTTTGAGCACCAGGAAGGGGAACCCTGGGAGAAATCGGGGACCCCAATGCTGCCCTGGCACTGGGCAGAGGTGGGGGACAGCGCTGCCCTCATCACTCACTGGGCGCCGTGTTGTAGCCTTTCTCCTTCTTCCCTGCAGACAGAGAGATGCATCAGCACAGGTTCACATCACAGCCAGGCTGAGGGCTCCTGAGGGAGCCTCAAATCCCCCCACAGCCCCCACTGTCCTCCTACACCCCTCCACTTTTACCTGCATGGCGTCTGTAGATGATGAATCCAACGCCAGCCATGATGGCAATGGCCACAACGGCGACAACCACCCCCACCACGTTGGGCACCACGCTGGACTGTGACTGCTCTGGGGGAAGGCAGGGCTGTCAGCAGGGGAAGGGGCAGCCCAGAGCCCCCCAGCCCCACATCCCCTCACTCACCTCATGAGTAGAGGCTGGGCTGGGGCAGGCTGGCGTGCTCCACGCAGCACTGGTACTTGTCCCCGTGCGGGGCACGTACCTCCGACCGGAGCTGTTGTAGTGCACGAAGATTTCGCCATCCACGTACCCCACTTCAAAGAACCAGGGCTGCTCAGGGCCGGATTCCGTCATCCCTATTTCAAAGAACCGCATGGAGTGGAGCTCTGCGGGGTCGGAGCGCGGCGACCCCCCCTTTTTTATTAATTAGCAAGCTACTGCCTATAGAATAACAACACTACTTATATTAATAACATAACCATTATAACTCAATCAAGACCTCGATTGACAATCCTCTAGAAGTGAAAAAAGAGACAAGTCAAACACAGCATAACAACATTACTGTTAAACCTACTAAAAAGAACAAACTCGTTTGCTCTGCAACCTAAGTTTCTGCAACCTGGAAATAAATCCATGAGGGTCCCATTGTGTTCACATGTCACTAGTTAGGAAAAGTCTTCAACTTTCATATACTCTGATATATTGATTTTTAATGGCCACTAACTATTGTGCAACAAATGCTTTTAGGATGCTCATAACCATGCCTTTGAGCTAATAATTGATAATTGAACTTTATGAAGTTGCATGTCAGATAGAACCAGTTTTAGAGGACAAATGTGCTGGAGTATCACTAGGGGCATTATTACTTATTGACCCTTGAGAAACAGCAAACCGTGTTGGTGGTGGCTGCGACAGGCGGTGCCAGCAGGGCCTTCCCTGCTTCAAAGTGCACCTTTCCTCTCTCACCCATCACAGATTCTCTCCTGCATTCAGGGTCTGAAGGATTTCTTCCAGTTGTACACCATATCCGCATGGCCAGTGCGTGATACAGAGCCCAGGTGGAACAGCTGCCTGGAAAACAGAATAAACTATCAAATTTAGTTCTATTAGTATGCACTTTTGTCTCAAGTGATGCATGGTCATATTTTTAAAATCCCAATTAGTTGGGTGTAAGAGACGTATCCATTCTACAATACAGGGTCATCCCTTTGCCTGGGATTCCTTTCCAGGTTTTGTCTTTGCAAATTAAGAAAAGCTAATTAATAGGCTAATAACATCATGAGTGAGCAGTACTAACATACTAAAAGAGCTATTCCCATAGATTACAGCACTGATTACATCAAATCCTTTCTTTAACACACATTTGATCTATGGATAATGCCTAAAATTCTAATTCTTGAGACTGCATTGGTAACACAGAAAATCACACACTATGTCAAACCATTACTAATATTATTTATAACACCGCAAGTTACAAAGCAATTCCACTAGGAAAGAAACACACAAACACAGTTACTATAAAGGCTGGATGCTATTTTCTGCCTTGAGATGAGACCAACAACGTATTCCGGTGGTGTTAGTAACAACCGCACAAGATTAGAAGTGTCTAGTGTCATATGAGTATCCTCAGTGAAAATCCATTGAATGATTTGCTTAGAAGCTTCAGATCGTTTCCCATAGTCAGTCACAGTCTTACCAGCCTGCTGTAACAATTTCCAATGATGCACTTCCCACCGAGCAGCTTCCTGCTGATCGTCTATCAGCGGGCAAGCGAGCTGAAACACAGCTTGACACGGTCCCTCCAATATCATGTCTCTAATGACTCCAGACCAACGCAAAGGTGGAGGATCGCTACGTGTGGGGGGGAATCGCATAGACAGGGGCTGTAAAGACATCGGTGAAACGCTCGAAGAGACTGATGCCTCCTTCGTACGCAGTTCTAAGTCCTGCAGCTCCTCAGTTAATGTTTTATTATGTTCCTCCAACGCTTTCTCATTCCCACCATTATCCGAGTCGCTTTCACTCTCAGGAGCTTCTTGCTGCTCTGCACACCCCTCAGCCCCCCCCCCCACCGCACCTTCCTCACCAGCCAAAACCGGATCTGCCAGAGACGTTGAAGAGGTCGAGGACGGGGGATTATTCGGGGCTTCTGCGGCAGCCCTGAATTGTGAGGCTGATGAGCAAACGGAGTACGAACCTCCTGGTAACAGGGAGTCAAGCTCTGACCTTGACTGAGCACTAGGTCTGGATAGAGCTTGTACCACAGCAGCAGCAATCTGCCGCTCGGCTTGCATATTCTTCAGTGTATTTATTTTGTATTCCTTATTTTTGGAGATAACAAAGTCCTACATATGGTCGACTATTTCTCGACATTCGGCTACAGTGAACATCAGTGCCACCTCCTGAAGGTGTCCATTCATATGAGCCCATTTTACCAGCTCGGATATGCATTTAGGAGATACCTGCTCCCCTGTCTTAGAGAGAATACATTCGAGCAGTTCCTCCACAGCTTCCCACAACATCGTGGATGGCAGAGAACGGGATGGTACCCCGATGAGAGGTGAGTGCCATCCCCCCCCCCCCCTGTTCTTTATTGCCCCCACCTCATTATTTGTGGTTCCTATCCCTTTATTTTGTTCTCTCCCCCATATTTGTGCCCTCACTCTGTGTTTATTTTGCTCACCCCCCCTCCACCCCCGCAATTTTTTCAAACCAGCTTCGTCTGCACCAGCAAGCACCTGCGGGACCCTGAAGCTGGTGGGGGACGTGGGGACCCCCCTGAGAGGGGAGAGCTCGACAGCCGCTTGGACTGGGAGCAGGAGCCGGAGCCTGAGGAGCGGGGGAGGCGAGAGCAGGATGGGCAGAGGGGCAGGGGGCGTGGGCAAAGCTGTGGGTGAGTCAGTGATGTATGGGTGCATCTGTTGTGGGGTGGTGCTGAATGGGGTGGAAGCTGTGCTGACCTCACCCCCCCACAGCTGTGCCTTTGTCACCTACAAGAAGATGGAATCAGCTGACCAGGCTCTGGGGATCCCTGGGTGAGCTGGGGGGCACTGGGGGGGCACAGGGATGGTGTGGGGGTGCCAGCAGTGCTGAGTCCCTGCCCCCATCCTGTGCCCCAACAGCCGTAAAGAACAGTGCCAAGGGCTCACACCGCGTCAAGCGGGCGCAGGTGGTGTACAATGAGGACCTCTTCGGGGGGCAATAAAGGTTTAGTGCACACAGCAGTGGTGTGGCAGGGTGACAATGGGACAGCGGGAGAACGGGGATGGGGGAACTGTGGGACACGGGGAGCTGCAATGGGGGAGGCTGAGTGGTGACCAGCTGCACACACACCTGTAACTGAACTGCCAGCCTCACCTGGCTGTGGTGCTGAGCATGCTGGGCTGCCTGGCCCTGCTCTCAGCAGCACTGTGTCCTCCCTCCCAGCCCCCACAATTCCACTGATACAGTTATGTCTGTTAGAGAGATTCACACTGCATGGAATGTGCCACGGCCAATAGCAACTGAAGGCTTCAGAACCAAATAAGTGTGAGGAGGCCGTGCTGGAGCTCATCTCTTCCATGGAGCTCATAACAGCAGCACAGCAGTAACCCTGGTGGCAGCAGCACCAGGATGTTGTTGGAGCAGCACTCCTGGCCCCCCTCCTGCTCCCTCCAAAAGCTGCACGCAGACGTACAGCACTGCTGTCCTGTGCCAGGTTTATTTAAAAACACAGCTGAGAGCCGCCGGCATAAACAGAGGAGCCTGACTACATTCATACAATATCTTAAATAGAAGGCAAATACAAAAGGAAAAGATAAAATATTTACAGTAACAGTGGCAGACACGACATGAGCACAGTCCCACCCAGAATCAGCAGAAAACCACTCAATACCCTGCTGAAGCACAGAGTCACCACGGCGTCCTCCAGCAGGGCCAGGGCTGCACTGTGCCCACAGCAGGGCTGGGATGGCTGCACTCTGAACTGAGACAAGCGAAGCGCACACGTGTTGGCTTCCAGAAATCATCAGCACAGCATCAAGCTCTGCCAGCAAACAGCACTGGAAATCCAGCAAAAGGGAAAGGAGGGAATAACGCAGCAGTGGCATGCAGCTCCCGCTTCTCACACTGCTGCTGCATCACTGCTGATAACTGGAAGGCAGGGAGCACCCCCCGCCTTGGTGGCACATTTGGTCCAAAACAAAAGAATAATTCTGCTCCCTCCCACCCCCACATTGTCATTAAGTTGCCTTAAAGGATTCAAGTCATAGACAAAAGCATACACCAAAAATACTCAAGAGCTGGCAGAACTCCAGGCTAGACATGGGGACTGCCCGAGAAATGGGAGCACCGAAGAAGCTTCCAGCTGCACCCAACGCTGAGTATGGCCAAGGGAGGAGGAAGGAAGGAGCTTGAGGTTGAAGCCTTCAGAGCGTCACTGAATCAGGAGATCAATTGCCAGGCACTGCAGCACACAGATGGACGTCCTTCTGGGCTGTCACAGAACTGCTTTGTCCTCTTGCTGCTGAAAGGAGCCAACCAGGATCAGGGAATGGATGCACAGGGCCTCAACTCTGACCAGCAGGAAAACTCAGGACAATGGAATGCAGTCTGCCAATCTTTTACCAGTTCAGCTGTGCTTTAAGACTCATTATTGTGAAGCCTCCTTTAGTAAAGTATCACCCTGCGGTATCCAACCAAAAAGAAAAGGTTTTTATTAAATTAAAGGTTTTATTGTTGTTGTTGTTGTTTTGTTGTTTTTTTGGTTTTTTGTTTGTTTGTTTGTGTTTTTTGTTTTTTTTTTTAACATACTATAATAATTACTACGCAGTTCAACAGTCAGTCATCTCAGAAAGTTCACGAAGGAAATCATCCTCATCCTTCTCCAGGTCCAAGTCAATTTCTGCTTCCATTTCCCCTCCTGAGATTTCCGAGATGAACTTTTCAGTGTCATCTTCTACAGCCTTGGTGAGCAGGCTGACCTCCGGCAGGGCTGGAGCAGCAGTCTGGGAAGAAGGAAGACAAAGTCAAAGAAAGGAAGACAAAGTCAAAGAAAGACAAAGATTGCTCAGGAGATCCTTCCTCTGCAGTGCTTCTCCTTCAGCACTGCTGATCCTGAACCCAACACGGGGGCTAAGGGGCTCCTGAAGGATGTTAACAACCACGTGAAGGCTGCAGAGCACCTCAGGTCTTTTTAACAATGCAGCATTAATGGACAAATTCCTTCATACCACAAAGGAATCACAGGGCTGCAGAGCATTGTGCGCACACTGCCATTCATCCAGCATCCTGCACAAAGCGACTGCTTTGAAAGGAAACCTGCAGAACATTTCAGTTCTCCACACTTTCTGCAGCAGTTGTATCTCAGTATCAGCCTGACCAGGACAGCACTGACACTTCTTCCCCTCCTTACCAAAGCTGCTTTTTTAGCTGGAGGCTCCTCTTCTTCAGTGCTCGTTTAAATCAGTACAGTGCTAGAACTCTTACACACCACATTCTATTTGAGCAACAGAAAGTCATTCCTGTTCCCCTACACAACATCCACCCACAGTCTGATTTCATTGAACACGAAGCCATCGTGACCTTTTTGTAGCCAGCGCTCCCACCTTAACCTCACATGTTGTACCTGGTGCCAGCAGGGTTACTGCCTCACTGCCAGATACAATCAGATCAATTCTGAGTTTGAGGAGTGCAAAGCTGTCTGGGAAAGCCATTGTAAGTATCAGGATTGTGAAACATGGCTGCAGCTCTTCACCAAAGGCAGGAAGGTAGGAATGCACACATAATGGTGGCACATGGTGAGCAGTGAGACATGAGAACATGTGAAGAAATTGTGTCACTGTGTCCATCTACAGAAGGGACTCACCTCTGCGGGTGCAGAGACAGCTTTGGGAGCAGCCCTGCTCCATTCCACAGTCTTTTCCTCTTCTCTTCCAGGTGCTTTAAAACAAGGAAAAAGAAAATCACTTGGTCAACAGCAAGCATACAAAGAAACCTGAGTGCCAGTGTTTCCTCCATGTGCTTATTTCCTCACATTCAATAACAAAGAACACGAGAGAGGCGACATCTCGCAGTCCATACAGTATCCAAGCTCTTCCCTCCTTCACATGCTCTCTCTTCACGAAGCCTCTCTCACCTCCCCAATGAATAACTCACCCCCCTGACCTTTGTGACAGAGGTTGGCCCCCATGTTAAGGACTCAATCCATGCTTTACAAACACATTTACATATTAAAACAAGCAACACGCCAAAGATGAAGATAACCTTGGCGTCAACACACAGAACATGCCACACCAAAAACACGGCAGAAAGAAAGTACAGGAGAAACTGAATTACAAAACCTCACAGTGAATGAATTTTCCAGAATGAAGCAGGCAGACACCACGGATTCAATGGAAAAACACATGGATGGACATCCTGGCACTTCCTGCCTTTGCATTTGGTAAGAAACAGCCCAGGCAATTCTAAGCAAACTCCATTTGCTTGACAGGGGAAGCACTTCAGCAGAGCAGACAGTGAAACACCTCGTTACCTGCTGGCTTTGCGATCTGCTGCATCCGCAGGGCTTTCTCCTGCTTGATTTCTTCCAAGCTTTTAATATGCATTTCTTCCAATCGCTTGATTTTACGCGGTGGCTCTTCCAGTTTCACGTTACCAGGCTCAGGTGGAGGGAAAATTCTCTTCTTCTTGCGCTTATCCTTAGATCTCTTCTCAGTAAGAACCTCTTCTCCTTTTTGCTTCTCTTCTTCCAGTTGTCTCTTCTTCCAGATCTCCCCTGCTGGCTTGGCACCCTTCTCTGTCATCATCAAGAAAGGAGAAGCATAAGGATTACAAGAAATTACAACGAGAGCTCTAGTTTCCAGATTTGTCATAATATTACAGAATATACGTGTTCCCAACAACAACGCTCCTGAGAAAGAATAAGCAGAAAGCCTAGAGAATCTGTGCAGCAAACACCGATGACCATTTACCTCTCCTTGGTGCTCTGTCAACCTCGATCTTCTTCCCCAGCCTTTCTACGAGGCTGCGCTTCAGCGGAAGGCCACTGACATCAGCTACAGAGAGAAAACAACAACATTCCTAAGATAATTCCTTTGGAGAAAGATTTTTACAAGTCAACCACAAACTTTGGTTTCTCCAAGTGTATGTTCTCAAATTCACCTTTCAGCTGCTACACTTGTGTGCCACTTGGAGTCATCACAGACCCACGACACACTTTCCTCCCTCCTGCTTCAGCAGTGCCCTCCCATTTACGTGGAGGCAGCCAAACAGCAGCTCACAAGCAGCCCTTACCTACAGAGGATTTCCGTTTTCCAGGTTTATCAGCAGTATTCAGTTGACTCACAGGCACCTCCCCTAAAACAAAGAAAAACAAAGTGCTTATTTGACAGAAACCAACAGAATTACTGTCTTGTGAGCCCATTTCCCACCCAAAACAAATACAACCAAAAGACACCACTTTGACAGCCCTGACACAAAATAATATTGCAACTGTAATGCACTCAGGGTAAGTCCCAATTGTAATTTCTCCATTCCACTTAGGAGCCACCAAATGGAAGCAAAGGTACTCATCATTACCCTGCTTTGCAGGCAGCATCACAGTGCTGACCAGTGTCCGCACATTCTCCTTCTTAGGCACACGAACAATCTGAGATTTGAGCCGATGAGCAGGAGCTCCTGAAGGTCCTTCTGATCCAAGTGTTTTTATTCCAGCATTCAAACTGTCATCTGGGAACACAGAGCAGGACATGAGACTGAGGGACAGAGGCACACGCTGAGGACCACAGCTCTGCAAACTGCCTCCTGCTCAGAAGCATGCAGAACAAACCCTGTCAGCTCTCCCCACAGCTAAGAGCACCATGGACCTGATGTCTGTCTGCTGCCCTCCTTTCATCCTTCTGGATATTAAAAGTAGGCTTTATCCCTTACTTTATCCCATCCATATGACATTAGATTCCTCTATCAGCAAATGTGGCTTTCACCACTGGTTGAAAAGATGCACATACAGGCACTTAAACTCCATGCTGTGGCCTCGTCTTGCTCTAATGATGTAAACAAAGGAGTTTACCTTCCTAATCTGAAAGGCACATGAAGTTACAAGGTAGGAACAAGATCATGGAAATAGCTGATTCCATTCAGCAACCCTATGTTCTGTTGTGTTTGTACAATGAATTGCTTTGGAGTTAATTGGCAAGTGCTTCTGATTAATCCTGGAATACCTTGTTTTGTATCAGCATCAGATTTTGTAGTGGAAATTATCTGCAATCCATGATGGTTTTCTTCAGCTGATTGCTGGACAGGTGTTTTTGTTTCTTCTCCCTCCTTAGAAAGCTGGTCTGTACAAGCAAAGAAAAAATCAGTCTCTTCAGTTATGCGGTAGGAATTCAATCAGATTATCCACTGCACAAAGATGGCAGGCAAGGCTGAAAACCCACACAGATAAATGCTGAGTCTCCACTTGCCCATCCAAATGGCTTCTCTGTGAACAAAGAAATCCCCCCCTACACAACATTCATCTCCCTGACACCCAGTAAAAGCTTAAATGCAGGAGAACAACCTGCAAGGCAAAGGCCACAGGAGCAGAGAGAAGCTGAGCATGCAAGATAAAACTGAGGTATCAGAAGCACACAAAGTTCAGCTCTGAACCTATCTATCAGCTCACAAGTGAACGTTACTTGGCGTTCTTTATGACACTATACCCACCTGTGAGTAATAGAGTTAATCTTTCGTACCTAAAAAAGACAAACTCACTTTGGCTTGGTGGAAAGAAAACCCCATTGAGGTAACGTCCCTTGGTGTGATGGAAGGCACAGTTGGATTTCTGGCAGCCTCCTGGCTGGTTCTCCCAGTAGCAGGAAATCATGCTGCGTTTTTTCTGAAGACAGAAAGGAAGAAGAGCTGATGATAACGTGGACCTAAGATCTGCAAAGGGAGACTGAGCTCCAGATGGTGCCAGTGAGCAGACTGCCACAAAGCAGCACTCAAACACCACTCTGAAGAGTGCGCAGGCTGGGAGCACCAGGCTCACTGAGCTTTCCTAGCATTCTGTGGGTGAGGACACCAGTTTAGAAGGGGTTAAACTAACACACCTTGCAGAATGCTTGTCTGATTGATGTGGTTCTTTAGCATCTGTTGATAGAACACTGTTGGTATCAACTACAAGAATATTCTGCTATGATATACCAATGCCATTGAGCTCTCTTCCCTCTGCTTCCTCCCCTATTCTTAACCGTAGGAACCATCATCATTTCAAAGCAAATGAACCTAATCTGCAAAAGCACATTCTGCCCACCTAAAGAAATGAGAAGTGGGTTTGGTGATAAACTCTGAGGAGCCAACACTCACAGTGATCTCCATGTGCCTGAACCTGCAGACATTCCTGAAGCAGCGGCCCTCCTTCCACAGCGTGCAGATGGTTTCATTGCCCAAAGCGGCTTCACAGTGCCTGAAGGGACAGTTGTCTCCCTGTAACCCAATGGAAACCAAGAGAGGAAAATGAAATAGTACAGCCTGAGAACTGGCCATGCTTTGAGCTCATTTTTAGCGAGTTGCTCTATTGTACAATGCAATTAGTTATGAAGTTTGCTGAAGACCAGTAATACTTCTACTTATTCTACCCATTCCTCTTAACTTCAGAACTGAAAGAAAGAAAAAATGAAGGAAAAAACCCAAGCAGACCTTTTTACAAGTGGAATAGAAGTAGAAATAGCAATCATTTCCTTTAATCGACATGCTGGACGAGCGCACAGAAGCGGTTCTGGTCTCGGGGATCTCTGTGCAGCTCTTCCTGTGCTTCTCAAAGAGCTGGCTCGTGCTTCCTTGGACTGAAAGTCTTCTACAGTCTTGATCAGTGAAATCTTCTTTTGAAAAGGAACCCTAAGCAAAACACCAAAAACCAGAAAAGGATGAGGAATGCCCACCCGTCTTCCCAGCTTTGTTCTCTTCATTCAATCAGTCTCTCAGGAGCAGTTGTTTCAAAACATTGCCCTCCTCAACACTGGTCAAACTCTAGTAACATCACCCTGACTCAGCACAGAGTCCCTGGGCTGCACGGCTGCAAGCCCTCCAATGGAGCCCCTCCTTCAACACCACGAGTGACAGCAGTGAGTAACCCCAACACATTTGTCTGACCGCTGCAGGTCTTCAAGCTCAACCACCTGGACAACCTCAGCAAATACAGTGATCTTCAAAGCTTTGCAGTTCACTTCTCCTATAGACCGAACCAACACTGAATCCGTGAATTAATTAATTATAACAGGTTAGGAAGAATATTCCTCCTCACTTTGCCTATGTCAAATTCTGTAAGTTGGAATTTCTGGTCTTCAAGGATTCTTCACCTTTGAAGAATCCACAAAAACCATCCTCCGTCTTTATTACCTGTACAGCAAAAGCATGCCAGTGCGTATCAATACACAAATCCACACACATGTGCCTGTATACTGTAACTCAGCACTGCATGGAGCTGCAGCACGTTCTGCTCAGCCACAACAAGGGTTTGGGTTGGTTCATTTTTTTTTTCTTTTCTGATGTAAAAATCAAATATTTTGATATTTTAGATTTGTTTTGTTGTTGTATTTTTTAAGGTACCAAATGCAGTAAAACCTGCAACCAGGCCAGACAGAAGATCAAATTCAAGTGATTCAGAACTCTTTCATTAAAGTGCTGCACATTTCTGAGCTAAGCATTTCCGATAGTCAATAAAGGTTGGAACCTTTTACTCACACAGACACTAGTGAATTTTCGAGGAATTTTTTTTTTTTTTTTTTTTTTTTTCAGGGAATTTCCCCAAATCTAAACTAAAGAGAGGAGAAGTCGGGTTCTCAAGTTAGTTGCTGGATTGACTGCATGACAAAGGGAACAAAAACAGCACTTAAGGACAAAGTTTCCTTCCCTCCTCCAGTACTGATAGAAATGCTGCCTTTTACCTTTAGTACCTTCACATCAGATTCCTCTCTGGCAGATTCCTATGCTTCTAACAACCTCAGTGCTGCCCTGCACAGACGCCGGGCACCAACTGTCACTGGACTCTGCACCATGGAACACGCACACAGCTCAGCACTTCTGTTTCCTCACAATTGGAAGGGTTCTGGAATCGGGAGCATGAAGCGGACTAGAAATACCTCACATCCCTCTGCTCCTTACGAGCCCTTCCATTTTAAAACAAGATAACCCCAGACACATCTGTTAGCACAGCAGCCCAAATGCTAACCAGAACACACAGTGTGTAACGCTGAAAGTACCAGTTTAATGCCGCACCACAAACCCTATATAGTGGTACAGGTGACCACCCCTATCAGATACCCATGACCTCCATGACTCCACTGCTGGTGCATGCAGGCACCACCTGCCCAATACCCAACATCTCCCCCCTCTTTATTATCTGCAGCCCCTGTAAAGGTTCCCCTGCATACTCCCTGTTACCCCAAAGGTGATTTGCACATTTAAGGCTATTCCGCAAATGAATCAATCATTAAACATATGCGAAAAACAATGAAACTGTCATAATAACATACCAAAGAGATGCAGCTGCAGTGACTACAAACCTGAAAGCACACAACAGCAATCTGCCTAAAAATTGTGAAATGCTGTATGGCAACACTTAGTCAACTTGTAGAGAACGGTGCATTCAAGTTCAAGATAACAGCACAGTACACAATGGAGTTACAACTTCTCCAAGTTCAATGTAACACTATTGTACAGAATCTTCGTGGCAATCCAGTTCTGTCCAGTGTGCATTATAATGTCACACTCCATAACCAAATAAGAAGACAAAAACATATTGGCTGTGCAGAATCGTTCTGAATGTCCACCACTGGGGGACTATCCAGGAACAAGGTCTCCCCCACTCACGAACTATCAGTCCGGCATGAAGGCTGGATTCCCAGTTCGGACCTTCAGGCACATTGGGAGCAACGCTGTCTCATGTACCGTTACCAGCAGCCGCTGACCAGTGCTGACGTCAAATCACTGGCTGCACTGGAGACATTAACCAAGGAGTTGTTGACCAAAACTGGTGCTGAGATGTTCAGATCCTCATGGTGCACAGGATGGCTCGTCGTTTGGTGCCGGCTTAACCCAACGTGCCGGCAGCCAGCAGGGCCCACTTGGGGTCCTGACACAGACGTGTTTCCTGCCCTTGACAAGGAGTGGCATAGGGTCTGGGAGCCATGGCCCTCCGTCGGGTCTGATCAGGACCTGACCTATTGGTGTCCATTTGGTCAGCTGATGGTCTCCCTTCCAATTCTCTCAGTTAACTTTCTAAGAGCACCAAAGGTGGGTAGCAGCTTCTGCGCCTCTTCGTCCCCTGCAAAAGCTCACAGAACTCCATGCTGGCTTTCTCTAATGCTGACCTACTCACACAGTGAGAAGCTCCGTCAGCCAGACCTCTCCGCATTATCCACATAATAAGCAGATTGAGGTCCTCATCACACACTCTGTGTCATTTCTTGTCAGCATGTCCTGTCCCATCCCTGGCTCTCCAGCAGGACTGTAATGCTGGGGTGAGCAACACTGGGCACTGTCAGTGTGTTTTTCTTGCAAGCATCTTCCAGGGAAATACGTGCAGGCGTTCCCCACTCTTGGCTGTATCTCTGCAGTGCTGGGTCCTGTGTGAGCCGAGCTCTCTGCCCCAGAAGCCAAGTCACTGCTGTGCAGAGCTCAGCCTCGGGGTGAATGTGCTCCTGAGTTTGTCCCAGTGCAAGGACAACCTTCTCATTGCCCTTTAGGAGCACCTCTGGTGCTGATGGGTGCTCTGCTCTCAGCAACCACTGGATACACGGCGCCAGACGCGTGTGTGCTTTGCCGCCTTGAGCTGTTTGCTCTGATCGCATCTCACCCTGGGGAGCCGGGATTTCCCTTTGGTCTCGGTGTCACTTCGAGACCAGTAGCAACACTAGGGGTCAGAGGAGAGCTGCTGAATGTGTGAGCAAAGCTGCTAATTGAGAAGGAGATCGCACGCGTGTGACTTTGAAACCCGAATTATTAATGAGCTTACCTTCACCCTCCTGACTAATGCAGACCTCATGCAGCCCTGGGCCTGCCCTTCTCCAGCCTCCTGCCTTGTTTTGCCTACTCATAGGAAAAGATTTAGCATAGCTCAGAGCCCCAGGCGGCGCTTGGAATGCCAGCAGGAAAGAGCTGCTGGTGTCCACATAGCTCAGGACTGCAGCAGTGGGGCTGCTGGACCTCAGTGTTCTGAACACTCTGATGTGGAAGTGATTGGCAGATGCTGTGGCCGGAGGGATGAGGTGCCTGCAGGGCATCCCTTGGAAGAAGGTTTGGTGAGGATGGATCCTCTGAGCCAGCATCGGGGACAGGGTGCTGGGTGCAAATGCCAGTGCTGCCCCCTGTCATCCTGTTGGTTTTAAAAGGAGTACAGCTCCGTTTCCAAACTTTGCCAACCACGGGCTGGCTGGCAGCTTGAAGGAACTGCCATGAAATTGGTCTAATGAAGCGTTCCTGGCAGAGCTTCAGGATGGAGAAAGTGCAGTTTGTCCTCAACTGAGCTGAGGTCCAATGAGCTGAGTTTCGTGGCTCAGAGCAGAGGCCGTGAGCATCACGTCTCACAGTCTGTGTCACCTGGGCAGAGCCGTTAGGCAGGGGCTGCTAGTGGGGAGATGCCAAGGTTTTCCATGAAGATGATTGCTCAGATATGCCTGAGTTCAGATGGAGGGGCCCATTGCCCTACCAGGAAGTGGAAGATGCTTGGGGGTGAGGCAGCTCGTGCTTTCCCATGCCTGTAGGACATTACAGTGCTGTGCCTTTCCACATACCTACCCCACCTTCTTTCTTTCGAATGCAGGGGGCATCATTAATCCAGTGGGTGGCAGCAGAATTCCAGGACAGCCCCACTGCAGTGCGTCTCTGTGGCAGAAGGACACACCAAGCCTGTGCTCTGCCTGGATGCCACTGATGAACTGCTTTTCACTGCCTAAAAAGGTATAGGTTGGACAAAACAGGTGTGGGGGCTGTTGGCTTTTTATGTGCTATTCTCATAGATCTCCCCAGGCTGGCGTGGGGAATTGGGGTGCATGGCAGGGATGGCTCCTTCTGGGCTGCTCCCCTGTCCCTGCCTTCTGATGTCCAGGTGCTGGAGCAGGCTGGCTCCATTGCCCTGGAGAGGAGCTGTGGGTGGTGGGAGGCAGCGCTTGGGAAGGAGTCGGTGCCTCCACGCCACGGAGGAACTCCCCAGCCCAACTCTCTCAGTCACGTTCTTCTTCCTACAGACCGGAGCTGTAAGATGTGGAACTTGGTGACGGGTCAGGAAATTGCTTCCCTCAAGGGTCACCCAAATAATGTTGTTTCCATCAAGTACTGCAGCCACACGGGGTTGGTGTTCACCGTGTCCACGTTGTACATCAAAGTGTGGGATATCCGGGACTCAGCGCGCTGCATCCGCACCCTGACGTATGTAGTGGGAAGAGTGGCTGTGGGGGACTGTGGGCAGCTCTGGCTTTGCAGAAGATGGTGTGAGGAACTCCTGGGGTCCAACAGGCTGGAAACAGAGCCCTGCTGTTTTAGGATCAGTGCCTACAGCTGTAGGAAACAGGAAGGCTTAGGGAGATCTTGGAATGGAATCTGTGGGGACCCTCTGCATCAAAGGCTCTAAGGAAAGGACCTGGAAGTGGTTTTCAGCCCTTCCTGGGGGTGGCCAAGAGCACCAGCAAGAAGGGATGGGGATTTTCTTTTTTGGTTCAACTAATATGCCACAGGAAGACAACCACATTAACCCAGCTGTATTTGTTGTTGTTGTTTATCTACAGCATGAAGCATTTCACTTGGAAAGTCTCTGCTGCCACTCATCGTACAACAGACTTAAAGCACAGCACTTGGCACCTAGCAGTGCTGTGAAGGGTTGGAAAGGCAGCGCATCATTGTGCTGAGGGCCAAGAGACGGTTCAGACAACAGAAGCATTTGTCCACATTTCTGACATGAAGGCTGTCGCCTCCCGATCCGGCGACAAATCAAGGCTGCTGTGTGAAAGTACCGTGCCTCCGCACATGGGATCAGACGGGACTCACACACAGTGTGTAACACCGAATGTACCAGCTTAATGCCACGCCACAAACCTACCCAATGCCCAACAGGGGGGACTAGTCAATGCTGCTCATCAGCCATCAACCCCGGATGCTGGAGAAGGCAGACCATGTTGTGGTGCCAGAGCATTACACCATGGCTGAGATGGGGACACCCACCGAACTGAGGACCCACTGTGGATCCTACAGCCGGCTGCTGCAGCACTGAGGACCACAGGGCAGCTGGAGTGGGATGCGATGGGACATGGGGAGCTGTGGCTGTCTCCGCTCCCCGCTGCAGGATGGGAAGAGTGGGATGCTCTGGGATTTGTATGGAATAAAGCGGAGATGTTTTGTAGAGGAGCAGGTTGGGATGTGGGGTGTGGGCAGCTCAGCCTCAGTGCATGGTTGGTTATGGAAGCTGGGTGTCTGCCCTCAGAATGTGGCTGTGGCAGCACTGTGGGTTATGGGGGGGAAGCACAGCTCAGCCCAATACTGGATGAACTTTCCAGTCACGTCTTCATGCCAAAGCGTTGCAGATAGCACAGGGAGTGCAAAGGGGAGGAGGAGAGCAGCAGTGTGAAATGGAGCAATGGGCAAAGAGTGTGGGGTGGGGGGAGGAGGGATGAGGAGAGGTCCCCTCATCCACCCCAACCCTGAGCACGGCACAGAGCAGAATGCAGGCAGGCTGAGCACAGAACAGCCCAACACTTTATTTCACAAGAAGCAGCACAGGAAAAGCATAACAGCATAGGAAGCAGAGGGAGATGTGAGAGGTAGAGGGGATGGGGCTGTGTTCATCACCGACCCCAAATGCTTGTGTGGCCAGTTGGCCCCTTGCAGGCTGAAGCACAGCACTCAGACGGTTTGGTTACTTCCTGTGTGAAGAAGAAGAGATGGTGTCCCATAGGGCCACGTTCACATCCCAAACCTCAGCTCCCTGCAGAGTCCCAGCCCAGCCCTGGTGCAGCACCACAAGGAGCACAAGGAGCACAGGGACCCCTACCAACCCCCAGCCCCACACCGCAGCTGTGCTCGAGTTGCTTGTTCCACCTTCCTGGCCTGTAAGGTAAGAAGAGCCATTGTCTCAGCCCAGTTTGTAGGAGGGAGGCAAGGTTCTTTGATATACGTATACCTGGTGCGGGAGTAAGAAACAACGGTTCAAACATTGGTCCGACCAGTTTATTACAAGACTTTATCAGGGAGATGGGGAAGGGGAGGACGGACGCTATTATGGTGTAGGGTGATGGGGAAGGGAATGCAGTAAAAATATGAAATAGAAGGAAGGAGTCTCTGTAGGAAGCAAGAGGGAGATATTCACCACCATGGATCCATCGAGGTTTGTAGTTCAGTCATTGGTCTTCAGTCGTGGTGGGTCGTCAGGCGTTGTTCTGTTAATGGTGACCACGATGACAATTTCCAATGGTAGCACCAACTTATTTATATGTCCAAAGTGGTCAAGTCAGCTCACTTTGGAGTGACAGCTCGAATCCAAAGTAGTTGAGTCAGCACTCCTTGGAATGGAAGCTTCTGGCTCTGGGATCTTAGCAGAAATTCCTTTGTTCCCATCTTCTGAGCCTTGCCAGCAGATAAGAGGGAGCAGGGATACCCATCCGCATCCTGTTTTTCACAGGGCACGATGGCTTCATTACCCAGATTTCCCACACCAAGCTGGAGCTATTTAGTCCCGGGCCAGATCTTCCGCTCATAAACAGTCCTGAGCACTCTTCTGGAGGCAAACAGCTCTGAAGGAAGGTGCTTTCAAATATTCAAATACCCAAAAAGTGATATTGATTGTCACACGGTAGCACCCATTACTTGCCACTTCAATAAATCATTGAGAGTCTTCTCACAAGAAACACCTCAGGAAGCAAGCTTGGAGCCAGAAAACAAGGAAGGACTCTCACAGCCATGACCCCCAGCCCTGTTCTTGCTGTGGGGCATGGAGCAGCTTTGAGCACCAGGAAGGGGAACCCTGGGAGAAAGCGGGGACCCCAATGCTGCCCTGGCACTGGGCAGAGGTGGGGGACAGCGCTGCCCTCATCACTCACTGGGCGCCGTGTTGTAGCCTTTCTCCTTCTTCCCTGCAGACAGAGAGATGCATCAGCACAGGTTCACATCACAGCCAGGCTGAGGGCTCCTGAGGGAGCCTCAAATCCCCCCACAGCCCCCACTGTCCTCCTACACCCCTCCACTTTTACCTGCATGGCGTCTGTAGATGATGAATCCAACGCCAGCCATGATGGCAATGGCCACAACGGCGACAACCACCCCCACCACGTTGGGCACCACGCTGGACTGTGACCGCTCTGGGGGAAGGCAGGGCTGTCAGCAGGGGAAGGGGCAGCCCAGAGCCCCCCAGCCCCACATCCCCTCACTCACCTCATGAGTAGAGGCTGGGCTGGGGCAGGCTGGCGTGCTCCACGCAGCACTGGTACTTGTCCCCGTGCGGGGCACGTACCTCCGACCAGAGCTGTTGTAGTGCACGAAGATTTCGCCATCCACGTACCCCACTTCAAAGAACCAGGGCTGCTCGGGGCCGGATTCCGTCATCCCTATTTCAAAGTACCGCATGGAGTGGAGCTCTGCGGGGTCGGAGCGCGGCGACCCCCCCTTTTTTATTAATTAGCAAGCTACTGCCTATAGAATAACAACACTACTTATATTAATAACATAACCATTATAACTCAATCAAGACCTCGATTGACAATCCTCTAGAAGTGAAAAAAGAGACAAGTCAAACACAGCATAACAACATTACTGTTAAACCTACTAAAAAGAACAAACTCGTTTGCTCTGCAACCTAAGTTTCTGCAACCTGGAAATAAATCCATGAGGGTCCCATTGTGTTCACATGTCACTAGTTAGGAAAAGTCTTCAACTTTCATATACTCTGATATATTGATTTTTAATGGCCACTAACTATTGTGCAACAAATGCTTTTAGGATGCTCATAACCATGCCTTTGAGCTAATAATTGATAATTGAACTTTATGAAGTTGCATGTCAGATAGAACCAGTTTTAGAGGACAAATGTGCTGGAGTATCACTAGGGGCATTATTACTTATTGACCCTTGAGAAACAGCAAACCGTGTTGGTGGTGGCTGCGACAGGCGGTGCCAGCAGGGCCTTCCCTGCTTCAAAGTGCACCTTTCCTCTCTCACCCATCACAGATTCTCTCCTGCATTCAGGGTCTGAAGGATTTCTTCCAGTTGTACACCATATCCGCATGGCCAGTGCGTGATACAGAGCCCAGGTGGAACAGCTGCCTGGAAAACAGAATAAACTATCAAATTTAGTTCTATTAGTATGCACTTTTGTCTCAAGTGATGCATGGTCATATTTTTAAAATCCCAATTAGTTGGGTGTAAGAGACGTATCCATTCTACAATACAGGGTCATCCCTTTGCCTGGGATTCCTTTCCAGGTTTTGTCTTTGCAAATTAAGAAAAGCTAATTAATAGGCTAATAACATCATGAGTGAGCAGTACTAACATACTAAAAGAGCTATTCCCATAGATTACAGCACTGATTACATCAAATCCTTTCTTTAACACACATTTGATCTATGGATAATGCCTAAAATTCTAATTCTTGAGACTGCATTGGTAACACTGAAAATCACACACTATGTCAAACCATTACTAATATTATTTATAACACCGCAAGTTACAAAGCAATTCCACTAGGAAAGAAACACACAAACACAGTTACTATAAAGGCTGGATGCTATTTTCTGCCTTGAGATGAGACCAACAACGTATTCTGGTGGTGTTAGTAACAACCGCACAAGATTAGAAGTGTCTAGTGTCATATGAGTATCCTCAGTGAAAATCCATTGAATGATTTGCTTAGAAGCTTCAGATCGTATCCCATAGTCAGTCACAGTCTTACCAGCCTGCTGTAACAATTTCCAATGATGCACTTCCCACCGAGCAGCTCCCTGCTGATCGTCTATCAGCGGGCAAGCGAGCTGAAACACAGCTTGACACGGTCCCTCCAATATCATGTCTCTAATGACTCCAGACCAACGCAAAGGTGGAGGATCGCTACGTGTGGGGGGGAATCGCATAGACAGGGGCTGTAAAGACATCGGTGAAACGCTCAAAGAGACTGATGCCTCCTTCGTACGCAGTTCTAAGTCCTGCAGCTCCTCAGTTAATGTTTTATTATGTTCCTCCAACGCTTTCTCATTCCCACCATTATCCGAGTCGCTTTCACTCTCAGGAGCTTCTTGCTGCTCTGCACACCCCTCAGCCCCCCCCCACCGCACCTTCCTCACCAGCCAAAACCGGATCTGCCAGAGACGTTGAAGAGGTGGAGGACGGGGGATTATTCGGGGCTTCTGCGGCAGCCCTGACTTGTGAGGCTGATGAGCAAACAGAGTACGAACCTCCTGGTAACAGGGAGTCAAGCTCTGACCTTGACTGAGCACTAGGTCCGGATAGAGCTTGTACCACAGCAGCAGCAATCTCCCACCCGGCTTGCATATTCTTCAATGTATTTATTTTGTATTCCTTATTTTTGGAGATAACAAAGTCCCACATATGGTCGACTATTTCTCGCCATTCGGCTACAGTGAACATCAGTGCCACCTCCTGAAGATGTCCATTCATATGAGCCCATTTTACCAGCTCGGATATGCATTTAGGAGATACCTGCTCCCCTCTCTTAGAGAGAATACATTTGAGCAGTTCCTCCACAGCTTCCCACAACATCGTGGCTTGCAGAGAACGGGATGGTACCCCGATGAGAGGTGAGTGCCAACCCCCCCCCCAGTTCTTTATTGCCCCCGCACCGCGCTGTTAGAGAGGGGAGGTTCTTTGTTCCTTCTCTCCCTGGGTTTGTTCCCGCTGTCACCGAGTGAGCTCTAGAGAGAACTCCGTGACACAAACTCATTGCAAAGTCTAAGCTAGAAGAAGTGTCACCTCAGTGTATCCCAGAAAAAGAACAGCGTTGAGATTTTAATTGGTTTTGGTTTTTTGTTTTATTGAGGGTGGGTTGTTTTTTGTTGTTTTTTTAGGGTTTTTTTGGGGTTTTTTTGTCTTTTTTTTGGGGGGGGGGTAGGGGGGTGCGAGGGGAAGGGAGAGGGAGGGGACAGTTGTTTGGTTGTTTTTCATATACAATAAAGCTATGCAGTTCTGCTGTCAGTCGCCTCAGAGAGTTCCCGAAGGAGCTCAACCACATTCTGCTCAACATCGAGTTGTTCCATTGAGTGGAACAATGGTAGTCTTGCAGATGGAGCAATGCAGGAATTCTGACAGGATCTCCAGGTGTATCCAGTTCATCATCTGAAAGCTCCGCAACCAAATTGGAAGGGACCAGTCCTCTTGTGCCATCTGTCAGCTCTCCCTGAAACCAGCCATTCTCACCCACATCTCCAAAGACATTACGCATTGTCCGGCAGTCAGAGGAAGCTCGTTTTCTGGGTCCTCATTAGGACCCTCAACAGGAATGTAGCTGTGTCGAGCTAAGAATCTTCAAACTGCTGGTGATACCTGTCCTGGAGAATGCAGGATGAAGGACAAAAGCTCTGCTCTCACATTCAGGGCCATCCTCTGACAGAAGGCAGCACTCAGGACTGTTCCCAAGGATCTCTTTCATGGCTTTGAGTTCAAGCTCCAGGTCTTCCAGATGACCTTGAAGACTTCTGGCCTCTTCAATGGCAGAATGGAACGGACTGGAGCTATTATGGAGATTCTTGTTTGACTGGGTCAGAGTCTGTCTCGTTGCCTTCCCCAGCTCCATCTGCTGCTTCTGCTGCTCTCTTTTCCCTCTTGCGCGCTCTGTGAGAATGAGTTTCACAAAGCACTACTCACTGACAGGAAATAAGGGGAAACTTGAAAGACTTTGCAACCTGAGTCCTGGCAGTGTACTGCCAGCGGCTGATTTGGCCGTCCAGGATCCTGGCACCACAAATGCTTCATTGCCAAATGCAGCAATAAGGTGTTCTGGGGAAAGGCCAACTCACAGGTAGTTTTTGAGCACCCATATCACAGTACCAACGGCCAGCACCAGCGCAGGCAGCAGCATCGCTGAGACCGTCACCGGAATGCGGCGCTTCCGCACAGATCTGTGAGCAGCAGCTTCTGTGCTTTTGCCTGTGTTCATCCCTGGAAGAAATGAGACAATGTCCCACGTTACCTTCAGCTGCGCTACAGATAATCTCTCAGTGTGCTTCATGGACCCAAGAGGTCATTTTGTCAGTGGGTGCCTCCGTCTCTGGTGCCGAAGCACCGGAGGACAAGAAGGATTGCTTCCACCTCTCGTTGGGTACGAAGAGGCTGCACAGGCACTACCCGTGTCCTCCTCTGGGCCGAGAGCTGGGGCTGTACTCTGGGGTCTGGGCTTGGTCTGTGGGGAGAGCTACAGAGCAGAATCCCTCATGCTTTTCCCGGCATGCGTGTCCTGAGCTCTCCTGTGGGACGCCCCCCAGGCTGAAGGTCAGGCTTCAGCCAGCACAGGGCACAGCCAGAGCCAGCCCAGGGGAGAAACACTCCTGCTTCTTTTACATGTGCTCTATGCTCACACGCTCAGGTCTGGCTGCTGACCTGGTGTGCAAGAGCTGGCAGCAAGAGCCTGCAGGCACGCAGTGACTCTGGTTTGTGACACCGTATGATCATGGGACAGAAATTACCTGGCATGCTGGTTGGTGCTGCCTGCATTCCTCTGTCCGGGATGGGCAGTGTGGGATATCCACCTTCCTGGAGTGCATCCGGGACCGGCAGTGTGGGATATCCACCTTCCTGGAGTGCATCCCGCTCACTTTGTTGGTCCGTTCCTTTAGAAAGAAAGCAGGGCAGTAGGAGTGGGATGTCACGTGCCCTCATCAAAAACTGAGCTTCTCCAATCCCGAGCTCAGGTAAAGTCCAGGCCCCCCACCCCCAAGTACACTGTGAGCCCCTCTGTTACCCAAAGGCATTTGGGCCCTCCCAGCTATTGGACAATGCTGACTCCCTCACACCTCTTGAGGAATCAGCTCCTGTGCAAGGCCCTCACATTCTGTGCTGTCACCAGCCCATCACAGCCAGGTAGCTGCAGGCTGAAATCCAAGCTCTAACACACAGTCCAAGCCTTCAGAATTAGCATCTCCACCTCATTTCCAGCATTAGCAAAGGCAGCCAACCCTGCTCGGGATGCTTCTCCTGCCTTGAACTTGCTCAGCTGCACGGAGGGCTTTGGATGAACAGAAGCACAGCGCTTGCCACTTGCTGCCATCTGGGTGCCAACGACTGCACAAAGCAGCTCTGACAAGTAATGGTTGTGCTGGGGGAGCAGCTGCCTCTGGGTCTTGGCTGGATGCAGACCATCTGGCAGCAGACCAGCTCTGGTGCTTGACAGCACCTGCAAGGTGATACATGGAACACGGCTGCAGCACGGCTCTGACCCATTCCTTCCTGCTGTGCAGGCTACAGCCTGCCCACACCTGCATATCACACCTCAGCTTCCCAGGTCCCACAGTGAACAGACTGAAGTATACCCACCACGCTCTGCCTTCTCCATTTCCTTCAGCAGTCGCTTCAGGAGACGGGATGAGCCCTGAGAGTATTTTCCTCGTTTGTATTCATCCTCTTCTCTTTCCGGACCTTAACAGAATGTATGAAGTTAAATATCACGTGCATGAAGTTTTGAAGATCAGCGGCGAGTCAGCCAAGTCAGTGAAGACAGAGTACTCACTGCTGGGATTCCAGCTGGGCTCCAGCACAGGAGGAAACCGATGACCGGGCAGGGCCCACACTGGGGGCACTTCTGCAACCAAAGACCCATGAAAAGTTTCAGTCACACACTACAGCATCAACTGAGTAGCAGAGCGTACAGGGGACTGTGCCATGAAATGGCACTGAAACGGGCAGCAAAAGCTCTCTAAAGAATTTCAAAGCTATGACGTACCTGCGCGATCCGACAGAGTTTCAGTTCCAGATCTCAGAGAGGAAGCTGGATCAACTCCTCTAGTCAAATCTGCAAATGAACACAGGACAAAGCAACTGCTACTGAGCATCCCTTCAGCCACAAGGTCGCAGGATGCAATTAAAGCCAGGGATTCCTTCACAACACTATTCTCTCCCTTCCGCACAGGGAAACAAGGGGCCTGGGAGAGCAGGAAGGATGCAGATAAGGAGTGAGACCTCACGGAAGTCATCAGGCAAGGAGGAGAATAGATGTTGTAAATACCAGAAGAGGAGTTGCATCCCCCTGATAAGAACAAGAGGGAGTCTGCATGCTAAACAACTATTGAATATGTATCAGAATTCCGAGAAATCATTGACTATGTATGAGATGTACCTATATCTGTGTCACGATTTTACAAGTCCATGTGCAAGTTTGGTGGAGCTATCCCCCTTGCACCCAGCACTGGAATAAACATACCTGCTTTATAACCCATCTATGTGTTATAGAGTTTGATTCCGCAAGTCACTTACACCCCATATTTTCCCTAACAGCCACACTGGGTTATCTGGATTCGTTACATTTATCCATTGTTGCTGGCAGATGTTTCTCTCTCTCTCTCTGTCTTTAATCCCCACACAGCCCATCTTCCCAACTGTGGGTTTCGGTTAGGAGGTATGCACCCATAGGGTCCATGCCCTACTTGTAGATATTTATCCTGCCCAGCCCCAGGTGCCAAATTTGAGGCAATAGTTGCACATCCCTAATAGGCACAGTAATATGAGCCTGGGTGGTTACAGTATCCCCTCCCTAGGTTTGAGCTTAGGCAAAAATAGTAACCCTTTTGGTTTAGACTGGGCTGTATAGGTACCAGGTCACACAGGGATGTAAGGAAGCTTGGTGTGGGTGGCGTTGTGCTGCTATACAAAATGTGATCACTGTGAGAATCCCCAAGTACCAATGGATACCCCTAAGGCCCATCTTTCCCCACAATTCACTCCTCTGCCTCACTCGTCAACTGGGTTGCAACCAGCTATCAGGGGTTTTTTTAGTTCTTCTCAGCAGCAGTAGTGTTCTTCAGGGGAAGCCTTTACCTGGAATACCCATTGGGCTTGTCGCATTGTGAGTTTCAGGTCGTCACTCCCGGGAGCTACCTCCCACTTCTCGTCACCGATGGGTCCTTTAACACGGCTGGCATGAGTCCATCCTCTCTCTGCGGTTCGAATAGCTGTTTCTGCAGTAAATAAAACAACATAGGGACCTTCCCCTTGTGGTGTTAGTGTAGCTTCTTTCCAAGTTTTTATTAGGACCCCATCCCCCGGCTGTATCCTATGGATTGCTATCTCCAATGGGGACTGCTGTGCAATCAGATCCTTCTTGTAGTTCCTTGCACCCACTCATTAATTGTATAAGATTTTAATTGATCATCTTGTAAATGGGGGTGACCAAGAGGTATTTCAAGATTATAGGGCATACCATACAGCATTTCAAAAGGTGAAATTCCCAGATCAGTTCTGGGCTTCACACATATATTTAACAGAGCTAACAGCAAGCATTTTATCCAAGATGTCTTAGTTCCTATCATTAATTTTCTAAGTTGTTTTTTAATTTCCCCATTCATTCGTTCTACTTTACCAGAGCTCTGAGGGTGCCAAGGAGTATGATATTCCCATTTAATCCTTAGAATTTTCATTGTGTCACGTGTAACCTTTGACACAAAATGAGCTCCCCTGTCAGAATCTATTGCTTCTCTAATTCCATATTGAGGAATTATATTTTCTAATAGTACCTTCACTACTGTTTGTGCTGTAGCCCTTGCCGTAGGGAATGCCTCAACATAGTTTGTAAGATGGTCTACAATCACTAATAAATATTTATATCTCCCAGTTTTAGGGAGTTCAGTAAAGTCCAACTGGATCCTTGCGAAGGGTCGATAAGCCAATTCTCGCCCTCCTGGGATTCTTTTTCTCATATTCTTTGCATTCACCCTCCAGCAAGTCATATGTCCATTAACAATCCCCTTTGCTATGTTATATACCCCTGTACACATAGAATTATTGGCAAACTGATCCACTAAGGCCTGAGTACCCCAATGTAACGTGGAACCTCCGTAACACCCTCATAGCTACTGATTTTGGGGTTTCCCTTCGTAACACGGCGCCTGGTGGCCGCTGTGCTCGGGAGAATAAAAGCAGCTCGGACCGCCCCGCCCGCACGGGACCCAAGCCGCCCGGCGACCCATCAGGACGGCCTGGACCCGGAAGCGGACCGGACCGGCGGCGGACCGGCGCCGCGGGGAGAGTGCGGGTAAAGGAGAGAGGGGAAGGTCGGGTCTGTGCTCCCGGCCCCCTGGCAGACGGGGCCGTGGGTTCAGGTGGGGTTATGTAGGGCGGTGGTGACACTGGGACTTCTAAATCCCTTCTCCTCCCGCCCTCCTTTTTCTTTTAGGTGATATAAATGCCTCCTCGGCTCTGAGGCTATCCAGAGGTGGGCAGACTCACTTTCCTCTGAACTAAAAGACTCCTTAGCATTTACACAGAGGATAAGGGCCTGACATACCCAGTCCTTAGAGGAGCCAAAAAGGGGCCAACATACACTCTCCCCTTTTATGGCCTTATTGCCCCATACTTCTACACAATAATGAATCATTTTAACTTTACTTTTTCCCCGCCTAGAAGGGGAATCATTCCAATTCTTAATCATGAGTCCCAATGGACTGTCTGGGGAATACAGGGTATACCTATAACCTCACCACTAGTTCCCCCACCCATGGGACCAGAAGGCTTACTCTTCTTCTGTCCCATCTTCCTGCAGCACCTTCACACACACACACACACACACACACACACACACACACACACACACTCACGCACACACACACGCACATACCTACGCACGCACACACACACACACGCACACACACACGCGCGCGCACACACGCACACGCACACACGCACACACGCGCACACACACGCACATGCACACACACATGCACACGCACACACACACGCACATATGCACACACGCGCACACACGCACACGCGCACACACACATGCACGCACACACACGCGCACATGAACACACACACGAACACGCACACACGCACACACACACACGCACACACACGCACGCACACTCACACACACACACACACTCACGAACACACATGCACGCACGCATACACATGCACGCACGCACACGCACACGCACACACACACATGCACGCACACACACGCACGCACTCACGCACACACACGCACATGCACACGCACACACGCTCACACACACGCACATGCACACACACACGCACACACACACATATACACGCACACACACACACGCACACACACGCACACGCCCACACACACGCACATGCACACAGACCCACACACGCACACGCACACACACACACACCTGCACGCACGCACACACACGCACGCACTCACACACACACACGCTCACACACACGCACACACGCTCACACACACACGCTCACACACACGCACGCACACACACGCTCACACACACACACACGCACACACGCACACACACACACACGCACACACACACGCTCACACACACGCACACACACGCACACACACGCTCACACACACACACGCACACACACACACACACACGCACACACGCTCACACACACACGCTCACACACACACGCACACGCACACACGCACACGCACACACACACGCACACACACACACGCTCACACACACGCACACACACGCACACACACACACACACGCACACACACACGCTCACACACACACACACGCACACACACACACGCACACACACACGCACACACACGCACACACACACGCACACACACACACGCTCACACACACACACGCTTCCCCCTTTTCGTGGCCCGGTCTCTCGCGGGATGTGGGAACCGCACTACCGACGGGTCCGCACTCGCTTCGCCCGCAATTGGACGTCTCAGTCGTTGTGCCCCGGGGAACCCAACCCAACCGAACGGCTTCACCGGCCTATACTTACCCACCCCGTGGGTCTTCGTTCGGCCTTCGTGCACAAAGATTACTAGGGGTTAACCGGTTTGCTTGTGCCCTTATTTTAGGTTCGTCGGTGAAGGGTTTGAGGAGCAGTTTCCCCGTCGCCAGGTGCCTTCGTTCCCCGTCCCGAGCTCGTCCAATCCGGAGCCGGTGGGGGCGGAGCGGCGTAACCAGGAGCGGGGAGGGCAGGAGCCGCGAAAAAAAAAGCGAGAAAGCGGGAGCCGAGGGGCGGTTACAAAACCCGGCAGCCCGCTCGACCCCGGTCCCGCACAGCCCCCACCCCCAGCAACATCCCCCCAAACATTGACAAACTGTGACACCCCACACAATGAACAAACGTTTACAAACTGTGACACCCCACACAATGAACAAACGTTTACAAACTTCTTACAATGGGACCCCAAAGGGGCCCATCAGCCCCCGCCGGGCCCCCCCCGTGCCCCCATGAGGTGCCCCCCACCCAACGCTCCCCCGGTGCCAGCCCCACCCCACAGCAGCACCACCGACCCCACACGGCAGCAGCCCCAGACGCCGCCGCCCCACAGGGCAGACGAGGAGGGTCCAATGGGGGGCGATAAAGGGGGGGTCGGGGGATAAAGGAGGTGGGGGACAGGGCTGGGGGGGGAATGGAGCACGGACGGCAACGGGAGCACGGCCCTATAGGGGAGCATGGACGGCTATGGAAGCATGGCCCTATAAGGGATCACAGCCCTATATGGGATCAGGGCCCTATAGAGGAGCACGGCCCCATAAGGGAGCATGGCCCTATAGGGGAGCACGGCCCTATAAGGGAGCACAGCCCTATATGGGATCAGGGCCCTATGAGGGATCACGGCCCTATATGGGAGCCGTGGTGCGACTCCATGGGGCTGCCGGCCCTGCTGAGGGCTCTGCTGCGGGAACGGAACCATAGGACCGGACCGAACGGAACGGACCAAACTGGGACAGGACAGAACGGAACGGACCGAGCCGGGACGGGACAGAACCGAGCGGACCAAACCGGGACGGCAGGTATGGGAATGGGGGGGGGGGCCAACGGCAGGAGGGGGCAATGTGACCGGGGGGTCACCTGGGGTCAGTGTCACTGGGGTCGCCATCATGGGGGTGTCACCGTATTGGGGGGGGTCACCTGGGGTCACCATTACTGGGGTCACTGTCATGGGGGGGGGGGGTCGCCATAATGGGGGGGTCAACATAATGGGGGTCAACTGGGGTCATTGCCACTGGGGTCACCATATTGGGGGGGGTGTCCCCATCCCTGGTCGCCATTTGCCATGTTCCATCATGTCTGTGTGTGTCCCCAGGTGTGTCGGTGTCACCACGGCTCAGCACAGCATCAGCAGGACCTCCCTTATCAGCAGGACCCCCCCCATCCCCCCATCCCCCCTTATCACCATGTCCCCCCCTATCACCACCAAGGCCCTCCTTCTCACTATCACGACCCACTATCGCACCACCACAGCGCCCCCTGTCGGCCCGCCCCCCCTTATCAGCCCGCCCCCGTTTCCCGTCCCCGTTCTGCCCGTTCTGCCGCCGTAACGGGGAGTCCCGCGCGGTGTGGAGCAGCCACGCTCTGAAGGACGCGCGTGGCCGCGTGCTGTGCCCCATCCTGCGGCGCTACGTGTGTCCGCAGTGCGGCGCCACGCGGGACAACGCGCACACCAGGAGGTTCTGCCCGCTCACCCCGGCGTCATATCGCTCTGTGTATGCACCGAGAGCACGGGGACACGGGGACGGCGGTGACTGATAGCAGGTAATGGGGTATGGGGTTATAGGGGCTATTAGGTGATGGGCTTGTGGGTTATGGGGTTATGGGGTTATTTATGGGGTTATGGGGTTATTTATGGGGTTATGGGGTTATTTATGGGGTTATAGGGGTATGGGGTTATTGGGGTTTGGGGTTGTGGGGTTATGGGGGTTATAAGGGGTTATGGGCTATAGGGGTTATGGGGTTGGCCCCCACATATTGTACTGTGTGTGTCGGGGCAGTTGTGGTGGTGATGATGTTAATTAAAGCCGTAATTACTAATTACTATTACTAATAACGCACTCTGTGTCATCCCCAGGCTGTGCTGAGCGCAACGTGGGACAGAAGGCAGCAGCTGGGCACCAACTGTGCACCATCATTAGTGCACTATCACTTGTGCACCATCATTTGTACACCATCAGCTTTGCACCACCGCTCGTGCACCATCATCTTTACACCATCACTTTACATCACCACTTTACACCTTCAGTTGTGCATCATCACTTGTGCACCATACCTTTGCACCATCACTTTGCACCACTACTTTGTACCATCATTTGTACACCATCACTTGTGCACCATCACTTTGCAGCATCCCTTTGCACCTTCAGTTGTGCACCACCACTTTGCACCATCACTTGTGCACCATCAGCTTTACACCCCCACTCTGCACCAGGAGCAGAGCTCAGCAGCTGTTCCCTGTTGTGTTGTTGTGTTATTGTGTAGTTGTGTTGTTCCAGCCCTGCTCACACTCGTGTGTTTATTGCACCATTATGGGCTTTTTTCCCCCAATAAAGCCCCACTCACAGCTGCAGCTTCATCCTGGCTCGTACCCCTCCATCTTCCTCCTCCTCCTCCTGCTGTTGTTCACCCCCCGGCTCCGCTCACGACGCAGCCGCAGCAGCGACACCAGGGCACGATGGGCGCTCATCACACGGCGGCTGTAGGATAATGGGAACCCATAGGGGATAATGAGACCCCATAGAGACCAATGAGACCCCATAGGGGGCAATGAGAGTCCCCATAAGGGACAGTGAGACCCCATAGGGGATAGTGAGACCCCTATAGGGCACGATGGGCGCTCATCACACGGCGGCTGCAGGGACAATGAGACCCCATAGAGACCAATGAGACCCCATAGGGGATAATAAGAGCCCATAGGGGATAGTGAGACCCCACAGGGGACAGTGAGACCACACAGGGGACAGTGAGACCCCATAGGGGACAGTGAGACCCCATAAGTGCCAATGGGACCCTAACCCTAACCCCATCCCCAGCACTCACTTGAGGTTGGAGAGCTCGAGGATCAGCCCCCCCAGCACCGCTGACGCATCCTCACGTGGTGCCACCTCCTTCCTGGGGGTCAAAGGGGGTGAAAATGGCACCAATCCGGGGCTTTTTAAGCCCAAAATGAGCTCTGGGTTCTGGTGGGGGGAGGGGGGTCCGACCTGGGGGTGCAGCTGGGTGAGGCCGGGTCCCCATCGGCGTCCACAGGGCACAGAGGGGCTGCAGGCTGGGAGGGGGTGGGTGGCTGGGGGGGAAATGGGGTGAAATGGGGGCAACTGGGGCAACAGGGGATGAACTGGGGGGAACTGGGATGAACTGGGGTGAATGGGGGTGAATGGGGGGAAATTGGGGAGGATTGGGGGATCTGAGGGTGACTTAGGGGGGGACTGGGATGAATTTGGGTGATTTGGGGGTGAATGGCGGAGAACTGGGGTTAACTGGGGTAAGTTGGAGTGATTTGGGGTGAACTGGGGTAAATTGGGACAATCTAGAGTGGAATGGGGGGTAAACTGGGGTGAACTGGAGCTCTATGGGGTGAAGTGGGGCGCTATGGGGCTGTTCCCTATGGGTTCTCATAGTACTCTGGCATTACCTGCAGCAGCTCAGTGTACCCCCTGGCACCCCACTGTGCTCCGGTGCTGAGACGTGGGGCAGCCCCACAGTGCCAGCCCCATAGCGCTCCTCATGCTCTGCCCCACAAGTGGGCTCCGCTTTGGCTGCCCACTCCCCCTCCAATGGCTCTTTGGTGGCCTCAATGCATTCTGTGCCCCCATCGGTGTCACTATGGGGCTGTGGGGTGCTATGGGGCTGTAGGTCCCCCATATCAGGGCTGTTCTGGTCCTCCTGCTGCTCGCAGCCATCCATCCCATCCTGGAACAACCCCCCCCATAACCTGTGTGTTCCCTGCCCCATAGCCATGGGGAGCTGTGGGGTGACGCTGGGGGGGCAGAGGCCCTGTCCTACCTGTGCCAATGGGGCCGCTGTGGGGCTGAGCTCCTCCATCACGCTGAGCTGTGGGGCAGCTGCTGGGCCTCCGTTATCAGAGCGGCTGGGAACCAAACAGACCCCAAACCCCATCAGCTGGGGGGCACCAGGACCCATTGCTGGCCCCAGGCCCCATTCCTACCCCCAAGCCCCATTTCTGCCCCCATTTCCACCTCCAGCCCCCCCTCTGCCCCCCACCCTCCCATTTCCCCCCATTACCTCTCTGTTCCATCTCCATGCACTGAGTCCATCCCTCCGCCATTGTCCAGAGCGTCGCCTCCAATCATGGCCCCCATACTGATGTCCTCCATATTGGTGTCCCCCCCATTTATGTCTCCCCCATTGCTGTCCCCCATATTGCTGTCTCCCCCCTTGGTGTCCCCCATATTAGTGTCCCCTCCACTTACATACCCCTCATTGCTGCCCCCTCTATTGGTGTCCCCCCCATTTCTGTCCCTCTCCTTGATGTCCCCTCCATTGATGTCCCCCTCATTGGTGTCCCTCATATTGCTGCCCCCTCCATTGGTTTCCTCTTCCTCGGTGCCCCCCATATTAGTATCCCCCCCCTTGGTGTCCCCTCTATTGATGTCCTCCCCCTTGGTATCCACTCCATTAGTGTCTGCCATATTGGTGTCCACCATACTGGTGTCCCCTCCCTTGCTGTCCCTCCCCTTGGTGTCCCTGTCCCCTCCATTTTTGTCCCCTCCATTGGTGTCCACCATATTGGTGTCCGCCATATTGGCGTTTGCCATATTGGTGTCCCCCCCCTTGGTGTCCCCTCTATTGTTGTCCTCCCCATTGGTGCCCCATCCAATCATGTCCCCCCCCTTGCTGTCCGCCATATTGGTGTCCCCTCCATTGTTTCCCCCCTCATTGGTGTCCCCTCTATTAGTATACCCTCCATTGATGTCCCCCCCCTTGCTGTCCCCCATATTAGTGTCCCCCCCATTAGTGTCCTCCATATTGCTGTCCACCATATTGCTGTCCCCCATATTGCTGTCCCCTCTATTAGTGTCCCCTCCATTTGTGCCCCCTCCATTGATGTCCCCCCCCTTGCTGTCCACCATATTGTTGTCCCCACTATAGTCGTCCCCCCCCTTGTTGTCTCCCCTCAGTCCTGCCCTGACTTTGACATTGGGGCCATCATGGGGGTCAACACCTGCAAGAGGAACAGCAGCTGCTTGGACGCCATTTTGTGGCCATTTTGAGGCCCTTTAGAAACCATTTTGTGACCATTTGGTGGCCATTTTGAGGCCATTTTGCGGCTGCTTGGAGGCCATTTGGTGGCCATTTTGAGACCGCTTGGAGGCCCATTGGAGGACATTTTGAGACCATTTTAAGCCCATTTCTTGGCCATTTTGAGGCCATTTTAAGTCATTACCTGTCACCTGGCTGCTCCTCCTTTTGCCCATGGCGCCGCTCACCTGAGGGGAACACACGCCCATTGAGCATTATTTCCTCACTATTTCCCCTCAAATCCCCCCTGGCCGCCCGGTCTCTCTCACTCCACGTCCCAGAATAACACCGTTATCCCGCTATAACGAGGCCCAATGGCGCCCATCCCGCCCCAAGGCCCTTCCCGGCCCCGCCGCCATTTTGCTTCACCTCAGCTCCCGCCCAACGCCTTCCCGCCTTTTTCACACCGCGCGCTCTGCGCCTGCGCCGCGCGGGGGACGCTGGGAGTTGCAGTCCCCGGAGAGACGTATCGCGGCGCAGCGCGGGGGACACTGGGAGTTGCAGTTCGCGGCGCGCCGTAAAGCGCAGCGGGGTGCGGCGCTTTTGCGACAGCGTCGCCGTAAAGTGCGGAGGTGTTGGCAGCCCCGTAGGAGGAAGCGGTGAGTGGGGACAGACCGGGACCGGGGGGGTCCGAGGGGGGGGGATCGAACGGCGGGGTCCAATAGGGGGGGGATAGACCGGGGGGGTCCAATGGGGGGGATCTAATGGTGTGGGGGTCCGATGGGGGGGGTTCAGTGGGGGGGGGGGGGGGGTGTACAACGGGGGGATCCAATAGAGGGCGGGGGATTCAATGGGGGGGGGGATACAATGGGGGGGGATCTAATGTGGGGGGGGGTCCGATGGGGGGTGTACAACCGGGGGGGGTCTGTGCTCTGTCTCAGGCATACAAGCCTGTTGGAAGGAGTGCATTGAGGCTGCAGCGCCCAGATAATAAACCTGAGTTTGCTGTCACCAGCAACCAAGCTTACGGTTAATTTCTGAAACAAGATTAGTGATAGTATTTCCAGGCAGCTGGCACAGAAGCTTCTTGGATTACAGTGCTGACAACACACATTCACCAGAGCCAGCAATTACAAAAAAATTTCCCACTCCCACCAGAACTTGAAGGACAGAGACCAATTTAGGTTTCTTCACTCTCACGAAGGGGAGTAAGTAAGAAGGTTCACTCAGTAATTCAACCTTACAGAGGCTACTTAGTAATTCTGTGAATTTATGGAATTATAAAATGATGGATAAAAATCAGAAGTATTTTGTATTTAAATATATGTATACATTATACAGTTATTCTAATGCGACATCAAATGATTACCATTTTGCCCACAGATGTGAGAACTGTTAAGAGAAAATATACTTGCTTTTAACCACTGTAGATCACCCATGGCACATACCTAAGGACAACATAACAGCTGAAAGCAGTAACTGGGAGAAACACTATACAAAGTATACAGATTGGGCTGCACGTGCGTCAAGTGATTTATTAACACAACGAGGTTGGGGGGGAAGAAGAATTAAGTTTGATACCTGTTGTCTTCGTTTCTCCTCTTCAATAACAGCTTTGGCTTCTGCCTCTTTTATCTGTCCAGACATACAAAGTGATAAGTAACTGTTGTAAAAGCAGGTAAAACTATTATCTTACAGAGCCATAATTTATAGAACAGTTCTCAGAAAAGCGAGCAAAACCTTCACCAAGTGAGCTGTGAGCTTACTCAGATTCTAAAACATTCTGTGAAAAACCTCTATCAATTCATGTTTGAAAAACACGGAACATTAGAGACGCTACCATGTTATAAAACTAAACTTCTGACTAACTGGAAAATTCAAATGACAAATATAAAACCTGGGGAAAATATAAATATATATATTCATTAATACCAGGGAAAAATTCCTTAATAAAGTCACTCTAAGCTTTCAGTAACTCAGTCCTCAATTCAGCACACTGTACACTGATGGGTAAATCCTTATATATGTATGTAATTTACACTCACACGCTTCATTCCAAGTAGTTAAATATGCCCTGACTGCTAGAGCAAAAGGAAATCTCCACTTTTGTACCAAATGACATATTGGATAATGCATACTCATATTGTTCTACTGCTCTTGTTGTAATGGAAACTGTCAATGCAATTACATTTGCTTCACCATCAGAAAGTTTTATGAAAAATAAAACCTGGAACTGCAACTGATCACTCTACAGAACTGTTACATAGCATTCAAGACAGCAAATTAAATGCCAGAAACTTAAAGGAAAAAGAATGGCACAGAAAATATTAAAACATAAACATACAATGCATCTGAATCACAGTTCCTGCATTATTTTCATCCTACAATAACTAAAGAATGCAACGCCTAACATACATAAAGAACAATGGCATGGACTGGGTCCTGAATCACAGAATGGCCTGGGTTGAAAAGGACCACAATAACCATGGAGTTTCAACCCCACTGCTGTATGCAGTGTCGCCAACCACCAGACCAGGCTGCCCAGAGCCACATCCAGCCTGGCCTTGAATGCCTCCAGGAATGGAACAACCACAACCTCTCTGGGCAACCTGTTCCAGCACATCAGCACCCTCTGTGTAAAAAACTTCCTTCTAATATCTATCCTAACCCCCCCCTTCTTGTGCTGGTGGCCCCAGGCCTGGATGCAGTACTCCAGATGGGGCCTCACAAGAGCCAAGTAGAGGGCATCTCGCTCTCCTTCCTGGCCACCCCTTTTTAAATGCAGCCCAGAACACAGTTGGCCTTCTGTGCTGCAAGCACACACTGCTGGCTCATGTCCAGCTTCTCGTTCACCAGGACCCCCAAGTCCCTCTCCACAGGTCATCTCTCAAAGAGATCTTCCCCCAGTTTGTACAAATATCTGGGATCGTCCCAACCCGAGTGCAGCACCCTGTACTTGGCCTTATTGAACCTCATTAGGTTTCCATGGGCCCACTTCTCCAGCCTGTCCAGGTCCCTCTGGATGGCTTCCCTTCCTTCCAATGTATCGACAGCACCACTCAGTTTGGTGACATCTGCAAACTTGCTGAGGGTGCACTCGATGCCACTGTCTGTCATTGATGAAGATGTTGAAGAGCACCTGTCTCAAGACCAACCCCTAAGGGACACCACTTGCGACCAGCCTCCACCCAGACACAGAACCGTTGATCATAACCTTTTGGCTGCATCCAGCCAACCAATTCCTAATCCACCAAACAGCCTATGTACCTGCAGAAGCCCTTCTTGTTATCTTTCACTCCCCTTGCCAAGTTCAGCTCCATCTGTGCCTTGACTTTCCTAATCCTGTCTCTTCACACATGGACAACAGCTCTGTATTCCTCCCAGGCTATACAACACTGCTTCCACTTTCTGAACATTTCCCTCTTTTCCCTCAAGTTTAAGCTGCAGGTCCTTGCACATCCATGATAGCTGCCTGCCTTCCCTGCTTGACTTCTTCTGCAGGGGGATGGAGAGCCGCTGTGCTTTCAGAAGGGTGTCCTTAAAGAGCTGCCAGCTCTGTTCTATACCCCTGCCCTTAAAGTCGGTTTCCCAGGGGAAGCTGCTAAGAGATGTTTAACTTGGATTCATCAGGTAAAAAGCAGGTGATTGACAGGACACACAATCCTGAAGACAGTGAAAGTGCCAAATAGTATTTTTCATTACACAAAAAGGCATATAGATGCAGCAAAGCCATCAAACATTAAGACACCAGCTCTATCTCTGAAATTCCCTCAGTCAGGCATCACTACAGTGACGGCAGTACCAGTGTGCTGGGTCAGTGTATGCGTATCTGCTGCTTGTACATGTTTCTTGGACCTCCAACTCTGCAGCCACTTAACACTACCTTAGTAAAATTAGATCTCAGAGTAATAGAATGCCCTAAGATGTAATGATACAATTGACAACTTGAAGTTAAAAACCATCTTGATCTCAATAATCAGTCTATATATGTACATATATATATTTATGTATCACATTTGGCACAGTAAAAATGGTAATTAACTAAGTAAGGTATGCACAGATGGAATTTGTTCCTACAAACTTAAGAGCTGTTGAAGACTAAGCAGAAGGCACACCAGCTCGTGCTTAAGAACACCGCAGCTCAAAGAGCGTGCTCTGTGCAAGCAGTTACATTTGTGGATTTTCAGATTATTTTTTTTTTAAATTGTTAAACCATATATGAAATATCACTAACAATTTCATTTCACCTAGATAATGTCAGAGTGTCTCATCAGAAAAACACACAAAGGTCTTTTTAGTCATGAATACCTGAAATAGGAAAGTTTGGTTTGCAAAAACTGCAGCCCTATCCCTGCTGGTATTTCACTGCCATCTAATGGCAGAACATCAGTTCCAAAAGAGAAATCGGCCAGTGAACACAGAATGTAGCTTCTTTTGTACGCTGCTGTTGTCATATTTGTGTAAGATTCCTGCACACGTTTGTGCGGAACTTCCTATGCTCACAGGAACCTGTAGTCATTTGCTTGATGCATTAGATTATTTTCCCAGTTGAATTCAATGGTACAGATAAAAAATAGGAAATATTATCTGCTGAAGTGAAACTGCAGCTGATGCTGCACCCCACTGAAATGTGCTCCTTTGTTGATGCAGACTTCTATGAATTCACCCCCCTTCAATGCACTCCATGCCCAATAAACTCACTTCCATACTTCACTAGAATGATTTGTTACTGCTGGTTTTTCTAGAAGTATATTCCAAGAGTCTTGGTGTTCAAGCTGATTGCAAAGGTGTAGAATTTGATTTACAGAGTACGTCTTAGAACTTGCCTGACAATCCTGAAATTCTGAGCAGAAACAGACAGATGTAGCTTTTACAGAACGAGGTTTTGGGTTGAATATTTAAATTATATATATCAGTATATTACATATACTACTAAGTTGATAAAAGTTAACCAGCTCATGCACCACTTCCTCATGTTTCCATAAAAGGCCTAGAAAAACAATGTGGATATTCTGTCTCTTTAGGTGAGATTATGCAGCAGTTTCTTTACTTCAAACAAAATTATTGGAGAGCATCCATGTTTACAATGGGCTGAAAAGCACATGCAGTTGCTGAAAGCTCTCTGTAATTGTGGCAGTCACCTAATACTGTGTGACAGGAACACACAAGATAACACTTTGCTAACCTTTAAAGTAAAAGTAAGGCCTAAATGAAGTGCTTCTATAGCTCTCACTAGCAGTAATGATTTTATTATCATTGATTAGCACTTCTTGGCTGAAGAGGAAATCTCCAGTTCCAATGTACATTAAAAATAAAGAGGTAATAGAGCATTACCTTAAAACAGTGTTTCATCAAGTGAGTTGACACTATCTACAAGTAGTGCAATTCTCAGCAATAAGCCAGATTCAATAGTCCAAAAATTAAATGTGCAATTAAACTGTACGCTGAGTTACACTGCATTTCTTGCTATTACTGTCTTGAAAAAATAACGATCTGCCTGTTTTTTCCAACTTTTCTCAAGGCAATGAAGATAACATAACTAAAATGGATACACCACCTCAGACGCCTTCCGTTTCATTTCCTTGCATAACGCATCACACTCCAGTGAAACTTGGCCTTCTTGTATCTTGCTGCACTGTACTTCCTGTTAAGTATAAATTGAATTGGTTGTAATTCATTTCCCTATATAAAAATTTAATTATAACGTTCATTTTGTTGGGAAAATTGTAAAACAATTTTATTCGGTATATTTACAGAATGAAGCTAATAAATAAATATTATTTGAAACTGTAACTGTATTCAAGCATCCTTTTCTATTTTCCTTCTTTCTGATAAGCTAAACTGAATCAAGAATAAATCAAGTGGTTCAGTTTAATTTTTCTTGTCTTTTTTTTTCACTTATTTATTTAAGACAAAGCAATATAACCTTGTGAACTGTTACAAAAGATACCATGCAAAGTAGCTAATAAGTAACTCTTCTGAAACTTCGTATCAATTCTCTAAACTGGCTGAAACTACAGGGCAAGGTCTGGTCATGGGAAGATCTCCCCTGCTTCCTTCTCCTTCCTCCCCCTTACATTGAAGGCCAAAACAAACAAACAAACAAACAAACAACAACAACAACAGGAAAAAAAAACCAAAAAAAACCACCAACAAAACCAAAACAGAATACCAGCACAGAGAGAAAGTTATAATCTTATAATCTATACTACTAGCCTATGAAGAATTTTGTCAGGAAAGCACAGTAACATAGCCAGAAGCTATTCTGGTTTTCATGCTTTCTGACAATATGCAGAACAATTTTCATAGCATACAGCAAAATCCAAAAACTAACTTCTTCAGAGCAATTCCAGCACGCTAAGATAAACCACCTGCCTAGATGGTTAAGAATATGGTCCACTACAAGTTGTGGGTTACAAATTCAAGTGGTTTATACGACCTTGCATGTTTACATGCATAGCCTCATGATGCAACATTTAACTTCAACACCAGAAAAGGAAGAAAAAATCCTCCTGTTTTGCACTCAAATTATGAGCTCCTACATTTGATATTAATTGTGATGGTTCAGATGAGGCATATTTACAGAGCAGCTTGGAATACGTGTCCTGTCAACTCCCAACCTCACCAGTTGTATACACAGACAGAAGACTGGTAGAGGAGAATTCAACTGCAAATATAAGGTACTCAATTCTGTTTCTCCTTATCTTCAAGATCACAGGCTGCAGGCACAAAAGACTAAATATACAGGTACACTATCCTATCCAAGCTAAGAAAGAAGTACACTATCTGCTGTAAGAATGCAGCTCCAAGCAAATATGCATAAGGACCTTCTGGAATCAAAGATATCCTAATTACAATCTCAGACAAGGGCAGATGCATAAAGCAAACGTTAAAAGACATAATCTTTCACACTACAGAAACGAGTCATATTTCTGCAGTCAGATTAGCTGCAACTAATACACAGTCCAATTATCAGTGGCTTATTGGTTCTACCATCATTTACCCTCTACACTGTAGCTCTCTGTACAAAAGAGAGCATGGATTTGGGGCTTGACCTGGAAACAGTGAGATGATATTTAAGGTGGGGATAGTGTTTTCTTCTCTTTCTGAAGGGAAACACCATTTCACTAGGAATCAGAAGGATCACTTCGTGGCTATTTAAATAAGTGGGCTGTCATCATATAAGAATTAATTTTTATTAATTATATAATTAACTCATAACAACCTTTCCACCTTATTAAAATCAAATTTACAAGATTGAGGGGGGGAAAAAAAGTAACCGTCATCATATTTAAGGACCATAAAACTTTCAGAATAGCAGATCTGGAATGTTCCATTTCAGGCCACTGTAAAAGTGAAAAGTGAGCATCCTAAACATTAATTTCATTGCTTCTTGCTACCACATTTCAGTTGGACATCCACATAATCACTGAAGACATCCCAGCACTCTGGGACAATAAAATCTGAACTGGTCTGAAATAGCTATACAGTGTCAGAACTCAGCAGAAGATGATGACACATTTCAGTTTTCCAAAAACAGTATGAAAATTAGGGACAGCAACAACTAGATGTAACAGAGCTATCATGGAAATACCCATCTTCCTTATTCAATTAAGTCTGGCGTAAGAAACAAGACCTCAAAGATCATCAAGTCCAACTGTAAACCTATATCTTAAGGAACAAGAAGCAGAAGTATACACGCAACCAATGATATTATTGATTTTACTGAACACAGTAGAGTAAGATAAACTGAAATTAGTAAGAGCACTTAGTCACAACAAAATAATTTATCCTCAGCAGAAGTCAACATTTCAACTTACAAATAAAGAAAAGCTAGTTATTTATAAGCAGAGACTGCTCAATTTGAAGCACGTACTCTGGGCATTACCATCCTTTCTCTTGAACATGCGCCCTGCAAGATCTGAGATTTCTGAAGACATTTCTTGGAGAAGCTAAGAACTCTGGGGAAACTGCATCTGTGTGGAAAGCTCAGAAGTTAACCGGGTCTTGAAAATAATTTAAGCATGCTTTGTTCAAGCCAGATAGTGAATTTTTCATTAAGTTAACACTTGTCAAGAGGTCACAGCAGCCTCTGGTTTTCCCCTCATCATACTTGATAGCTATAAGCTTTGTCCTTTATCTCTGCTGAAAGCTAAGGATGCTGATGCCTCTGTTTGCTTTAAGGGCCTCAGACAACCATCAATTAGGAATTCAAAACATCTGTGACTGTTCCAATTTATGTAATTATAAACTTCTCAGTTCCTAATGAGGAAAATGTGCTTTGACTTCTTAAATCACTCCAGATCATCTGATTATTTTCCTAATGGAACTACAAAAATTGAAGTGTGCTTGAAGAGAAAGGTATTGCAAATCTGGGAGCTAACATTTTCTACAATGAATTTTATGTTCCTTAGTGAATATTTTGATTGTTCCACCCAGACTTTCAGCTGCTGTTGCTGCTCTGCTCAAGTAACTGATTCTATTCCAGTCTTGACCAGAGACAATCCATGTACACAAGCCTAGGAACATACAAAGAAAATGTGTCACTCTCAGAACTGCAACTTCAAAACTTACCTTTTTCAGTCGCTTACAAGGACACTTGAGTTTAACCTTCTGGCTGCAGTTCAGAGGACAATCACCTGAATGGCAAATCTCTTTACACCGGTGACCACAAGGCAACTACAAGCAAAACAAGAAATACCCCACCAATGAATAACTGAAATTGCATGCAGTCTATGAACTAGTTTTATTTCAGACACAGCAGCTAAACAGAAAACTCATTCAGCTCATCAGGTTTGTCTTCCTACCTGCAAAACTGGAAAAAGGTCAACTTATTTCACTAGTTACTCAGAGTTTTTTGGTTCACATAGAATTATTTATCTTTTACTGGGAACGCCTGATCAAAAAACAATTTTTTCTTTCAAATGTTACAGGAACAGTCATCTCCACAATGATTCATATATCGACTGCCCTAACTACCTGTATGATGGAGGAATAGAAGTAGATGAAGTAAGAAGGAACTGAAAACTGAAATGAAGTGTGATGTGACCCAGCCTGACCCACAAATTGCTAACAAGAGGGTAGAATTAGAAGCAAAAATACCACAAAACTAGGTTTTATGTGCAAGAACCTTGCAAACTATGCAGGAGTCAAATACAGGCCACCAATATTCTTACACCTGAATTAATTTCACTAAATCCTAAATTTCTGCATTTGGTAAATTATCCTGTTTTTGACATCTGACAAATAGCATTTCCTTTTTTTAAACTATCAGTGAAAATTTTAACACTTATAATGAAACTATTATTATTCCTTACTGTATATTATTATTCATTACTGGGATAATTTAAATATGCTGCTGCCTTTTAGGGATGTAACAGTGTTTCCAGAACAACATTAGAGATTAAAAAAATAATTCACAAGAATAAAAACAAGTTTTCTTCCACAGCGTGTTGGGAGCTCAACTGACCTTGCTCAGGTCCCAAACAAAATCTTCATAACAATGATTTTTCATTTTCAATTACATAAATCAATACTGTCCAATACTGTTTATAAACAAAGGCAATAACTCATGTAAGATACCCAACTGATTCATTTATAAAGGTAGGTTTAAACAATATCACTCCCTGTACAGAAAGAGTTGGGGGAAAACACACTGACAAATGACCACAGAGTCTCTTCCAGGATCCCACCTTAAGAGGCAAGAGCTTTTCCATTCATTTACATTTATTTTATCCAGCCATTAGTTCTTATCCACAGACTGAAAAACTTCTCTACTGTCCTTTCATAACAGGCTCTTTATTCCCATAATATTCCCTTCATTGAATTCCAAGCAGCTTCAATCAATGTTTCTTGAATATAGTAGCCAGAACTGCAAGTAATATTCCAGCTTGAAGAACATTGTACAATGCCTTAATTGCAGCTTATTCTCCACAGAATATCTTTCCCTATACATCTTCCACTCTCATGTTCACTTCTCTCCAGTTATTCATGCTGCAACGATAAGGATTTCTACTGTCTCCCAGGAGGGTTGTTATTGGCCTTGACATGCCCAGTCTCACTGGTTTTTCTGTATCTGTACCATGTCCCAAACGCATGTGTTCTGCTGCACATGCGTTTCCTCAGTTGTCACCTACTGACAACACACCACAAATTCTCATAAGAAAATCCCAATGAGTTTTTGGTGCCAAGGTCATTACTGCAAACAGTGCAAGACTAGCCCTCAATTTGAGCCCTTGGAAAATCCCCTTATTGCCAACATTTCTCGTTCCAATCACTCCTGCAGGAATTTTTGTTGTTGCTTATGGCTTTTGAGGTGGTTGCCCTAAATAAAAAAAAGAACCACAAGCAGTTGTTTCCTTCAGTAAACACCAACTCTCGCAACGATCATCTCTTTTACATGAATTAGCTGTTTACTGTCTGGCACAGCCTCAAGAGCACAAGTGAAGTATGACATATGGGACTACATCTCTTCTCTTTGTCTGGAGGAAAAAAGGAATTGGTCGTTCTATCAAAGAAGGAATTCAGTTTTGTCTGGCACAACTGATCACCTGCAAATCTACTTGAACTCTGCCTCATTGTTAAAAGATGGGTTAGATGCTCATGATTAAGCCTTGCACATGCTGAAGTCAGGCATGCTTCCATTAATAATGTCAAAGCCTGAACAGTTACATACCACCAGAGCACAGCACAGGAATATCCTTAATGCAATACCAAAAATCGTATTTGCTTATTGAGTTCATACACAGCTCACATTCAGTGGGATGCAGGACAAGAATGAAGCTGACAGTTTCAGCTGCTTCTCAACCCCTCCAGTGCAAATACAACATAAACTCATGGGAAGCAGTTCTATGAGTGGCAAAACAACAGCCCCAAGAGCTAAGAGAACAGAAGCAATCCAACCAGTTCTGCCAGATAAGTGCTGTAGTGGGAAGGGAGGTGGTTTTGTGCAGCGACTCGGCACGGACTCAGATGTGAACGATCCAAATCGTTTATTACAAGTTCTCACATCCCTTATATACCTTCACAAGTTGTTATTTTCTAACTTTCCCATCCGCCCTTACAACTTTCCCAAACATCTTACATGTCAACAAAGCATTCTACAAAACACTTTTCAACTGTCCATGCAGGCACATAACCAATCAGAGCTGTGAGACTCTTCTTCTCCTTGCAGAGGTGTCCTTGGTTCTCATGCTGTTTATCTTGCTCCACAGCTGCTGCTCTGAACAGCTTTTCTTGTATTCCCACAATTCCCCCTTTTTTGTTTATTGACAAGCTACTACCATACTATAATATAATAACACTAATTATATTAATAACATAATCATTATAACTCAATCAAGGCCTCGATTGACAATATTCTGAAAATGAAAAAGGAGATAAGGCAAATGACAAAATATATGGTTAAATCCACTAAAATATCAGACGCATTTTGCCTGCGGCCTAAGTTCCTACAACCTGGAAAAGAACCCCTGAGAATCCAATTCTGTGTAAATTTGAAATAGGTTAGAAAAGACTTCAATTTCGTGTTATCCATTTTAAACCATCCCGTCAGCATGAAGCAAATACTCCCTAAGCTAGCACATTATTACTTATTGTCCCTGGAGAGGCAGAAAACTGCAGAAAAGGAGAGAGAAGGATTATGTTGGCGGTGGATGCGATAGGCAGCGCCAGCAGGGCGTCCCCTGCTTCAAGGTGCACTTTCCCTTTCTCATCCACCACGGATTCTCTCTTGCTCTTTTCCTACTCAGGGTCTGAATGGTATTTTCCATTTGTACACTGCATCCGCATGGCCAGTGCGTGGTACAGAGCCCAAGTGGAACACCTGCTTACAAAACAGAATAAATTGCCGAGGTTAGCTTTTTTTGCAAGCACCTTTGTTTCAATTGATGCATGGTCATATTTTGAAAATCCCAATTAGTGAGATGAAAAAGAGATAATAACTGTTATGTTTAAGAATCATCCGTTTGTCCAGGATTCTTTTCCAGGGTCTTATTTTTACAAACTAAGAAGAGGCTAGTTGATAGGCTAATAAAATCATAACTGAACATTACTAATACACTAGAAGAGTTAGTCCCATAATTTCCAGCATTGGTAACATCAAATCCTATTTAACTTATATTCTATCTACTGCCAAAATAGGAAAGACACACAATAATCTAAATAATGCTTAATAATTCTAATTCTTAAATTTATACCAGTAATGTGGAAGAGTTACCTACTATGTCTTACCATTACTAAAATTATTATTTGCAATACAACAAATTACAAAGCAATATCAATGAAGTAAGAGGCGTATAATCACAATCATTATTAAGGCTGGGTGTTATTTTCTGCCTTGAGATGAGGCCGAACATATCTTGCCGGAACCCATGTAGGGCCAGTCCTTGTAGAAACACAAGCATATCCACGACCCCAGGTTATCAATGGTAAGGGACCTTCCCAGTGCCCTGTGGCCATATTTCGAATGTTAACCATTGGCCGTTCCTTGAGCACTGGGGAGCCCCCAAAATGACAATCCACACGAGTTGTATTTGTATGATCACGATTCAAAAAATTCAGCACAAACAAAGCCTTACATAATCTTTCTTGTGGTGTGTCTCCCGTATTCCCCCTTTTTTGTTTATTAAGAACAGATTTCAGTGTTTGATGAGTACGCTCAATGATAGCTTGTCCAGTGGGAGAATGAGGGATGCCTGTAATATGTCTAACTCCCCATTCTTGAAGGAAAGTTTGAGTGGCCTTAGAAGTATAAGCGGGCCCATTATCTGTTTTTATCGTATGAGGGATTCCCATAGCAGCATAAGCAGATAACCAGTGTTTACGGGCGTCACGACTGCGTTCACCTGTATGTGCAGTGGCAAATATGTAAGAAGAATGAGTATCTATCGTTACATGTACGTATTTTAGACGGCCGAATTCAGGAACGTGAGTGACATCTGTCTGCCAGAGTTGAAGAGGGGCTGTTCCACGTGGATTTGTCCCAGTTTGAGGCAAAGGGGCAATTGCCTGGCAGTCTGGGCATGTTAAAATAATGTTACGGGCTTGATCTACTGTCAGTTGGAATTGTTTTTGTAAGGCTCTCCTGTTCTGATGGAAAAATTGATGGGAGAGTCGTGCTTGCTCAAATAATTGAGGAGTAGCAAAAGCGACTGTGGCTTGATCAGCCTTACGGTTGCCCTCAGTTAAAGGACCAGGCAATGTAGTATGCGATCGAATGTGCATAATAAAATAAGGAAGAGTACGGTGAGAAACATAATGCAAGACTCGTTTGAGCTGTACAAACAAAACCGGATTATTAACTTCCTTAAGAAAGGACCCTTCAATCCGCTGAATGATACCTGCAACATACAAAGAGTCAGTTATTATATTAAGCTTTTGGTCTGAAAAAATTTGGAAAGCTCGAGCTACTGCAGCGAGTTCTACAACTTGAGGTGATCCATCAACAACATGTACGTCTGACTGCCATTGTGTAGCAGTCACACGCCAGAGAACCACTGCTTGGTGTGTCTTGCCAGAGCCATCTGTAAATACAGTAACAGCATTAGGTATTGGAACATGTGAAAGTAAAGTATTAGTAGCAATGGGGATATCAGCCAAATTATGTAGTAACTGATGTTTGGGAGGATGAGTGGACAATTGTCCGGTATAGTCTGCCATAGCAGTCTGAAAAGGAAGTGACTGCGCAAGCATCCAATCTAAATCTTTTTTAGTAGCAGGTACGTATATGCACTCAGGGTCAAGAGCTCGTAGAATTTGTAGACGATGACGACCTCGCTGTATTAGCATAGCAAACATTTCCACTCGTGATGTAATAGTTTTTGAAAATGTATGAGGTAAAAATACCCATTCGAGAATAATGAGAGGATCCTTTCTTGAGGTATCCCATTGACATAACAAGCTATATGGCTGATAGAAGTTGGATATTATTATGAGATGTACTGGAAGTGATAAACAAACACGATGGCTGTATCGATTTTGCACTGATGTTATTACAGAGTCTAAGCATTGTTGTGCTTCTGGTGTTAATTGTCTTTTAGAAGTTAGATCTGGGTCTCCTTTCAGTAGTTTGAATAAAGGATGCAGCTCTTGAGTAGTAATTCCCAAAAGTGGCCGCAACCAATTGATGGTTCCTAATAACTTTTGCAGATCGTTTAATGTCCATACGTGAGGTACTATTTTGAGGATTTGTGGCTGAATAGTGTGAGATGCAATTTTCCATCCTAAATATTTCCATGGAGAACTAAGTTGCACTTTTTCTTCTGCTATTTGTAAGCCAATAGATTGGACTGCCTCCCGGACGAGCAGTAAAGCGTCCTTTAGACCCTCTTCTTGTTCTGCTGCTATTAAAATATCATCCATGTAATGATAAATAAGGACATGAGGTCTAGCCTTTCGTACTGGTTGTAATGCATTTGCTACAGTCAATTGACATATCGTTGGACTATTAAGCATTCCTTGTGGTAACACTGTCCAATGATACCGCTGAACAGGGCTTTGTAGGTTGATAGAGGGCACTGAGAAAGCAAATCGTGGTGCATCTTTTGGATGAAGCTGAATGGTAAAAAAACAGTCTTTCAAATCAATGACTGCTATAGGCCAATCCGAAGGTAACATTGAGGGTGAAGGAAGGCCAGGCTGCAACGCTCCCATAGGCTCAATTACTGCATTGACAGCACGCAAGTCCTGTAAAAGTCTCCATTTTCCACTCTTCTTGAGGATAACAAAAACCGGACTATTCCAAGGGCTGGTAGTAGGCACTATGTGACCAGCAGCTAGCTGTTCTTGAACTAACTCATGTAAGTGCAGCAACTTTTCTCTTTTTAAGGGCCACTGATCTACCCAAATAGGTTGTTCTGTTTTCCAAGCTAAGGGTATAGGTTGCTGCCGATCAATGGCCCTTACTGAAAATTTGTCTGCAAAATCATACCCCACTGACTTAAGAGATCACGACCCCACAAAGTACAGGGAATTGGTAAAATGTAAGGAGCAGCGTGAGCAATGCGACCATCAGGCCCATCAAAAGATAAAATTCGGGCACTTTGTTTTGGCTGCTGTAGGCCCCCAACCCCCACAATAGCAGAATTAGGGTCTCTTAGTGGCCACTCAGAGGGCCAATCACTGGACTTAATGATGGTAACATCAGCTCCAGTATCCACTAGTCCTAACAACTGCCTGCCATTTACTAAGCATGATAATAATGGTTTGTCTTTTGACAGTTGTGTGGTCCATAGCACAACAGGTTTATCTGTGCTCCCAAATCCACCTGTTCGATCTCTAATACCAGGTTTGGTCATAGAATGAAAAGGGACTAATTGTGCTATTTTTTGGCCTTTTGGAATAAAACAGGGGGGTGAGGGTGTCCATGCCATTATCTTAATTTCCCCGGTATGGTCAGCATCTATAACTCCAGGTAAAACAAAAAGTCCCATCCTTGTAACAGAAGAACGTCCTAACAAGAGGGCGCTACGCCCGTCCCCAAGGGGACCCATTACCCCTGTTGGAATGAGAGTCACGGTGCTATCAGTCAGCGTCACTGACTGGGCAGTGGACAAATCCACTCCTGCGCTGCCAACGGTGGCTGGTCTGAGTGAGCTGGCCAGACAGCGTCTGGCTGAGTCGGGACCGTATTTGCTGTCATAGCGCGCGGTCTCGCGCTCCTCTTGCCGTTTCCCGGCAGATCGCAGGGCTGTGCAGCAACAGGAAGTTTGGATCGGCAGTCTCTAGCCCAGTGTAGCCCCTTCCTGCACCGTGGACAGGGTCGAGTTGGAACAGCAGAAGCATTTTTATTTACTCGCTTGGGCTTTTTACAGTCCCGTTGGACATGACCTGGTTCTCCACAATTGTAACACTTTACTTTTTGAGCTGTCCCTGCATCAAGTTGGGTGGCCAATGAATCTGCTAGCAGGGCCATTTTATGACTTTCTGTGCCTACATCTTGACAGGCTTTAATCAAGTCAGTAATTGATGGATCTGCATTCCTTAGGGACTTTAAAACCTTTCGACAGTCTGCATTTGCGTTTTCTACTGCTAATTGCTTAAGCAAGACATTTCGGGCAGCTTCATTTTCTACTTGTCTCTCTAATGAATTTTGTAAACGGTCAAGAAATTTAATGTAAGGCTCAGTAGCCTCTTGCCTAATTGAAGTAAATGAAGCATCGGGTGAATTAATATCAGGAACCCGACGGACAGCACGCAACACCAAAGTCTTAACTTGTTCCAGGCATTGCCTGTCCAGCTGTGCCTGTGCCTGAGGTGTTGCCCGGACCCCCTCCCCCATGAGTTCCTCTAGGCCAATGTGATTTAGATTGTTCAAATTATTCAAGGCCTGGACAGCAGCCTGATCCCGGTATTCAGTCATGAACACGGTGTATTGCATGGGAGAGAGGATCATTCGTAACACACTTTTCCAGTCATGAGAGGTCATAACATAACTATCACCAATTGCAACCATAAGATTATATGTAAAGGTAGACTGAACTCCGTATGTTCTCACTGACTTCCTTAGCTCTTTCACTGCCTCATAAGGCAGGGTTTCCCAACGGGGGACCTGATTCGGCTGATACAACACAGGAAAGGCTTGCAATGTGTCACCATCACCCCTTAATATTGCTTCTTTTCTGCACTGCTCTAAGACACCACAGTACGCTGTAGGGAAATTTGTCGTTTCTGCTCCATTCAAATTATCATCAGGAAGAAATGCGCCTGATTCGCATTCCGGATATATTGGACCTGGGTCACAACGATCCCCTGGTTTCGATCCGTCCGTGTCTTTAATCACGTTACACTCCGGCTGCACAGACGCTGCAGCGCACGACGTGGGGGGGGCGGAGGGCAGCGGCGCAGAGAACGTCATGGGCGGAGCGGAGGGCGGAGGCGCGGCGAGCGTCGTAGGCGGAGCGGGGGGCGGAGCGACGAACGTCGTAGGCGGGGCGAAGGGCGGGGGCGCGGCGAGCGTCGTGGGCGGAGCGGGGGGCGGAAGCGGCGCGACGAACGTCGTAGGCGGGGCGAAGGGCGGGGGCGCCATAGAGGGCGGCAACGCGGCGAACGTCTGGGGAGGAGCGAACGGCGGGAGCGCGAGGGGGGGCGGTTGCGGCTTTTCGTCTCCCCGAATCGCGGGGGGGTCGGAGCCGCCGGTCGGATCCGGGCACGGGCCGCTTCCCGCAGCGAGAGGCAGCGGCGGGGTTGGGACGGAGGGCGGCAGGGAATGGTCGGAATAAATTCTTTCCCGTCGTGATTGCTTAATCCCTTCCATTATCCGGCTCCAAACGGGCAACAGCTTAGCAGCCGTTCTGTCTTTAGCGAGAGAAGCCTCGTAGAGTTTTGAGCCGATTTTGTCCCAAAGTTCTCCATCGAGAGAGAACTCAGTTTTTGGAAATTCAGGGACGTTTTTGCTTATCCATTTAAGAAGAGTAGCTAATGCTGAAGTAGACACAGTCTCATCCTGATACAGTAACACTGAACGCAATACTTCGAGATGTACTCGTTGCTCCCTCGTTAGTGAGCTCCCCATAGTTCCCGACTGCTCACCTTCTGTCCTGCAGAACGGTGCGGGTGCGCGCGAAACAGTCTCTCCGAAGTTCAGTCGGGCGACGCTGCCGGACCGGGCTCGCTCAGCCGCGGGTTGATTTGCTCCACGTTGTGGGCGCCATTTGCAGCGACTCGGCACGGACTCAGATGTGAACGATCCAAATCGTTTATTACAAGTTCTCACATCCCTTATATACCTTCACAAGTTGTTATTTTCTAACTTTCCCATCCGCCCTTACAACTTTCCCAAACATCTTACATGTCAACAAAGCATTCTATAGAACACTTTTCAACTGTCCATGCAGGCACATAACCAATCAGAGCTGTGAGACTCTTCTTCTCCTTGCAGAGGTGTCCTTGGTTCCCATGCTGTTTATCTTGCTCCACAGCTGCTGCTCTGAACAGCTTTTCTTGTATTCCCACAGGAGGGGGCGTGGGCAAAGCTGTGGGTGAGTCAGTGATGTATGGGTGCATCTGTTGTGGGGTGGTGCTGAATGGGGTGGAAGCTGTGCTGACCTCACCCCCCCACAGCTGTGCCTTTGTCACCTACAAGAAGATGGAATCAGCTGACCAGGCTCTGGGGATCCCTGGGTGAGCTGGGGGGCACTGGGGGGGCACAGGGACGGTGTGGGGGTGCCAGCAGTGCTGAGTCCCTGCCCCCATCCTGTGCCCCAACAGCCGTAAAGAACAGTGCCAAGGGCTCACACCGCGACAAGCGGGCGCAGGTGGTGTACAATGAGGACCTCTTCGGGGGGCAATAAAGGTTTAGTGCACACAGCAGTGGTGTGGCAGGGTGACAATGGGACAGCGGGAGAACGGGGATGGGGGAACTGTGGGACACGGGGAGCTGCAATGGGGGAGGCTGAGTGGTGACCAGCTGCACACACACCTGTAACTGAACTGCCAGCCTCACCTGGCTGTGGTGCTGAGCATGCTGGGCTGCCTGGCCCTGCTCTCAGCAGCACTGTGTCCTCCCTCCCAGCCCCCACAATTCCACTGATTCAGTTATGTCTGTTAGAGAGATTCACACTGCATGGAATGTGCCACGGCCAATAGCAACTGAAGGCTTCAGAGCCAAATAAGTGTGAGGAGGCCGTGCTGGAGCTCATCTCTTCCATGGAGCTCATAACAGCAGCACAGCAGTAACCCTGGTGGCAGCAGCACCAGGATGTTGCTGGAGCAGCACTCCTGGCTCCCCTCCTGCTCCCTCCAAGAGCTGCAGGCAGACGTACAGCACTGCTGTCCTGTGCCAGGTTTATTTAAAAACACAGCTGAGAGCCGCCGGCATAAACAGAGGAGCCTGACTACGTTCATACAATATCTTAAATAGAAGGCAAATACAAAAGGAAAAGATAAAATATTTACAGTAACAGTGGCAGACACGACATGGGCACAGTCCCACCCAGAGTCAGCAGAAAACCACTCAATACCCTGCTGAAGCACAGAGTCACCACGGCGTCCTCCAGCAGGGCCAGGGCTGCACTGTGCCCACAGCAGGGCTGGGATGGCTGCACTCTGAACTGAGACAAGCGAAGCGCACACGTGTTGGCTTCCAGAAATCATCAGCACAGCATCAAGCTCTGCCAGCAAACAGCACTGGAAATCCAGCAAAAGGGAAAGGAGGGAATAACGCAGCAGTGGCATGCAGCTCCCACTTCTCACACTGCTGCTGCATCACTGCTGATAACTGGAAAGCAGGGAGCACCCCCCGCCTTGGTGGCACATTTGGTCCAAAACACCAGAATAATTCTGCTCCCTCCCACCCCCACATTGTCATTAAGTTGCCTTAAAGGATTCAAGTCATAAACAAAAGCATACACCAAAAAAACTCAAGAGCTGGCAGAACTCCAGGCTAGACATGGGGACTGCCCGAGAAATGGGAGCACCGAAGAAGCTTCCAGCTGCACCCAACGCTGAGCATGGCCAAGGGAGGAGGAAGGAAGGAGCTTGAGGTTGAAGCCTTCAGAGCGTCACTGAATCAGGAGATCAATTGCCAGGCACTGCAGCACACAGATGGACGTCCTTCTGGGCTGTCACAGAACTGCTTTGTCCTCTTGCTGCTGAAAGGAGCCAACCAGGATCAGGGAATGGATGCACAGGGCCTCAACTCTGACCAGCAGGAAAACTCAGGACAATGGAATGCAGTCTGCCAATCTTTTACCAGTTCAGCTGTGCTTTAAGACTCATTATTGTGAAGCCTCCTTTAGTAAAGTATCACCCTGCGGTATCCAACCAAAAAGAAAAGGTTTTTATTAAATTAAAGGGGTTTTTTTTGTTGTTGTTGTTTTTTTGTTTTTTTTGGTTTTTTGTTTGTTTGTTTGTGTTTTTTGTTTTTTTTTTTAACATACTATAATAACTACTACGCAGTTCAACAGTCAGTCATCTCAGAAAGTTCACGAAGGAAATCATCCTCATCCTTCTCCAGGTCCAAGTCAATTTCTGCTTCCATTTCCCCTCCTGAGATTTCCGAGATGAACTTTTCAGTGTCATCTTCTACAGCCTTGGTGAGCAGGCTGACCTCCGGCAGGGCTGGAGCAGCAGTCTGGGAAGAAGGAAGACAAAGTCAAAGAAAGGAAGACAAAGTCAAAGAAAGACAAAGATTGCTCAGGAGATCCTTCCTCTGCAGTGCTTCTCCTTCAGCACTGCTGATCCTGAACCCAACACGGGGGCTAAGGGGCTCCTGAAGGATGTTAACAACCACGTGAAGGCTGCAGAGCACCTCAGGTCTTTTTAACAATGCAGCATTAATGGACAAATTCCTTCACACTACAGAGGAATCACAGGGCTGCAGAGCATTGTGCACACACTGTCATTCATCCAGCATCCTGCACACAGTGACTATTTTGAAAGGAAACCTGCAGAACATTTCAGTTCTCCACACTTTCTACAGGAGTTGTATCTCAGTATCAGCCTGACCAGGACAGCACTGACACTTCTTCCCCTCCTTACCAAAGCTGCTTTTTTAGCTGGAGGCTCCTCTTCTTCAGTGCTCGTTTAAATCAGCACAGTGCTAGAGCTGTTACATACCACATTCTATTTGAGCAACAGAAAGTCATTCCTGTTCCCCTACACAACATCCACCCACAGTCTGATTTCATTGAACACGAAGCCATCGTGACCTTTTTGTATCCAGTGCTCCCACGTTAACCTCACAAGTTGCACCTGGTGCCAGCAGGGTTACTGCCTCACTGCCAGATACAATCAGATCAATTCTGAGTTTGAGGAGTGCAAAGCTGTCTGGGAATGCCATTGAAAGTACCAGGATTGTGAAACATGGCTGCAGCTCTTCACCAAAGGCAGGAAGGTAGGAATGCACTCATGATGGTGGCACATGGTGAGCAGTGAGACATGAGAACATGTGAAGAAATTGTGTCACTGTGTCCATCTACAGAAGGGACTCACCTCTGCGGGTGCAGAGACAGCTTTGGGAGCAGCCCTGCTCCATTCCACAGTCTTTTCCTCTTCTCTTCCAGGTGCTTTAAAACAAGGAAAAAGAAAATCACTTGGTCAACAGCAAGCATAGAAAGAAACCTGAGTGCCAGTGTTTCCTCCATGTGCTTATTTCCTCACATTCAATAACAAAGAACACGAGAGAGGCGACATCTCGCAGTCCATACAGTATCCAAGCTCTTCCCTCCTTCACATGCTGTCTCTTCACAAAGCCTCTCTCACCTGCCCAATGAATAACTCACCCCCCTGACCTTTCTGACAGATGTTGGCCCCCATGTTAAAAACTCAATCCATGCTTTACAAACACATTTACATATTAAAACAAGCAACACGCCAAAGATGAAGATAACCTTGGCGTCAACACACAGAACATGCCACACCAAAAACACGGCAGAAAGAAAGTACAGGAGAAACTGAATTACAAAACCTCACAGTGAATGAATTTTCCAGAATGAAGCAGGCAGACACCACGGATTCAATGGAAAAACACATGGATGGACATCCTGGCACTTCCTGCCTTTGCATTTGGTAAGAAACAGCCCAGGCAATTCTAAGCAAACTCCATTTGCTTGACAGGGGAAGCACTTCAGCAGAGCAGACAGTGAAACACCTCGTTACCTGCTGGCTTTGCGATCTGCTGCATCCGCAGGGCTTTCTCCTGCTTGATTTCTTCCAAGCTTTTAATATGCATTTCTTCCAATCGCTTGATTTTACGCGGTGGCTCTTCCAGTTTCACGTTACCAGGCTCAGGTGGAGGGAAAATTCTCTTCTTCTTGCGCTTATCCTTAGATCTCTTCTCAGTAAGAACCTCTTCTCCTTTTTGCTTCTCTTCTTCCAGTTGTCTCTTCTTCCAGATCTCCCCTGCTGGCTTGGCACCCTTCTCTGTCATCATCAAGAAAGGAGAAGCATAAGGATTACAAGAAATTACAACGAGAGCTCTAGTTTCCAGATTTGTCATAATATTACAGAATATACGTGTTCCCAACAACAACGCTCCTGAGAAAGAATAAGCAGAAAGCCTAGAGAATCTGTGCAGCAAACACCAATGACCATTTACCTCTCCTTGGTGCTCTGTCAACCTCGATCTTCTTCCCCAGCCTTTCTACGAGGCTGCGCTTCAGCGGAAGGCCACTGACATCAGCTACAGAGAGAAAACAACAACATTCCTAAGATAATTCCTTTGGAGAAAGATTTTTACAAGTCAACCACAAACTTTGGTTTCTCCAAGTGTATGTTCTCAAATTCACCTTTCAGCTGCTACACTTGTGTGCCACTTGGAGTCATCACAGACCCACGACACACTTTCCTCCCTCCTGCTTCAGCAGTGCCCTCCCATTTACGTGGAGGCAGCCAAACAGCAGCTCACAAGCAGCCCTTACCTACAGAGGATTTCCGTTTTCCAGGTTTATCAGCAGTATTCGGTTGACTCACAGGCACCTCCCCTAAAACAAAGAAAAACAAAGTGCTTATTTGACAGAAACCAACAGAATTACTGTCTTGTCATCCCATTTCCCACCCAAAACAAATACAACCATAAGACACCACTTTGACAGCCCTGACACAAAATAATATTGCAACTGTAATGCACTCAGGGTAAGTCCCAATTGTAATTTCTCCATTCCACTTAGGAGCCACCAAATGGAAGCAAAGGTTCTCATCATTACCCTGCTTTGCAGGCAGCATCACAGTGCTGACCAGTGTCCGCATATTCTCCTTCTTAGGCACACGAACAATCTGAGATTTGAGCCGATGAGCAGGAGCTCCTGAAGGTCCTTCTGATCCAAGTGATTTTATTCCAGCATTCAAACTGTCATCTGGGAACACAGAGCAGTAAATGAGACTGAGGGACTGTGGGAATACAAGAAAAGCTGTTCAGAGCAGCAGCTGTGGAGCAAGATAAACAGCATGAGAACCAAGGACACCTCTGCAAGGAGAAGAAGAGTCTCACAGCTCTGATTGGTTATGTGCCTGCATGGACAGTTGAAAAGTGTTTTGTAGAATGCTTTGTTGACATGTAAGATGTTTGGGAAAGTTGTAAGGGCGGATGGGAAAGTTAGAAAATAACAACTTGTGAAGGTATATAAGGGATGTGAGAACTTGTAATAAACGATTTGGATCGTTCACATCTGAGTCCGTGCCGAGTCGCTGCAAGGGACAGAGGCACACGCTGAGGACCACAGCTCTGCAAACTGCCTCCTGCTCAGAAGCATGCAGAACAAACCCTGTCAGCTCTCCCCACAGCTAAGAGCACCATGGACCTGATGTCTGTCTGCTGCCCTCCTTTCATCCTTCTGGATATTAAAAGTAGGCTTTATCCCTTACTTTATCCCATCCATATGACATTAGATTCCTCTATCAGCAAATGTGGCTTTCACCACTGGTTGAAAAGATGCACATACAGGCACTTAAACTCCATGCTGTGGCCTCGTCTTGCTCTAATGATGTAAACAAAGGAGTTTACCTTCCTAATCTGAAAGGCACATGAAGTTACAAGGTAGGAACAAGATCATGGAAATAGCTGATTCCATTCAGCAACCCTATGTTCTGTTGTGTTTGTACAATGAATTGCTTTGGAGTTAATTGGCAAGTGCTTCTGATTAATCCTGGAATACCTTGTTTTGTATCAGCATCAGATTTTGTAGTGGAAATTATCTGCAATCCATGATGGTTTTCTTCAGCTGGTTGCTGGACAGGTGTTTTTGTTTCTTCTCCCTCCTTAGAAAGCTGGTCTGTACAAGCAAAGAAAAAATCAGTCTCTTCAGTTATGCGGTAGGAATTCAATCAGATTATCCACTGCACAAAGATGGCAGGCAAGGCTGAAAACCCACACAGATAAATGCTGAGTCTCCACTTGCCCATCCAAATGGCTTCTCTGTGAACAAAGAAATCCCCCCCTACACAACATTCATCTCCCTGACACCCAGTAAAAGCTTAAATGCAGGAGAACAACCTGCAAGGCAAAGGCCACAGGAGCAGAGAGAAGCTGAGCATGCAAGATAAAACTGAGGTATCAGAAGCGCACAAAGTTCAGCTCTGAACCTATCTATCAGCTCACAAGTGAACGTTACCTGGCGTTCTTTATGACACTATACCCACCTGTGAGTAATAGAGTTAATCTTTCGTACCTAAAAAAGACAAACTCACTTTGGCTTGGTGGAAAGAAAACCCCATTGAGGTAACGTCCCTTGGTGTGATGGAAGGCACAGTTGGATTTCTGGCAGCCTGCTGGCTGGTTCTCCCAGTGGCAGGAAATCATGCTGCGTTTTTTCTGAAGACAGAAAGGAAGAAGAGCTGATGATAACGTGGACCTAAGATCTGCAAAGGGAGACTGAGCTCCAGATGGTGCCAGTGAGCAGACTGCCACAAAGCAGCACTCAAACACCACTCTGAAGAGTGCGCAGGCTGGAAGCACCAGGCTCACTGAGCTTTCCTAGCATTCTGTGGGTGAGGACACCAGTTTAGAAGGGGTTAAACTAACACACCTTGCAGAATGCTTGTCTGAATGATGTGGTTCTTTAGTATCTGTTGATAGAACACTGTTGGTATCAACTACAAGAATATTCTGCTATGATATACCAATGCCATTGAGCTCTCTTCCCTCTGCTTCCTCCCCTATTCTTAACCGTAGGAACCATCATCATTTCAAAGCAAATGAACCTAATCTGCAAAAGCACATTCAGCCCACTTATAGAAATGAGAAGTGGGTTTGGTGATAAACTCTGAGGAGCCAACACTCACACTGATCTCCATGTGCCTGAACCTGCAGACATTCCTGAAGCAGCGGCCCTCCTTCCACAGCGTGCAGATGGTTTCATTGCCCAAAGCGGCTTCACAGTGCCTGAAGGGACAGTTGTCTCCCTGTAACCCAATGGAAACCAAGAGAGGAAAATGAAATAGTACAGCCTGAGAACTGGCCATGCTTTGAGCTCATTTTTAGCGAGTTGCTCTATTGTACAATGCAATTAGTTATGAAGTTTGCTGAAGACCAGTAATACTTCTACTTATTCTACCCATTCCTCTTAACTTCAGAACTGAAAGAAAGAAAAAATGAAGGAAAAAACCCAAGCAGACCTTTTTACAAGTGGAATAGAAGTAGAAATAGCAATCATTTCCTTTAATCGACATGCTGGACGAGCGCACAGAAGCAGTTCTGGTCTCGGGGATCTCTGTGCAGCTCTTCCTGTGCTTCTCAAAGAGCTGGCTCGTGCTTCCTTGGACTGAAAGTCTTCTACAGTCTTGATCAGTGAAATCTTCTTTTGAAAAGGAACCCTAAGCAAAACACCAAAAAGCAGAAAAGAATGAGGAATGCCCACCCGTCTTCCCAGCTTTGTTCTCTTCATTCAATCAGTCTCTCAGGAGCAGCTGTTTCAAAACATTGCCCTCCTCAACACTGGTCAAACTCTAGTAACATCACCCTGACTCAGCACGGAGTCCCTGGGCTGCACGGCTGCAAGCCCTCCAATGGAGCCCCTCCTTCAACACCACGAGTGACAGCAGTGAGTAACCCCAACACATTTGTCTGACCGCTGCATGTCTTCAAGCTCAACCACCTGGACAACCTCAGCAAATACAGTGATCTTCAAAGCTTTGCAGTTCACTTCTCCTGTAGACCGAACCAACACTGAATCCGTGAATTAATTAATTATAACAGGTTAGGAAGAATTTTCCCACTCACTTTGCCTATGTCAAATTCTGTAAGTTGGAATTTCTGGTCTTCAAGGATTCTTCACCTTTGAAGAATCCACAAAAACCATCCTCCGTCTTTATTACCTGTACAGCAAAAGCATGACAGTGCGTATCAATACACAAATCCACACACATGTGCCTGTATACTGTAACTCAGCACTGCATGGAGCTGCAGCACGATCTGCTCAGCCACAACAAGGGTTTGGGTTGGTTCATTTTTTTTTTCTTTTCTGATGTAAAAATCAAATATTTTGATATTTTAGATTTGTTTTGTTGTTGTATTTTTTAAGGTACCAAATGCAGTAAAACCTGCAACCAGGCCAGACAGAAGATCAAATTCAAGTGATTCAGAACTCTTTCATTAAAGTGCTGCACATTTCTGAGCTAAGCATTTCCGATAGTCAATAAAGGTTGGAACCTTTTACTCACACAGACACTAGTGAATTTTCGAGGAATTTTTTTTTTTTTTTTTTTTTTTTTTCCCAGGGAATTTCCCCAAATCTAAACTAAAGAGAGGAGAAGTCGGGTTCTCAAGTTAGTTGCTGGATTGACTGCATGACAAAGGGAACAAAAACAGCACTTAAGGACAAAGTTTCCTACCCTCCTCCAGTACTGATAGAAATGCTGCCTTTTACCTTTAGTACCTTCACATCAGATTCCTCTCTGGCAGATTCCTATGCTTCTAACAACCTCGGTGCTGCCCTGCACAGACGCCGGGCACCAACTGTCACTGGACTCTGCACCATGGAACACGCACACAGCTCAGCACTTCTGTTTCCTCACAATTGGAAGGGTTCTGGAATCGGGAGCATGAAGCGGACTAGAAATACCTCACATCCCTCTGCTCCTTACGAGCCCATCCATTTTAAAACAAGATAAGCCCAGACACATCTGTTAGCACAGCAGCCCAAATGCTAACCAGAACACACAGTGTGTAACGCTGACAGTACCAGTTTAATGCCGCGCCACAAACCCTATATAGTGGTACAGGTGACCACCCCTATCAGATACCCATGACCTCCATGACTCCACTGCTGGTGCATGCAGGCACCACCTGCCCAATACCCAACATCTCCCCCCTCTTTATTATCTGCAGCCCCTGTAAAGGTTCCCCTGCATACTCCCCGTTACCCCAAAGGTGATTTGCGCATTGAAGGCTATTCCGCAAATGAATCAATCATTAAACATATGCGAAAAACAATGAAACTGTCATAATAACATACCAAAGAGATGCAGCTGCAGTGACTACAAACCTGAAAGCACACAACAGCAATCTGCCTAAAAATTGTGAAATGCTGTATGGCAACACTTAGTCAACTTGTAGAGAACGGTGCATTCAAGTTCAAGATAACAGCACAGTACACAATGGAGTTACAACTTCTCCAAGTTCAATGTAACACTATTGTACAGAATCTTCGTGGCAATCCAGTTCTGTCCAGTGTGCATTATAATGTCACACTCCATAACCAAATAAGAAGACAAAAACATATTGGCTGTGCAGAATCGTTCTGAATGTCCACCACTGGGGGACTATCCAGGAACAAGGTCTCCCCCGCTCACGAACTATCAGTCCGGCATGAAGGCTGGATTCCCAGTTCGGACCTTCAGGCACATTGGGAGCAACGCTGTCTCATGTGCCGTTACCAGCAGCCGCTGCCCAGTGCTGACGTCAAATCACTGGCTGCACTGGAGACATTAACCAAGGAGTTGTTGACCAAAACTGGTGCTGAGATGTTCAGATCCTCACGGTGCACAGGATGGCTCGTCGTTTGGTGCCGGCTTAACCCAACGTGCCGGCAGCCAGCAGGGCCCACTTGGGGTCCCGACACAGACGTGTTTCCTGCCCTTGACAAGGAGTGGCATAGGGTCTGGGAGCCATGGCCCTCCATCGGGTCTGATCAGGACCTGACCTATTGGTGTCCATTTGGTCAGCTGATGGTCTCCCTTCCAATTCTCTCAGTTAACTTTCTAAGAGCACCAAAGGTGGGTAGCAGCTTCTGCGCCTCTTCGTCCCCTGCAAAAGCTCACAGAACTCCATGCTGGCTTTCTCTAATGCTGACCTACTCACACAGTGAGAAGCTCCGTCAGCCAGACCTCTCCGCATTATCCACATAATAAGCAGATTGAGGTCCTCATCACACACTCTGTGTCATTTCTTGTCAGCATGTCCTGTCCCATCCCTGGCTCTCCAGCAGGACTGTAATGCTGGGGTGAGCAACACTGGGCACTGTCAGTGTGTTTTTCTTGCAAGCATCTTCCAGGGAAATACGTGCAGGCGTTCCCCACTCTTGGCTATATCTCTGCAGTGCTGGGTCCTGTGTGAGCAGAGTTCTCTGCCCCAGAAGCCAAGTCACTGCTGTGCAGAGCTCAGCCTCGGGGTGAATGTGCTCCTGAGTTTGTCCCAGTGCAAGGACAACCTTCTCATTGCCCTTTAGGAGCACCTCTGGTGCTGATGGGTGCTCTGCTCTCAGCAACCACTGGATACACGGCTCCAGGCGTGTGTGTGCTTTGTCGCCTTGAGCTGTTTGCTCTGATCGCATCTCACCCTGGGGAGCCGGGATTTCCCTTTGGTCTCGGTGTCACTTCGAGACCAGTAGCAACACTAGGGGTCAGAGGAGAGCTGCTGAATGTGTGAGCAAAGCTGCTAATTGAGAAGGAGATCGCACGCGTGTGACTTCGAAACCCGAATTAATGAGCTTACCTTCACCCTCCTGACTAATGCAGACCTCATGCAGCCCTGGGCCTGCCCTTCTCCAGCCTCCTGCCTTGTTTTGCCTACTCATAGGAAAAGATTTAGCATAGCTCAGAGCCCCAGGCGGCGCTTGGAATGCCAGCAGGAAAGAGCTGCTGGTGTCCACATAGCTCAGGACTGCAGCAGTGGGGCTGCTGGACCTCAGTGTTCTGAACACTCTGATGTGGAAGTGATTGGCAGATGCTGTGGCCGGAGGGATGAGGTGCCTGCAGGGCGTCCTTTGGAAGAATGTTTGGTGAGGATGGATCCTCTGAGCCAGCATCGGGGACAGGGTGCTGGGTGCAAATGCCAGTGCTGCCCTCTGTCATCCTTTTGGTTTTAAAAGGAGTACAGCTCCGTTTCCAAACTTTGCCAACCACGGGCTGGCTGGCAGCTTGAAGGAACTGCCATGAAATTGGTCTAATGAAGCGTTCCTGGCAGAGCTTCAGGATGGAGAAAGTGCAGTTTGTCCTCAACTGAGCTGAGGTCCAATGAGCTGAGTTTCGTGGCTCAGAGCAGAGGCCGTGAGCATCACGTCTCACAGTCTGTGTCACCTGGGCAGAGCCGTTAGGCAGGGGCTGCTAGTGGGGAGATGCCAAGGTTTTCCATGAAGATGATTGCTCAGATATGCCTGAGTTCAGATGGAGGGGCCCATTGCCCTACCAGGAAGTGGAAGATGCTTGGGGGAGAGTCAGCTCATGCTTTCCCATGCCTGTAGGACCTTACAGTGCTGTGCCTTTCCACATACCTACCCCACCTTCTTTCTTTCCCATGCAGGGGTCATCATTAATCCAGTGGGTGGCACCAAGAATGCCCGGACAGCCCCACTGCATTGTGTCTCTGTGGCAGAAGGACACACCAAGCCTGTGCTCTGCCTGGCTGCCACTGATGAACTGCTTTTCACTGCCTAAAAAGGTATATGTTGGACAGAACAGGTGTGGGGGCTGTTGGCTTTTTATGTGCTATTCTCATAGATCTCCCCAGGCTGGCGTGGGAAATTGGGGTGCATGGCAGGGATGGCTCCTTCTGGGCTGCTCCCCTGTCCCTGCGTTTTGATGTCCAGGTGCTGGAGCAGGCTGGCTCCATTGCCCTGGAGAGGAGCTGTGGTTGGTGGGAGGCAGCGCTTGGGAAGGAGTCGGTGCCTCCACGCCACGGAGGAACTCCCCAGCCCAACTCTCTCAGTCACATTCTTCTTCCTACAGACCGGAGCTGTAAGATGTGGAACTTGGTGACGGGTCAGGAAATTGCTTCCCTCAAGGGTCACCCAAATAATGTTGTTTCCATCAAGTACTGCAGCCACACGGGGTTGGTGTTCACCGTGTCCACGTCGTACATCAAAGTGTGAAACATCCGGGACCCAGCGCGCTGCATCCGCACCCTGACGTATGTAGTGGGAAGAGTGGCTGTGGGGGACTGTGGGCAGCTCTGGCTTTGCAGAAGATGGTGTGAGGAACTCCTGGGGTCCCACAGGCTGGAAACAGAGCCCAGCTGTTTTAGGATCAGTGCCTACAGCTGTAGGAAACAGGGAGGCTTAGGGAGATCTTGGAATGGAATCTGTGGGGACCCTCTGCAGCAAAGGCTCAAAGGAAAGGACCTGGAAGAGCTTTTCAGCCCTTCCTGGGGGTGGCCAAGAGCACCAGCAAGAAGGGATGGGGATTTTCTTTTTTGGTTCAACTAATATGCCACAGGAAGACGACCACATTAACCCAGCTGTATTTGTTGTTGTTGTTTATCTACAGCATGAAGCATTTCACTTGGAAAGTCTCTGCTGCCACTCATCGTACAACAGACTTAAAGCACAACACTTGGTACCTAGCAGTGCTGTGAAGGGTTGGAAAGGCAGCGCATCATTGTGCTGAGGGCCAAGAGACGGTTCAGACAACAGAAGCATTTGTCCACATTTCTGACATGAAGGCTGTCGCCTCCCGATCCGGCGACAAATCAAGGCTGCTGTGTGAAAGTACCGTGCCTCCGCACATGGGATCAGACGGGACTCACACACAGTGTGTAACACCGAATGTACCAGTTTAATGCCACGCCACAAACTTACCCAATGCCCAACAGGGGGGACCAGTCAATGCTGCTCATCAGCCATCAATCCCAGATGCTGGAGAAGGCAGACCATGTTGTGGTGCCGGAGCATTACACCATGGCTGAGATGGGGACACCCACCGAACTGAGGACCCGCTGTGGATCCTACAGCCGGCTGCTGCAGCACTGAGGACCACAGTGCAGCTGGAGTGGGATGCGATGGGACATGGGGAGCTGTGGCTGTCTCCGCTCCCCGCTGCAGGATGGGAAGAGTGGGATGCTCTGGGATTTGTATGGAATAAAGCAGAGATGTTTTGTAGAGGAGCAGGTTGGGATGTGGGGTGTGGGCAGCTCAGCCTCAGTGCATGGTTGGTTATGGAAGCTGGGTGTCTGCCCTCAGAATGTGGCTGTGGCAGCACTGTGGGTTATGGGGGGGAAGCACAGCTCAGCCCAATACTGGATGAACTTTCCAGTCACGTCTTCATGCCAAAGCGTTGCAGATAGCACAGGGAGTGCAAAGGGGAGGAGGAGAGCAGCAGTGTGAAATGGAGCAATGGGCAAAGAGTGTGGGGTGGGGGGAGGAGGGATGAGGAGAGGTCCCCTCATCCACCCCAACCCTGAGCACGGCACAGAGCAGAATGCAGGCAGGCTGAGCACAGAACAGCCCAACACTTTATTTCACAAGAAGCAGCACAGGAAAAGCATAACAGCATAGGAAGCAGAGGGAGATGTGAGAGGTAGAGGGGATGGGGCTGTGTTCATCACCGACCCCAAATGCTCGTGTGGCCAGTTGGCCCCTTGCAGGCTGGAGCACAGCACTCAGACGGTTTGGTTACTTCCTGTGTGAAGAAGAAGAGATGGTGTCCCATAGGGCCACGTTCACATCCCAACCCTCAGCTCCCTGCAGAGTCCCAGCCCAGCCCTGGTGCAGCACCACAAGGAGCACAAGGAGCACAGGGACCCCTTCCAACCCCCAGCCCCACACCGCAGCTGTGCTTGAGTTGCTGGTTCCACCTTCCTGGCCTGTAAGGTAAGAAGAGCCATTGTCTCAGCCCAGTTTGTAGGAGGGAGGCAAGGTTCTTTGATATACGTATACCTGGTGCGGGATTAAGAAACAACGGTTCAAACATTGGTCCGACCAGTTTATTACAAGACTTTATCAGGGAGATGGGGAAGGGGAGGACGGACGCTATTATGGTGTAGGGTGATGGGGAAGGGAATGCAGTAAAAATATGAAATAGAAGCAAGGAGTCTCTGTAGGAAGCAAGAGGGAGATATTCACCACCATGGATCCATCGAGGTTTGTAGTTCAGTCATTGGTCTTCAGTCGTGGTGGGTCGTCAGGCGTTGTTCTGTTAATGGTGACCACGATGACAATTTCCAATGGTAGCACCAACTTATTTATATGTCCAAAGTGGTCAAGTCAGCTCACTTTGGAGTGACAGCTCGAATCCAAAGTAGTTCAGTCAGCACTCCTTGGAATGGAAGCTTCTGGCTCTCGGATCTTAGCAGAAATTCCTTTGTTCCCATCTTCTGAGCCTTGCCAGCAGATAAGAGGGAGCAGGAATACCCATCCGCATCCTGTTTTTCACAGGGCACGATGGCTTCATTACCCAGATTTCCCACACCAAGCTGGAGCTATTTAGTCCCGGGCCAGATCTTCCGCTCATAAACAGTCCTGAGCACTCTTCTGGAGGCAAACAGCTCTGAAGGAAGGTGCTTTCAAATATTCAAATACCCAAAAAGTGATATTGATTGTCACACGGTAGCACCCATTACTTGCCACTTCAATAAATCATTGAGAGTCTTCTCACAAGAAACACCTCAGGAAGCAAGCTTGGAGCCAGAAAACAAGGAAGGACTCTCGCAGCCATGACCCCCAGCCCTGTTCTTGCTGTGGGGCATGGAGCAGCTTTGAGCACCAGGAAGGGGAACCCTGGGAGAAATCGGGGACCCCAATGCTGCCCTGGCACTGGGCAGAGGTGGGGGACAGCGCTGCCCTCATCACTCACTGGGCGCCGTGTTGTAGGCTTTCTCCTTCTTCCCTGCAGACAGAGAGATGCATCAGCACAGGTTCACATCACAGCCAGGCTGAGGGCTCCTGAGGGAGCCTCAAATCCCCCCACAGCCCCCACTGTCCTCCTACACCCCTCCACTTTTACCTGCATGGCGTCTGTAGATGATGAATCCAACGCCAGCCATGATGGCAATGGCCACAACGGCGACAACCACCCCCACCACGTTGGGCACCACGCTGGACTGTGACTGCTCTGGGGGAAGGCAGGGCTGTCAGCAGGGGAAGGGGCAGCCCAGAGCCCCCCAGCCCCACATCCCCTCACTCACCTCATGAGTAGAGGCTGGGCTGGGGCAGGCTGGCGTGCTCCACGCAGCACTGGTACTTGTCCCCGTGCGGGGCACGTACCTCCGACCGGAGCTGTTGTAGTGCACGAAGATTTCGCCATCCACGTACCCCACTTCAAAGAACCAGGGCTGCTCAGGGCCGGATTCCGTCATCCCTATTTCCAAGTACCGCATGGAGTGGAGCTCTGCGGGGTCGGAGCGCGGCAACCCCCCCTTTTTTATTAATTAGCAAGCTACTGCCTATAGAATAACAACACTACTTATATTAATAACATAACCATTATAACTCAATCAAGACCTCGATTGACAATCCTCTAGAAGTGAAAAAAGAGACAAGTCAAACACAGCATAACAACATTACTGTTAAACCTACTAAAAAGAACAAACTCGTTTGCTCTGCAACCTAAGTTTCTGCAACCTGGAAATAAATCCATGAGGGTCCCATTGTGTTCACATGTCACTAGTTAGGAAAAGTCTTCAACTTTCATATACTCTGATATATTGATTTTTAATGGCCACTAACTATTGTGCAACAAATGCTTTTAGGATGCTCATAACCATGCCTTTGAGCTAATAATTGATAATTGAACTTTATGAAGTTGCATGTCAGATAGAACCAGTTTTAGAGGACAAATGTGCTGGAGTATCACTAGGGGCATTATTACTTATTGACCCTTGAGAAACAGCAAACCGTGTTGGTGGTGGCTGCGACAGGCGGTGCCAGCAGGGCCTTCCCTGCTTCAAAGTGCACCTTTCCTCTCTCACCCATCACAGATTCTCTCCTGCATTCAGGGTCTGAAGGATTTCTTCCAGTTGTACACCATATCCGCATGGCCAGTGCGTGATACAGAGCCCAGGTGGAACAGCTGCCTGGAAAACAGAATAAACTATCAAATTTAGTTCTATTAGTATGCACTTTTGTCTCAAGTGATGCATGGTCATATTTTTAAAATCCCAATTAGTTGGGTGTAAGAGACGTATCCATTCTACAATACAGGGTCATCCCTTTGCCTGAGATTCCTTTCCAGGTTTTGTCTTTGCAAATTAAGAAAAGCTATTTAATAGGCTAATAACATCATGAGTGAGCAGTACTAACATACTAAAAGAGCTATTCCCATAGATTACAGCACTGATTACATCAAATCCTTTCTTTAACACACATTTGATCTATGGATAATGCCTAAAATTCTAATTCTTGAGACTGCATTGGTAACACAGAAAATCACACACTATGTCAAACCATTACTAATATTATTTATAACACCGCAAGTTACAAAGCAATTCCACTAGGAAAGAAACACACAAACACAGTTACTATAAAGGCTGGATGCTATTTTCTGCCTTGAGATGAGACCAACAACGTATTCCGGTGGTGTTAGTAACAACCGCACAAGATTAGAAGTGTCTAGTGTCATATGAGTATCCTCAGTGAAAATCCATTGAATGATTTGCTTAGAAGCTTCAGATCGTTTCCCATAGTCAGTCACAGTCTTACCAGCCTGCTGTAACAATTTCCAATGATGCACTTCCCACCGAGCAGCTTCCTGCTGATCGTCTATCAGCGGGCAAGCGAGCTGAAACACAGCTTGACACGGTCCCTCCAATATCATGTCTCTAATGACTCCAGACCAACGCAAAGGTGGAGGATCGCTACGTGTGGGGGGGAATCGCATAGACAGGGGCTGTAAAGACATCGGTGAAACGCTCGAAGAGACTGATGCCTCCTTCGTACGCAGTTCTAAGTCCTGCAGCTCCTCAGTTAATGTTTTATTATGTTCCTCCAACGCTTTCTCATTCCCACCATTATCCGAGTCGCTTTCACTCTCAGGAGCTTCTTGCTGCTCTGCACACCCCTCAGCCCCCCCCCCCACCGCACCTTCCTCACCAGCCAAAACCGGATCTGCCAGAGACGTTGAAGAGGTCGAGGACGGGGGATTATTCGGGGCTTCTGCGGCAGCCCTGAATTGTGAGGCTGATGAGCAAACGGAGTACGAACCTCCTGGTAACAGGGAGTCAAGCTCTGACCTTGACTGAGCACTAGGTCTGGATAGAGCTTGTACCACAGCAGCAGCAATCTGCCGCTCGGCTTGCATATTCTTCAGTGTATTTATTTTGTATTCCTTATTTTTGGAGATAACAAAGTCCTACATATGGTCGACTATTTCTCGACATTCGGCTACAGTGAACATCAGTGCCACCTCCTGAAGGTGTCCATTCATATGAGCCCATTTTACCAGCTCGGATATGCATTTAGGAGATACCTGCTCCCCTGTCTTAGAGAGAATACATTCGAGCAGTTCCTCCACAGCTTCCCACAACATCGTGGATGGCAGAGAACGGGATGGTACCCCGATGAGAGGTGAGTGCCATCCCCCCCCCCCCCTGTTCTTTATTGCCCCCACCTCATTATTTGTGGTTCCTATCCCTTTATTTTGTTCTCTCCCCCATATTTGTGCCCTCACTCTGTGTTTATTTTGCTCACCCCCCCTCCACCCCCGCAATTTTTTCAAACCAGCTTCGTCTGCACCAGCAAGCACCTGCGGGACCCTGAAGCTGGTGGGGGACGTGGGGACCCCCCTGAGAGGGGAGAGCTCGACAGCCGCTTGGACTGGGAGCAGGAGCCGGAGCCTGAGGAGCGGGGGAGGCGAGAGCAGGATGGGCAGAGGGGCAGGGGGCGTGGGCAAAGCTGTGGGTGAGTCAGTGATGTATGGGTGCATCTGTTGTGGGGTGGTGCTGAATGGGGTGGAAGCTGTGCTGACCTCACCCCCCCACAGCTGTGCCTTTGTCACCTACAAGAAGATGGAATCAGCTGACCAGGCTCTGGGGATCCCTGGGTGAGCTGGGGGGCACTGGGGGGGCACAGGGACGGTGTGGGGGTGCCAGCAGTGCTGAGTCCCTGCCCCCATCCTGTGCCCCAACAGCCGTAAAGAACAGTGCCAAGGGCTCACACCGCGTCAAGCGGGCGCAGGTGGTGTACAATGAGGACCTCTTCGGGGGGCAATAAAGGTTTAGTGCACACAGCAGTGGTGTGGCAGGGTGACAATGGGACAGCGGGAGAACGGGGATGGGGGAACTGTGGGACACGGGGAGCTGCAATGGGGGAGGCTGAGTGGTGACCAGCTGCACACACACCTGTAACTGAACTGCCAGCCTCACCTGGCTGTGGTGCTGAGCATGCTGGGCTGCCTGGCCCTGCTCTCAGCAGCACTGTGTCCTCCCTCCCAGCCCCCACAATTCCACTGATACAGTTATGTCTGTTAGAGAGATTCACACTGCATGGAATGTGCCACGGCCAATAGCAACTGAAGGCTTCAGAACCAAATAAGTGTGAGGAGGCCGTGCTGGAGCTCATCTCTTCCATGGAGCTCATAACAGCAGCACAGCAGTAACCCTGGTGGCAGCAGCACCAGGATGTTGTTGGAGCAGCACTCCTGGCCCCCCTCCTGCTCCCTCCAAAAGCTGCACGCAGACGTACAGCACTGCTGTCCTGTGCCAGGTTTATTTAAAAACACAGCTGAGAGCCGCCGGCATAAACAGAGGAGCCTGACTACATTCATACAATATCTTAAATAGAAGGCAAATACAAAAGGAAAAGATAAAATATTTACAGTAACAGTGGCAGACACGACATGAGCACAGTCCCACCCAGAATCAGCAGAAAACCACTCAATACCCTGCTGAAGCACAGAGTCACCACGGCGTCCTCCAGCAGGGCCAGGGCTGCACTGTGCCCACAGCAGGGCTGGGATGGCTGCACTCTGAACTGAGACAAGCGAAGCGCACACGTGTTGGCTTCCAGAAATCATCAGCACAGCATCAAGCTCTGCCAGCAAACAGCACTGGAAATCCAGCAAAAGGGAAAGGAGGGAATAACGCAGCAGTGGCATGCAGCTCCCGCTTCTCACACTGCTGCTGCATCACTGCTGATAACTGGAAAGCAGGGAGCACCCCCCGCCTTGGTGGCACATTTGGTCCAAAACAAAAGAATAATTCTGCTCCCTCCCACCCCCACATTGTCATTAAGTTGCCTTAAAGGATTCAAGTCATAGACAAAAGCATACACCAAAAATACTCAAGAGCTGGCAGAACTCCAGGCTAGACATGGGGACTGCCCGAGAAATGGGAGCACCGAAGAAGCTTCCAGCTGCACCCAACGCTGAGTATGGCCAAGGGAGGAGGAAGGAAGGAGCTTGAGGTTGAAGCCTTCAGAGCGTCACTGAATCAGGAGATCAATTGCCAGGCACTGCAGCACACAGATGGACGTCCTTCTGGGCTGTCACAGAACTGCTTTGTCCTCTTGCTGCTGAAAGGAGCCAACCAGGATCAGGGAATGGATGCACAGGGCCTCAACTCTGACCAGCAGGAAAACTCAGGACAATGGAATGCAGTCTGCCAATCTTTTACCAGTTCAGCTGTGCTTTAAGACTCATTATTGTGAAGCCTCCTTTAGTAAAGTATCACCCTGCGGTATCCAACCAAAAAGAAAAGGTTTTTATTAAATTAAAGGTTTTATTGTTGTTGTTGTTGTTTTGTTGTTTTTTTGGTTTTTTGTTTGTTTGTTTGTGTTTTTTGTTTTTTTTTTTAACATACTATAATAACTACTACGCAGTTCAACAGTCAGTCATCTCAGAAAGTTCACGAAGGAAATCATCCTCATCCTTCTCCAGGTCCAAGTCAATTTCTGCTTCCATTTCCCCTCCTGAGATTTCCGAGATGAACTTTTCAGTGTCATCTTCTACAGCCTTGGTGAGCAGGCTGACCTCCGGCAGGGCTGGAGCAGCAGTCTGGGAAGAAGGAAGACAAAGTCAAAGAAAGGAAGACAAAGTCAAAGAAAGACAAAGATTGCTCAGGAGATCCTTCCTCTGCAGTGCTTCTCCTTCAGCACTGCTGATCCTGAACCCAACACGGGGGCTAAGGGGCTCCTGAAGGATGTTAACAACCACGTGAAGGCTGCAGAGCACCTCAGGTCTTTTTAACAATGCAGCATTAATGGACAAATTCCTTCATACCACAAAGGAATCACAGGGCTGCAGAGCATTGTGCGCACACTGCCATTCATCCAGCATCCTGCACAAAGCGACTGCTTTGAAAGGAAACCTGCAGAACATTTCAGTTCTCCACACTTTCTGCAGCAGTTGTATCTCAGTATCAGCCTGACCAGGACAGCACTGACACTTCTTCCCCTCCTTACCAAAGCTGCTTTTTTAGCTGGAGGCTCCTCTTCTTCAGTGCTCGTTTAAATCAGTACAGTGCTAGAGCTCTTACACACCACATTCTATTTGAGCAACAGAAAGTCATTCCTGTTCCCCTACACAACATCCACCCACAGTCTGATTTCATTGAACACGAAGCCATCGTGACCTTTTTGTAGCCAGCGCTCCCACCTTAACCTCACATGTTGTACCTGGTGCCAGCAGGGTTACTGCCTCACTGCCAGATACAATCAGATCAATTCTGAGTTTGAGGAGTGCAAAGCTGTCTGGGAAAGCCATTGTAAGTATCAGGATTGTGAAACATGGCTGCAGCTCTTCACCAAAGGCAGGAAGGTAGGAATGCACACATAATGGTGGCACATGGTGAGCAGTGAGACATGAGAACATGTGAAGAAATTGTGTCACTGTGTCCATCTACAGAAGGGACTCACCTCTGCGGGTGCAGAGACAGCTTTGGGAGCAGCCCTGCTCCATTCCACAGTCTTTTCCTCTTCTCTTCCAGGTGCTTTAAAACAAGGAAAAAGAAAATCACTTGGTCAACAGCAAGCATAGAAAGAAACCTGAGTGCCAGTGTTTCCTCCATGTGCTTATTTCCTCACATTCAATAACAAAGAACACGAGAGAGGCGACATCTCGCAGTCCATACAGTATCCAAGCTCTTCCCTCCTTCACATGCTGTCTCTTCACGAAGCCTCTCTCACCTCCCCAATGAATAACTCACCCCCCTGACCTTTGTGACAGAGGTTGGCCCCCATGTTAAGGACTCAATCCATGCTTTACAAACACATTTACATATTAAAACAAGCAACACGCCAAAGATGAAGATAACCTTGGCGTCAACACACAGAACATGCCACACCAAAAACACGGCAGAAAGAAAGTACAGGAGAAACTGAATTACAAAACCTCACAGTGAATGAATTTTCCAGAATGAAGCAGGCAGACACCACGGATTCAATGGAAAAACACATGGATGGACATCCTGGCACTTCCTGCCTTTGCATTTGGTAAGAAACAGCCCAGGCAATTCTAAGCAAACTCCATTTGCTTGACAGGGGAAGCACTTCAGCAGAGCAGACAGTGAAACACCTCGTTACCTGCTGGCTTTGCGATCTGCTGCATCCGCAGGGCTTTCTCCTGCTTGATTTCTTCCAAGCTTTTAATATGCATTTCTTCCAATCGCTTGATTTTACGCGGTGGCTCTTCCAGTTTCACGTTACCAGGCTCAGGTGGAGGGAAAATTCTCTTCTTCTTGCGCTTATCCTTAGATCTCTTCTCAGTAAGAACCTCTTCTCCTTTTTGCTTCTCTTCTTCCAGTTGTCTCTTCTTCCAGATCTCCCCTGCTGGCTTGGCACCCTTCTCTGTCATCATCAAGAAAGGAGAAGCATAAGGATTACAAGAAATTACAACGAGAGCTCTAGTTTCCAGATTTGTCATAATATTACAGAATATACGTGTTCCCAACAACAACGCTCCTGAGAAAGAATAAGCAGAAAGCCTAGAGAATCTGTGCAGCAAACACCGATGACCATTTACCTCTCCTTGGTGCTCTGTCAACCTCGATCTTCTTCCCCAGCCTTTCTACGAGGCTGCGCTTCAGCGGAAGGCCACTGACATCAGCTACAGAGAGAAAACAACAACATTCCTAAGATAATTCCTTTGGAGAAAGATTTTTACAAGTCAACCACAAACTTTGGTTTCTCCAAGTGTATGTTCTCAAATTCACCTTTCAGCTGCTACACTTGTGTGCCACTTGGAGTCATCACAGACCCACGACACACTTTCCTCCCTCCTGCTTCAGCAGTGCCCTCCCATTTACGTGGAGGCAGCCAAACAGCAGCTCACAAGCAGCCCTTACCTACAGAGGATTTCCGTTTTCCAGGTTTATCAGCAGTATTCAGTTGACTCACAGGCACCTCCCCTAAAACAAAGAAAAACAAAGTGCTTATTTGACAGAAACCAACAGAATTACTGTCTTGTGAGCCCATTTCCCACCCAAAACAAATACAACCAAAAGACACCACTTTGACAGCCCTGACAGAAAATAATATTGCAACTGTAATGCACTCAGGGTAAGTCCCAATTGTAATTTCTCCATTCCACTTAGGAGCCACCAAATGGAAGCAAAGGTACTCATCATTACCCTGCTTTGCAGGCAGCATCACAGTGCTGACCAGTGTCCGCACATTCTCCTTCTTAGGCACACGAACAATCTGAGATTTGAGCCGATGAGCAGGAGCTCCTGAAGGTCCTTCTGATCCAAGTGTTTTTATTCCAGCATTCAAACTGTCATCTGGGAACACAGAGCAGTACATGAGACTGAGGGACAGAGGCACACGCTGAGGACCACAGCTCTGCAAACTGCCTCCTGCTCAGAAGCATGCAGAACAAACCCTGTCAGCTCTCCCCACAGCTAAGAGCACCATGGACCTGATGTCTGTCTGCTGCCCTCCTTTCATCCTTCTGGATATTAAAAGTAGGCTTTATCCCTTACTTTATCCCATCCATATGACATTAGATTCCTCTATCAGCAAATGTGGCTTTCACCACTGGTTGAAAAGATGCACATACAGGCACTTAAACTCCATGCTGTGGCCTCGTCTTGCTCTAATGATGTAAACAAAGGAGTTTACCTTCCTAATCTGAAAGGCACATGAAGTTACAAGGTAGGAACAAGATCATGGAAATAGCTGATTCCATTCAGCAACCCTATGTTCTGTTGTGTTTGTACAATGAATTGCTTTGGAGTTAATTGGCAAGTGCTTCTGATTAATCCTGGAATACCTTGTTTTGTATCAGCATCAGATTTTGTAGTGGAAATTATCTGCAATCCATGATGGTTTTCTTCAGCTGGTTGCTGGACAGGTGTTTTTGTTTCTTCTCCCTCCTTAGAAAGCTGGTCTGTACAAGCAAAGAAAAAATCAGTCTCTTCAGTTATGCGGTAGGAATTCAATCAGATTATCCACTGCACAAAGATGGCAGGCAAGGCTGAAAACCCACACAGATAAATGCTGAGTCTCCACTTGCCCATCCAAATGGCTTCTCTGTGAACAAGGAAATCCCCCCCTACACAACATTCATCTCCCTGACACCCAGTAAAAGCTTAAATGCAGGAGAACAACCTGCAAGGCAAAGGCCACAGGAGCAGAGAGAAGCTGAGCATGCAAGATAAAACTGAGGTATCAGAAGCGCACAAAGTTCAGCTGTGCACCTATCTATCAGCTCACAAGTGAACGTTACCTGGCGTTCTTTATGACACTATACCCACCTGTGAGTAATAGAGTTAATCTTTCGTCCCTAAAAAAGACAAACTCACTTTGGCTTGGTGGAAAGAAAACCCCATTGAGGTAACGTCCCTTGGTGTGATGGAAGGCACAGCTGGATTTCTGGCAGCCTCCTGGCTGGTTCTCCCAGTAGCAGGAAATCATGCTGCATTTTTTCTGAAGACAGAAAGGAAGAAGAGCTGATGGTAACGTGGACCTAAGATCTGCAAAGGGAGACTGAGCTCCAGATGGTGCCAGTGAGCAGACTGCCACAAAGCAGCACTCAAACACCACTCTGAAGAGTGCGCAGGCTGGGAGCACCAGGCTCACTGAGCTTTCCTAGCATTCTGTGGGTGAGGACACCAGTTTAGAAGGGGTTAAACTAACACACCTTGCAGAATGCTTGTCTGAATGATGTGGTTCTTTAGTATCTGTTGATAGAACACTGTTGGTATCAACTACAAGAATATTCTGCTATGATATACCAATGCCATTGAGCTCTCTTCCCTCTGCTTCCTCCCCTATTCTTAACCGTAGGAACCATCATCATTTCAAAGCAAATGAACCTAATCTGCAAAAGCACATTCAGCCCACCTATAGAAATGAGAAGTGGGTTTGGTGATAAACTCTGAGGAGCCAACACTCACAGTGATCTCCATGTGCCTGAACCTGCAGACATTCCTGAAGCAGCGGCCCTCCTTCCACAGCGTGCAGATGGTTTCATTGCCCAAAGCGGCTTCACAGTGCCTGAAGGGACAGTTGTCTCCCTGTAACCCAATGGAAACCAAGAGAGGAAAATGAAATAGTACAGCCTGAGAACTGGCCATGCTTTGAGCTCATTTGTAGCGAGTTGCTCTATTGTACAATGCAATTAGTTATGAAGTTTGCTGAAGACCAGTAATACTTCTACTTATTCTACCCATTCCTCTTAACTTCAGAACTGAAAGAAAGAAAACATGAAGGAAAAAACCCAAGCAGACCTTTTTACAAGTGGAATAGAAGTAGAAATAGCAATCATTTCCTTTAATCGACATGCTGGACGAGCGCACAGAAGCAGTTCTGGTCTCAGGGATCTCTGTGCAGCTCTTCCTGTGCTTCTCAAAGAGCTGGCTCATGCTTCCTTGGACTGAAAGTCTTCTACAGTCTTGATCAGTGAAATCTTCTTTTGAAAAGGAACCCTAAGCAAAACACCAAAAAGCAGAAAAGAATGAGGAATGCCCACCCGTCTTCCCAGCTTTGTTCTCTTCATTCAATCAGTCTCTCAGGAGCAGTTGTTTCAAAACATTGCCCTCCTCAACACTGGTCAAACTCTAGTAACATCACCCTGACTCAGCACGGAGTCCCTGGGCTGCACGGCTGCAAGCCCTCTAATGGAGCCCCTCCTTCAACACCACGAGTGACAGCAGTGAGTAACCCCAACACATTTGTCTGACCGCTGCATGTCTTCAAGCTCAACCACCTGGACAACCTCAGCAAATACAGTGATCTTCAAAGCTTTGCAGTTCACTTCTCCTGTAGGCCGAACCAACACTGAATCCGTGAATTAATTAATTATAACAGGTTAGGAAGAATTTTCCTCCTCACTTTGCCTATCTCAAATTCTGTAAGTTGGAATTTCTGGTCTTCAAGGATTCTTCACCTTTGAAGAATCCACAAAAACCATCCTCCGTCTTTATTACCTGTACAGCAAAAGCATGACAGTGCGTATCAATACACAAATCCACACACATGTGCCTGTATACTGTAACTCAGCACTGCATGGAGCTGCAGCATGTTCTGCTCAGCCACAACAAGGGTTTGGGTTGGTTCATTTTTTTTTTTCTTTTCTGATGTAAAAATCAAATATTTTGATATTTTAGATTTGTTTTGTTGTTGTATTTTTTAAGGTACCAAATGCAGTAAAACCTGCAACCAGGCCAGACAGAAGATCAAATTCAAGTGATTCAGAACTCTTTCATTAAAGTGCTGCACATTTCTGAGCTAAGCATTTCCGATAGTCAATAAAGGTTGGAACCTTTTACTCACACAGACACTAGTGAATTTTCGAGGAATTTTTTTTTTTTTTTTTTTTTTTTTTTTTCCCAGGGAATTTCCCCAAATCTAAACTAAAGAGAGGAGAAGTCGGGTTCTCAAGTTAGTTGCTGGATTGACTGCATGACAAAGGGAACAAAAACAGCACTTAAGGACAAAGTTTCCTACCCTCCTCCAGTACTGATAGAAATGCTGCCTTTTACCTTTAGTACCTTAACATCAGATTCCTCTCTGGCAGATTCCTATGCTTCTAACAACCTCGGTGCTGCCCTGCACAGACGCCGGGCACCAACTGTCACTGGACTCTGCACCATGGAACACGCACACAGCTCAGCACTTCTGTTTCCTCACAATTGGAAGGGTTCTGGAATCGGGAGCATGAAGCGGACTAGAAATACCTCACATCCCTCTGCTCCTTACGAGCCCATCCATTTTAAAACATGATAAGCCCAGACACATCTGTTAGCACAGCAGCCCAAATGCTAACCAGAACACACAGTGTGTAACGCTGACAGTACCAGTTTAATGCCGCGCCACAAACCCTATATAGTGGTACAGGTGACCACCCCTATCAGATACCCATGACCTCCATGACTCCACTGCTGGTGCATGCAGGCACCACCTGCCCAATACCCAACATCTCCCCCCTCTTTATTATCTGCAGCCCCTGTAAAGGTTCCCCTGCATACTCCCCGTTACCCCAAAGGTGATTTGCACATTGAAGGCTATTCCGCAAATGAATCAATCATTAAACATATGCGAAAAACAATGAAACTGTCATAATAACATACCAAAGAGATGCAGCTGCAGTGACTACAAACCTGAAAGCACACAACAGCAATCTGCCTAAAAATTGTGAAATGCTGTATGGCAACACTTAGTCAACTTGTAGAGAACGGTGCATTCAAGTTCAAGATAACAGCACAGTACACAATGGAGTTACAACTTCTCCAAGTTCAATGTAACACTATTGTACAGAATCTTCGTGGCAATCCAGTTCTGTCCAGTGTGCATTATAATGTCACACTCCATAACCAAATAAGAAGACAAAAACATATTGGCTGTGCAGAATCGTTCTGAATGTCCACCACTGGGGGACTATCCAGGAACAAGGTCTCCCCCGCTCACGAACTATCAGTCCGGCATGAAGGCTGGATTCCCAGTTCGGACCTTCAGGCACATTGGGAGCAACGCTGTCTCATGTGCCGTTACCAGCAGCCGCTGCCCAGTGCTGACGTCAAATCACTGGCTGCACTGGAGACATTAACCAAGGAGTTGTTGACCAAAACTGGTGCTGAGATGTTCAGATCCTCACGGTGCACAGGATGGCTCGTCGTTTGGTGCCGGCTTAACCCAACGTGCCGGCAGCCAGCAGGGCCCACTTGGGGTCCCGACACAGACGTGTTTCCTGCCCTTGACAAGGAGTGGCATAGGGTCTGGGAGCCATGGCCCTCCATCGGGTCTGATCAGGACCTGACCTATTGGTGTCCATTTGGTCAGCTGATGGTCTCCCTTCCAATTCTCTCAGTTAACTTTCTAAGAGCACCAAAGGTGGGTAGCAGCTTCTGCGCCTCTTCGTCCCCTGCAAAAGCTCACAGAACTCCATGCTGGCTTTCTCTAATGCTGACCTACTCACACAGTGAGAAGCTCCGTCAGCCAGACCTCTCCGCATTATCCACATAATAAGCAGATTGAGGTCCTCATCACACACTCTGTGTCATTTCTTGTCAGCATGTCCTGTCCCATCCCTGGCTCTCCAGCAGGACTGTAATGCTGGGGTGAGCAACACTGGGCACTGTCAGTGTGTTTTTCTTGCAAGCATCTTCCAGGGAAATACGTGCAGGCGTTCCCCACTCTTGGCTATATCTCTGCAGTGCTGGGTCCTGTGTGAGCAGAGTTCTCTGCCCCAGAAGCCAAGTCACTGCTGTGCAGAGCTCAGCCTCGGGGTGAATGTGCTCCTGAGTTTGTCCCAGTGCAAGGACAACCTTCTCATTGCCCTTTAGGAGCACCTCTGGTGCTGATGGGTGCTCTGCTCTCAGCAACCACTGGATACACGGCTCCAGGCGTGTGTGTGCTTTGTCGCCTTGAGCTGTTTGCTCTGATCGCATCTCACCCTGGGGAGCCGGGATTTCCCTTTGGTCTCGGTGTCACTTCGAGACCAGTAGCAACACTAGGGGTCAGAGGAGAGCTGCTGAATGTGTGAGCAAAGCTGCTAATTGAGAAGGAGATCGCACGCGTGTGACTTCGAAACCCGAATTAATGAGCTTACCTTCACCCTCCTGACTAATGCAGACCTCATGCAGCCCTGGGCCTGCCCTTCTCCAGCCTCCTGCCTTGTTTTGCCTACTCATAGGAAAAGATTTAGCATAGCTCAGAGCCCCAGGCGGCGCTTGGAATGCCAGCAGGAAAGAGCTGCTGGTGTCCACATAGCTCAGGACTGCAGCAGTGGGGCTGCTGGACCTCAGTGTTCTGAACACTCTGATGTGGAAGTGATTGGCAGATGCTGTGGCCGGAGGGATGAGGTGCCTGCAGGGCGTCCTTTGGAAGAATGTTTGGTGAGGATGGATCCTCTGAGCCAGCATCGGGGACAGGGTGCTGGGTGCAAATGCCAGTGCTGCCCTCTGTCATCCTTTTGGTTTTAAAAGGAGTACAGCTCCGTTTCCAAACTTTGCCAACCACGGGCTGGCTGGCAGCTTGAAGGAACTGCCATGAAATTGGTCTAATGAAGCGTTCCTGGCAGAGCTTCAGGATGGAGAAAGTGCAGTTTGTCCTCAACTGAGCTGAGGTCCAATGAGCTGAGTTTCGTGGCTCAGAGCAGAGGCCGTGAGCATCACGTCTCACAGTCTGTGTCACCTGGGCAGAGCCGTTAGGCAGGGGCTGCTAGTGGGGAGATGCCAAGGTTTTCCATGAAGATGATTGCTCAGATATGCCTGAGTTCAGATGGAGGGGCCCATTGCCCTACCAGGAAGTGGAAGATGCTTGGGGGAGAGTCAGCTCATGCTTTCCCATGCCTGTAGGACCTTACAGTGCTGTGCCTTTCCACATACCTACCCCACCTTCTTTCTTTCCCATGCAGGGGTCATCATTAATCCAGTGGGTGGCACCAAGAATGCCCGGACAGCCCCACTGCATTGTGTCTCTGTGGCAGAAGGACACACCAAGCCTGTGCTCTGCCTGGCTGCCACTGATGAACTGCTTTTCACTGCCTAAAAAGGTATATGTTGGACAGAACAGGTGTGGGGGCTGTTGGCTTTTTATGTGCTATTCTCATAGATCTCCCCAGGCTGGCGTGGGGAATTGGGGTGCATGGCAGGGATGGCTCCTTCTGGGCTGCTCCCCTGTCCCTGCGTTTTGATGTCCAGGTGCTGGAGCAGGCTGGCTCCATTGCCCTGGAGAGGAGCTGTGGGTGGTGGGAGGCAGCACTTGGGAAGGAGTCGGTGCCTCCACGCCACGGAGGAACTCCCCAGCCCAACTCTCTCAGTCACATTCTTCTTCCTACAGACCGGAGCTGTAAGATGTGGAACTTGGTGACGGGTCAGGAAATTGCTTCCCTCAAGGGTCACCCAAATAATGTTGTTTCCATCAAGTACTGCAGCCACACGGGGTTGGTGTTCACCGTGTCCACGTCGTACATCAAAGTGTGAAACATCCGGGACCCAGCGCGCTGCATCCGCACCCTGACGTATGTAGTGGGAAGAGTGGCTGTGGGGGACTGTGGGCAGCTCTGGCTTTGCAGAAGATGGTGTGAGGAACTCCTGGGGTCCCACAGGCTGGAAACAGAGCCCAGCTGTTTTAGGATCAGTGCCTACAGCTGTAGGAAACAGGGAGGCTTAGGGAGATCTTGGAATGGAATCTGTGGGGACCCTCTGCAGCAAAGGCTCAAAGGAAAGGACCTGGAAGAGCTTTTCAGCCCTTCCTGGGGGTGGCCAAGAGCACCAGCAAGAAGGGATGGGGATTTTCTTTTTTGGTTCAACTAATATGCCACAGGAAGACGACCACATTAACCCAGCTGTATTTGTTGTTGTTGTTTATCTACAGCATGAAGCATTTCACTTGGAAAGTCTCTGCTGCCACTCATCGTACAACAGACTTAAAGCACAACACTTGGTACCTAGCAGTGCTGTGAAGGGTTGGAAAGGCAGCGCATCATTGTGCTGAGGGCCAAGAGACGGTTCAGACAACAGAAGCATTTGTCCACATTTCTGACATGAAGGCTGTCGCCTCCCGATCCGGCGACAAATCAAGGCTGCTGTGTGAAAGTACCTTGCCTCCGCACATGGGATCAGACGGGACTCACACACAGTGTGTAACACCGAATGTACCAGTTTAATGCCACGCCACAAACCTACCCAATGCCCAACAGGGGGGACCAGTCAATGCTGCTCATCAGCCATCAACCCCAGATGCTGGAGAAGGCAGATCATGTTGTGGTGCCGGAGCATTACACCATGGCTGAGATGGGGACACCCACCGAACTGAGGACCCACTGTGGATCCTACAGCCGGCTGCTGCAGCACTGAGGACCACAGGGCAGCTGGAGTGGGATGCGATGGGACATGGGGAGCTGTGGCTGTCTCCGCTCCCCGCTGCAGGATGGGAAGAGTGGGATGCTCTGGGATTTGTATGGAATAAAGCGGAGATGTTTTGTAGAGGAGCAGGTTGGGATGTGGGGTGTGGGCAGCTCAGCCTCAGTGCATGGTTGGTTATGGAAGCTGGGTGTCTGCCCTCAGAATGTGGCTGTGGCAGCACTGTGGGTTATGGGGGGGAAGCACAGCTCAGCCCAATACTGGATGAACTTTCCAGTCACGTCTTCATGCCAAAGCGTTGCAGATAGCACAGGGAGTGCAAAGGGGAGGAGGAGAGCAGCAGTGTGAAATGGAGCAATGGGCAAAGAGTGTGGGGTGGGGGGAGGAGGGATGAGGAGAGGTCCCCTCATCCACCCCAACCCTGAGCACGGCACAGAGCAGAATGCAGGCAGGCTGAGCACAGAACAGCCCAACACTTTATTTCACAAGAAGCAGCACAGGAAAAGCATAACAGCATAGGAAGCAGAGGGAGATGTGAGAGGTAGAGGGGATGGGGCTGTGTTCATCACCGACCCCAAATGCTCGTGTGGCCAGTTGGCCCCTTGCAGGCTGAAGCACAGCACTCAGACGGTTTGGTTACTTCCTGTGTGAAGAAGAAGAGATGGTGTCCCATAGGGCCACGTTCACATCCCAACCCTCAGCTCCCTGCAGAGTCCCAGCCCAGCCCTGGTGCAGCACCACAAGGAGCACAAGGAGCACAGGGACCCCTTCCAACCCCCAGCCCCACACCGCAGCTGTGCTCGAGTTGCTGGTTCCACCTTCCTGGCCTGTAAGGTAAGAAGAGCCATTGTCTCAGCCCAGTTTGTAGGAGGGAGGCAAGGTTCTTTGATATACGTATACCTGGTGCGGGATTAAGAAACAACGGTTCAAACATTGGTCCGACCAGTTTATTACAAGACTTTATCAGGGAGATGGGGAAGGGGAGGAAGGACGCTATTATGGTGTAGGGTGATGGGGAAGGGAATGCAGTAAAAATATGAAATAGAAGCAAGGAGTCTCTGTAGGAAGCAAGAGGGAGATATTCACCACCATGGATCCATCGAGGTTTGTAGTTCAGTCATTGGTCTTCAGTCGTGGTGGGTCGTCAGGCGTTGTTCTGTTAATGGTGACCACGATGACAATTTCCAATGGTAGCACCAACTTATTTATATGTCCAAAGTGGTCAAGTCAGCTCTCTTTGGAGTGACAGCTCGAATCCAAAGTAGTTGAGTCAGCACTCCTTGGAATGGAAGCTTCTGGCTCTGGGATCTTAGCAGAAATTCCTTTGTTCCCATCTTCTGAGCCTTGCCAGCAGATAAGAGGGAGCAGGGATACCCATCCGCATCCTGTTTTTCACAGGGCACGATGGCTTCATTACCCAGATTTCCCACACCAAGCTGGAGCTATTTAGTCCCGGGCCAGATCTTCCGCTCATAAACAGTCCTGAGCACTCTTCTGGAGGCAAACAGCTCTCAAGGAAGGTGCTTTCAAATATTCAAATACCCAAAAAGTGATATTGATTGTCACACGGTAGCACCCATTACTTGCCACTTCAATAAATCATTGAGAGTCTTCTCACAAGAAACACCTCAGGAAGCAAGCTTGGAGCCAGAAAACAATGAAGGACTCCTTTCTCCTTCTTCCCTGCAGACAGAGAGATGCATCAGCACAGGTTCACATCACAGCCAGGCTGAGGGCTCCTGAGGGAGCCTCAAATCCCCCCACAGCCCCCACTGTCCTCCTACACCCCTCCACTTTTACCTGCATGGCGTCTGTAGATGATGAATCCAACGCCAGCCATGATGGCAATGGCCACAACGGCGACAACCACCCCCACCACGTTGGGCACCACGCTGGACTGTGACTGCTCTGGGGGAAGGCAGGGCTGTCAGCAGGGGAAGGGGCAGCCCAGAGCCCCCCAGCCCCACATCCCCTCACTCACCTCATGAGTAGAGGCTGGGCTGGGGCAGGCTGGCGTGTTCCACGCAGCACTGGTACTTGTCCCCGTGCGGGGCACGTACCTCCGACCGGAGCTGTTGTAGTGCACGAAGATTTCGCCATCCACGTACCCCACTTCAAAGAACCAGGGCTGCTCGGGGCCGGATTCCATCATCCCTATTTCAAAGTACCGCATGGAGTGGAGCTCTGCGGGGTCGGAGCGCGGCGACCCCCCCTTTTTTATTAATTAGCAAGCTACTGCCTATAGAATAACAACACTACTTATATTAATAACATAACCATTATAACTCAATCAAGACCTCGATTGACAATCCTCTAGAAGTGAAAAAAGAGACAAGTCAAACACAGCATAACAACATTACTGTTAAACCTACTAAAAAGAACAAACTCGTTTGCTCTGCAACCTAAGTTTCTGCAACCTGGAAATAAATCCATGAGGGTCCCATTGTGTTCACATGTCACTAGTTAGGAAAAGTCTTCAACTTTCATATACTCTGATATATTGATTTTTAATGGCCACTAACTATTGTGCAACAAATGCTTTTAGGATGCTCATAACCATGCCTTTGAGCTAATAATTGATAATTGAACTTTATGAAGTTGCATGTCAGATAGAACCAGTTTTAGAGGACAAATGTGCTGGAGTATCACTAGGGGCATTATTACTTATTGACCCTTGAGAAACAGCAAACCGTGTTGGTGGTGGCTGCGACAGGCGGTGCCAGCAGGGCCTTCCCTGCTTCAAAGTGCACCTTTCCTCTCTCACCCATCACAGATTCTCTCCTGCATTCAGGGTCTGAAGGATTTCTTCCAGTTGTACACCATATCCGCATGGCCAGTGCGTGATACAGAGCCCAGGTGGAACAGCTGCCTGGAAAACAGAATAAACTATCAAATTTAGTTCTATTAGTATGCACTTTTGTCTCAAGTGATGCATGGTCATATTTTTAAAATCCCAATTAGTTGGGTGTAAGAGACGTATCCATTCTACAATACAGGGTCATCCCTTTGCCTGGGATTCCTTTCCAGGTTTTGTCTTTGCAAATTAAGAAAAGCTAATTAATAGGCTAATAACATCATGAGTGAGCAGTACTAACATACTAAAAGAGCTATTCCCATAGATTACAGCACTGATTACATCAAATCCTTTCTTTAACACACATTTGATCTATGGATAATGCCTAAAATTCTAATTCTTGAGACTGCATTGGTAACACAGAAAATCACACACTATGTCAAACCATTACTAATATTATTTATAACACCGCAAGTTACAAAGCAATTCCACTAGGAAAGAAACACACAAACACAGTTACTATAAAGGCTGGATGCTATTTTCTGCCTTGAGATGAGACCAACAACGTATTCCGGTGGTGTTAGTAACAACCGCACAAGATTAGAAGTGTCTAGTGTCATATGAGTATCCTCAGTGAAAATCCATTGAATGATTTGCTAAGAAGCTTCAGATCGTTTCCCATAGTCAGTCACAGTCTTACCAGCCTGCTGTAACAATTTCCAATGATGCACTTCCCACCGAGCAGCTCCCTGCTGATCGTCTTTCAGCGGGCAAGCGAGCTGAAACACAGCTTGACACGGTCCCTCCAATATCATGTCTCTAATGACTCCAGACCAACGCAAAGGTGGAGGATCGCTACGTGTGGGGGGGAATCGCATAGATAGGGGCTGTAAAGACATCGGTGAAACGCTCGAAGAGACTGATGCCTCCTTCGTACGCAGTTCTAAGTCCTGCAGCTCCTCAGTTAATGTTTTATTATGTTCCTCCAACGCTTTCTCATTCCCACCATTATCCGAGTCGCTTTCACTCTCAGGAGCTTCTTGCTGCTCTGCACACCCCTCAGGCCCCCCCCACCGCACCTTCCTCACCAGCCAAAACCGGATCTGCCAGAGACGTTGAAGAGGTCAAGGACGGGGGATTATTCGGGGCTTCTGCGGCAGCCCTGAATTGTGAGGCTGATGAGCAAACGGAATACGAACCTCCTGGTAACAGGGAGTCAAGCTCTGACCTTGACTGAGCACTAGGTCCGGATAGAGCTTGTACCACAGCAGCAGCAATCTGCCGCTCGGCTTGCATATTCTTCAATGTATTTATTTTGTATTCCTTATTTTTGGAGATAACAAAGTCCTACATATGGTCGACTATTTCTCGACATTCGGCTACAGTGAACATCAGTGCCACCTCCTGAAGGTGTCCATTCATATGAGCCCATTTTACCAGCTCGGATATGCATTTAGGAGATACCTGCTCCCCTGTCTTAGAGAGAATACATTCGAGCAGTTCCTCCACAGCTTCCCACAACATCATGGATGGCAGAGAACGGGATAGTACCCCGATGAGAAGTGAGTGCCATCCCCCCCCCCCCCCCCAGTTCTTTATTGCCCCCACCTCATTATTTGTGGTTCCTATCCCTTTATTTTGTTCTCTCCCGCATATTTGTGCCCTCACTCTGTGTTTATTTTGCTAACCCCCCTCCGCCCCTGCAATTTTTTCAAACCAGCTTCGTCTGCACCAGCAAGCACCTGCGGGACCCTGAAGCTGGTGGGGGACGTGGGGACCCCCCTGAGAGGGGAGAGCGCGACAGCCGCTTGGACTGGGAGCAGGAGCCGGAGCCTGAGGAGCGGGGGAGGCGAGAGCAGGATGGGCAGAGGGGCAGGGGGCGTGGGCAAAGCTGTGGGTGAGTCAGTGATGTATGGGTGCATCTGTTGTGGGGTGGTGCTGAATGGGGTGGAAGCTGTGCTGACCTCACCCCCCCACAGCTGTGCCTTTGTCACCTACAAGAAGATGGAATCAGCTGACCAGGCTCTGGGGATCCCTGGGTGAGCTGGGGGGCACTGGGGGGGCACAGGGACGGTGTGGGGGTGCCAGCAGTGCTGAGTCCCTGCCCCCATCCTGTGCCCCAACAGCCGTAAAGAACAGTGCCAAGGGCTCACACCGCGACAAGCGGGCGCAGGTGGTGTACAATGAGGACCTCTTCGGGGGGCAATAAAGGTTTAGTGCACACAGCAGTGGTGTGGCAGGGTGACAATGGGACAGCGGGAGAACGGGGATGGGGGAACTGTGGGACACGGGGAGCTGCAATGGGGGAGGCTGAGTGGTGACCAGCTGCACACACACCTGTAACTGAACTGCCAGCCTCACCTGGCTGTGGTGCTGAGCATGCTGGGGTGCCTGGCCCTACTCTCAGCAGCACTGTGTCCTCCCTCCCAGCCCCCACAATTCCACTGATTCAGTTATGTCTGTTAGAGAGATTCACACTGCATGGAATGTGCCACGGCCAATAGCAACTGAAGGCTTCAGAGCCAAATTAGTGTGAGGAGGCCGTGCTGGAGCTCATCTCTTCCATGGAGCTCATAACAGCAGCACAGCAGTAACCCTGGTGGCAGCAGCACCAGGATGTTGCTGGAGCAGCACTCCTGGCTCCCCTCCTGCTCCCTCCAAGAGCTGCAGGCAGACGTACAGCACTGCTGTCCTGTGCCAGGTTTATTTAAAAACACAGCTGAGAGCCGCCGGCATAAACAGAGGAGCCTGACTACGTTCATACAATATCTTAAATAGAAGGCAAATACAAAAGGAAAAGATAAAATATTTACAGTAACAGTGGCAGACACGACATGGGCACAGTCCCACCCAGAGGCAGCAGAAAACCACTCAATACCCTGCTGAAGCACAGAGTCACCACGGCGTCCTCCAGCAGGGCCAGGGCTGCACTGTGCCCACAGCAGGGCTGGGATGGCTGCACTCTGAACTGAGACAAGCGAAGCGCACACGTGTTGGCTTCCAGAAATCATCAGCACAGCATCAAGCTCTGCCAGCAAACAGCACTGGAAATCCAGCAAAAGGGAAAGGAGGGAATAACGCAGCAGTGGCATGCAGCTCCCGCTTCTCACACTGCTGCTGCATCACTGCTGATAACTGGAAGGCAGGGAGCACCCCCCGCCTTGGTGGCACATTTGGTCCAAAACACCAGAATAATTCTGCTCCCTCCCACCCCCACATTGTCATTAAGTTGCCTTAAAGGATTCAAGTCATAAACAAAAGCATACACCAAAAAAACTCAAGAGCTGGCAGAACTCCAGGCTAGACATGGGGACTGCCCGAGAAATGGGAGCACCGAAGAAGCTTCCAGCTGCACCCAACGCTGAGTATGGCCAAGGGAGGAGGAAGGAAGGAGCTTGAGGTTGAAGCCTTCAGAGCGTCACTGAATCAGATCAATTGCCAGGCACTGCAGCACACAGATGGACGTCCTTCTGGGCTGTCACAGAACTGCTTTGTCCTCTTGCTGCTGAAAGGAGCCAACCAGGATCAGGGAATGGATGCACAGGGCCTCAACTCTGACCAGCAGGAAAACTCAGGACAATGGAATGCAGTCTGCCAATCTTTTACCAGTTCAGCTGTGCTTTAAGACTCATTATTGTGAAGCCTCCTTTAGTAAAGTATCACCCTGGGGTATCCAACCAAAAAGAAAAGGTTTTTATTAAATTAAAGGGGTTTTTTTTGTTGTTGTTGTTTTGTTGTTTTTTTGGTTTTTTGTTTGTTTGTTTGTGTTTTTTGTTTTTTTTTTTTTTTAACATACTATAATAACTACTACGCAGTTCAACAGTCAGTCATCTCAGAAAGTTCACGAAGGAAATCATCCTCATCCTTCTCCAGGTCCAAGTCAATTTCTGCTTCCATTTCCCCTCCTGAGATTTCCGAGATGAACTTTTCAGTGTCATCTTCTACAGCCTTGGTGAGCAGGCTGACCTCCGGCAGGGCTGGAGCAGCAGTCTGGGAAGAAGGAAGACAAAGTCAAAGAAAGGAAGACAAAGTCAAAGAAAGACAAAGATTGCTCAGGAGATCCTTCCTCTGCAGTGCTTCTCCTTCAGCACTGCTGATCCTGAACCCAACACGGGGGCTAAGGGGCTCCTGAAGGATGTTAACAACCACGTGAAGGCTGCAGAGCACCTCAGGTCTTTTTAACAATGCAGCATTAATGGACAAATTCCTTCACACTACAGAGGAATCACAGGGCTGCAGAGCATTGTGCGCACACTGCCATTCATCCAGCATCCTGCACAAAGCGACTGCTTTGAAAGGAAACCTGCAGAACATTTCAGTTCTCCACACTTTCTGCAGCAGTTGTATCTCAGTATCAGCCTGACCAGGACAGCACTGACACTTCTTCCCCTCCTCCAAAGCTGCTTTTTTAGCTGGAGGCTCCTCTTCTTCAGTGCTCGTTTAAATCAGTACAGTGCTAGAGCTGTTACACACCACATTCTATTTGAGCAACAGAAAGTCATTCCTGTTCCCCTACACAACATCCACCCACAGTCTGATTTCATTGAACACGAAGCCATCGTGACCTTTTTGTATCCAGTGCTCCCACGTTAACCTCACAAGTTGTACCTGGTGCCAGCAGGGTTACTGCCTCACTGCCAGATACAATCAGATCAATTCTGAGTTTGAGGAGTGCAAAGCTGTCTGGGAAAGCCATTGAAAGTACCAGGATTGTGAAACATGGCTGCAGCTCTTCACCAAAGGCAGGAAGGTAGGAATGCACTCATGATGGTGGCACATGGTGAGCAGTGAGACATGAGAACATGTGAAGAAATTGTGTCACTGTGTCCATCTACAGAAGGGACTCACCTCTGCGGGTGCAGAGACAGCTTTGGGAGCAGCCCTGCTCCATTCCACAGTCTTTTCCTCTTCTCTTCCAGGTGCTTTAAAACAAGGAAAAAGAAAATCACTTGGTCAACAGCAAGCATAGAAAGAAACCTGAGTGCCAGTGTTTCCTCCATGTGCTTATTTCCTCACATTCAATAACAAAGAACACGAGAGAGGCGACATCTCGCAGTCCATACAGTATCCAAGCTCTTCCCTCCTTCACATGCTGTCTCTTCACAAAGCCTCTCTCACCTCCCCAATGAATAACTCACCCCCCTAACCTTTCTGACAGAGGTTGGCCCCCATGTTAAAAACTCAATCCATGCTTTACAAACACATTTACATATTAAAACAAGCAACACGCCAAAGATGAAGATAACCTTGGTGTCAACACACAGAACATGCCACACCAAAAACATGGCAGAAAGAAAGTACAGGAGAAACTGAATTACAAAACCTCACAGCGAATGAATTCTCCAGAATGAAGCAGGCAGACACCACGGATTCAATGGAAAAACACATGGATGGACATCCTGGCACTTCCTGCCTTTGCATTTGGTAAGAAACAGCCCAGGCAATTCTAAGCAAACTCCATTTGCTTGACAGGGGAAGCACTTCAGCAGAGCAGACAGTGAAACACCTCGTTACCTGCTGGCTTTGCGATCTGCTGCATCCGCAGGGCTTTCTCCTGCTTGATTTCTTCTAAGCTTTTAATATGCATTTCTTCCAATCGCTTGATTTTACGCGGTGGCTCTTCCAGTTTCATGTTACCAGGCTCAGGTGGAGGGAAAATTCTCTTCTTCTTGCGCTTATCCTTAGATCTCTTCTCAGTAAGAACCTCTTCTACTTTTTGCTTCTCTTCTTCCAGTCGTCTCTTCTTCCAGATCTCCCCTGCTGGCTTGGCACCCTTCTCTGTCATCATCAAGAAAGGAGAAGCATAAGGATTACAAGAAATTCCAACGAGAGCTCAAGTTTCCAGATTTGTCATAATATTACAGAATATACGTGTTCCCAACAACAACGCTCCTGAGAAAGAATAAGCAGAAAGCCTAGAGAATCTGTGCAGCAAACACCAATGACCATTTACCTCTCCTTGGTGCTCTGTCAACCTCGATCTTCTTCCCCAGCCTTTCTACGAGGCTGCGCTTCAGCGGAAGGCCACTGACATCAGCTACAGAGAGAAAACAACAACATTCCTAAGATAATTCCTTTGGAGAAAGATTTTTACAAGTCAACCACAAACTTTGGTTTCTCCAAGTGTATGTTCTCAAATTCACCTTTCAGCTGCTACACTTGTGTGCCACTTGGAGTCATCACAGACCCACGACACACTTTCCTCCCTCCTGCTTCAGCAGTGCCCTCCCATTTACGTGGAGGCAGCCAAACAGCAGCTCACAAGCAGCCCTTACCTACAGAGGATTTCCGTTTTCCAGGTTTATCAGCAGTATTCGGTTGACTCACAGGCACCTCCCCTAAAACAAAGAAAAACAAAGTGCTTATTTGACAGAAACCAACAGAATTACTGTCTTGTGAGCCCATTTCCCACCCAAAACAAATACAACCATAAGACACCACTTTGACAGCCCTGACAGAAAATAATATTGCAACTGTAATGCACTCAGGGTAAGTCCCAATTGTAATTTCTCCATTCCACTTAGGAGCCACCAAATGGAAGCAAAGGTACTCATCATTACCCTGCTTTGCAGGCAGCATCACAGTTCTGACCAGTGTCCGCACATTCTCCTTCTTAGGCACACGAACAATCTGAGATTTGAGCCGATGAGCAGGAGCTCCTGAAGGTCCTTCTGATCCAAGTGTTTTTATTCCAGCATTCAAACTGTCATCTGGGAACACAGAGCAGTACATGAGACTGAGGGACAGAGGCACACGCTGAGGACCACAGCTCTGCAAACTGCCTCCTGCTCAGAAGCATGCAGAACAAACCCTGTCAGCTCTCCCCACAGCTAAGAGCACCATGGACCTGATGTCTGTCTGCTGCCCTCCTTTCATCCTTCTGGATATTAAAAGTAGGCTTTATCCCTTACTTTATCCCATCCATATGACATTAGATTCCTCTATCAGCAAATGTGGCTTTCACCACTGGTTGAAAAGATGCACATACAGGCACTTAAACTCCATGCTGTGGCCTCGTCTTGCTCTAATGATGTAAACAAAGGAGTTTACCTTCCTAATCTGAAAGGCACATGAAGTTACAAGGTAGGAACAAGATCATGGAAATAGCTGATTCCATTCAGCAACCCTATGTTCTGTTGTGTTTGTACAATGAATTGCTTTGGAGTTAATTGGCAAGTGCTTCTGATTAATCCTGGAATACCTTGTTTGGTATCAGCATCAGATTTTGTAGTGGAAATTATCTGCAATCCAAGATGGTTTTCTTCAGCTGGTTGCTGGACAGGTGTTTTTGTTTCTTCTCCCTCCTTAGAAAGCTGGTCTGTACAAGCAAAGAAAAAATCAGTCTCTTCAGTTATGCGGTAGGAATTCAATCAGATTATCTACTGCACAAAGATGGCAGGCAAGGCTGAAAACCCACACAGATAAATGCTGAGTCTCCACTTGCCCATCCAAATGGCTTCTCTGTGAACAAGGAAATCCCCCCCTACACAACATTCATCTCCCTGACACCCAGTAAAAGCTTAAATGCAGGAGAACAACCTGCAAGGCAAAGGCCACAGGAGCAGAGAGAAGCTGAGCATGCAAGATAAAACTGAGGTATCAGAAGCACACAAAGTTCAGCTCTGAACCTATCTATCAGCTCACAAGTGAACGTTACCTGGCGTTCTTTATGACACTATACCCACCTGTGAGTAATAGAGTTAATCTTTCGTACCTAAAAAAGACAAACTCACTTTGGCTTGGTGGAAAGAAAACCCCATTGAGGTAACGTCCCTTGGTGTGATGGAAGGCACAGTTGGATTTCTGGCAGCCTGCTGGCTGGTTCTCCCAGTGGCAGGAAATCATGCTGCGTTTTTTCTGAAGACAGAAAGGAAGAAGAGCTGATGGTAACGTGGACCTAAGATCTGCAAAGGGAGACTGAGCTCCAGATGGTGCCAGTGAGCAGACTGCCACAAAGCAGCACTCAAACACCACTCTGAAGAGTGCGCAGGCTGGGAGCACCAGGCTCACTGAGCTTTCCTAGCATTCTGTGGGTGAGGACACCAGTTTAGAAGGGGTTAAACTAACACACCTTGCAGAATGCTTGTCTGAATGATGTGGTTCTTTAGTATCTGTTGATAGAACACTGTTGGTATCAACTACAAGAATATTCTGCTATGATATACCAATGCCATTGAGCTCTCTTCCCTCTGCTTCCTCCCCTATTCTTAACCGTAGGAACCATCATCATTTCAAAGCAAATGAACCTAATCTGCAAAAGCACATTCAGCCCACCTAAAGAAATGAGAAGTGGGTTTGGTGATAAACTCTGAGGAGCCAACACTCACACTGATCTCCATGTGCCTGAACCTGCAGACATTCCTGAAGCAGCGGCCCTCCTTCCACAGCGTGCAGATGGTTTCATTGCCCAAAGCGGCTTCACAGTGCCTGAAGGGACAGTTGTCTCCCTGTAACCCAATGGAAACCAAGAGAGGAAAATGAAATAGTACAGCCTGAGAACTGGCCATGCCTTGAGCTCATTTTTAGCGAGTTGCTCTATTGTACAATGCAATTAGTTATGAAGTTTGCTGAAGACCAGTAATACTTCTACTTATTCTACCCATTCCTCTTAACTTCAGAACTGAAAGAAAGAAAAAATGAAGGAAAAAACCCAAGCAGACCTTTTTACAAGTGGAATAGAAGTAGAAATAGCAATCATTTCCTTTAATCGACATGCTGGACGAGCGCACAGAAGCGGTTCTGGTCTCGGGGATCTCTGTGCAGCTCTTCCTGTGCTTCTCAAAGAGCTGGCTCGTGCTTCCTTGGACTGAAAGTCTTCTACAGTCTTGATCAGTGAAATCTTCTTTTGAAAAGGAACCCTAAGCAAAACACCAAAAAGCAGAAAAGAATGAGGAATGCCCACACGTCTTCCCAGCTTTGTTCTCTTCATTCAATCAGTCTCTCAGGAGCAGTTGTTTCAAAACATTGCCCTCCTCAACACTGGTCAAACTCTAGTAACATCACCCTGACTCAGCACGGAGTCCCTGGGCTGCACGGCTGCAAGCCCTCCAATGGAGCCCCTCCTTCAACACCACGAGTGACAGCAGTGAGTAACCCCAACACATTTATCTGACCGCTGCAGGTCTTCAAGCTCAACCACCTGGACAACCTCAGCAAATACAGTGATCTTCAAAGCTTTGCAGTTCACTTCTCCTGTAGGCCGAACCAACACTGAATCCATGAATTAATTATAACAGGTTAGGAAGAATTTTCCTCCTCACTTTGCCTATCTCAAATTCTGTAAGTTGGAATTACTGGTCTTCAAGGATTCTTCACCTTTGAAGAATCCACAAAAACCATCCTCCGTCTTTATTACCTGTACAGCAAAAGCATGACAGTGCGTATCAATACACAAATCCTCACACATGTGCCTGTATACTGTAACTCAGCACTGCATGGAGCTGCAGCATGTTCTGCTCAGCCACAACAAGGGTTTGGGTTGGTTCATTTTTTTTTTTTTCTTTTCTGATGTAAAAATCAAATATTTTGATATTTTAGATTAGTTTTGTTGCTTTTTTTTTTTTAAGGTACCAAATGCAGTAAAACCTGCAACCAGGCCAGACAGAAGATCAAATTCAAGTGATTCAGAACTCTTTCATTAAAATGCTGAGCTAAGCATTTCCGATAGTCAATAAAAGTTGGAACCTTTTACTCACACAGACACTAGTGAATTTTCGAGGAATTTTTTTTTTTTTTTTTTTTTTTTTCCCAGGGAATTTCCCCAAATCTAAACTAAAGAGAGGAGAAGTCGGGTTCTCAAGTTAGTTGCTGGATTGACTGCATGACAAAGGGAACAAAAACAGCACTTAAGGACAAAGTTTCCTACCCTCCTCCAGTACTGATAGAAATGCTGCCTTTTACCTTTAGTACCTTCACATCAGATTCCTCTCTGGCAGATTCCTATGCTTCTAACAACCTCGGTGCTGCTCAGCACAGACGCCGGGCACCAACTGTCACTGGACTCCGCACCATGGAACACGCACACAGCTCAGCACTTCTGTTTCCTCACAATTGGAAGGGTTCTGGAATCGGGAGCATGAAGCGGACTAGAAATACCTCACATCCCTCTGCTCCTAACAAGCCCTTCCATTTTAAAACAAGATAACCCCAGACACATCTGTTAGCACAGCAGCCCAAATGCTAACCAGAACACACAGTGTGTAACGCTGAAAGTACCAGTTTAATGCCGCGCCACAAACCCTATATAGTGGTACAGGTGACCACCCCTATCAGATACCCATGACCTCCATGACTCCAGCCCTGGTGCACGCAGGCACCACCTGCCCAATACCCAACATCTCCCCCCTCTTTATTATCTGCAGCCCCTGTAAAGGTTCCCCTGCATACTCCCTGTTACCCCAAAGGTGATTTGCACATTTAAGGCTATTCCGCAAATGAATCAATCATTAAACATATGCGAAAAACAATGCAACTGTCATAATAACATACCAAAGAGATGCAGCTGCAGTGACTACAAACCTGAAAGCACACAACAGCAATCTGCCTAAAAATTGTGAAATGCTGTATGGCAACACTTAGTCAACTTGTAGAGAACAGTGCATTCAAGTTCAAGATATCAGCATAGTACACAATGGAGTTACAACTTCTCCAAGTTCAATGTAACACTATTGTACAGAATCTTCATGGCAATCCAGTTCTGTCCAGTGTGCATTATAATGTCACACTCCATAACCAAATAAGAAGACAAAAACATATTGGCTGTGCAGAATCGTTCTGAATGTCCACCACTGGGGGACTATCCAGGAACAAGGTCTCCCCCGCTCACGAACTATCAGTCCGGCATGAAGGCTGGATTCCCAGTTCAGACCTTCAGGCACATTGGGAGCAACGCTGTCTCATGTGCCGTTACCAGCAGCCGCTGCCCAGTGCTGACGTCAAATCACTGGCTGCACTGGAGACATTAACCAAGGAGTTGTTGACCAAAACCGGTGCTGAGATGTTCGGATCCTCACGGTGCACAGGATGGCTCATCATTTGGTGCCGGCTTAACCCAACATGCCGGCAGCCAGCAGGGCCCACTTGGGGTCCCGACACAGGCGTATCCCCTGCCCATGACGAGGAGTAGATTCTGGGAGCCATCGCCCTCCGTCGGGTCTGATCAGGACCTGACCTATTGGTGTCCATTCAGTCAGCTGATGGTCTCCCATCCGATTCTCTCACGCAGGAGGAGAGCGTGTGGGCACAGCTCAGGCCCCTCCAGCCCTCCCACCTCTTTATGCGCACGAAGACGCCCCTTCAAGGTCTGATGTGCACACTCCACAATAACCTGGCCGGTGCTGCTGCCAGGAATGCTGAAGATATGCTTAATGCCCCAAGCTGTGCACTAGTGTCCAAAACATGCACTTCTATATCCTGGGTCATTGTCAGTCTTTAACTCATGAGGTGCACCCATGACAGCGATGGCCATGCACAACGCTTTTATGTAATGCATGGCGGTCTGTCCAGATTGTGCCACAGCCCAGAGAAAACCACTGCATGTGTCAGTTGTGACATGCAAGTGACGGAAACACCCAAACTCTGGGAAGTCTGTGACATCCAGCTGCCAAACCTCATTTGGTCTCAAACCTCTGGGGTTCACCCCTGCAGGAAACAGGTTAGCCATAACTCCTGCTCCTCCTTGGCCAATTCAGTTAACTTTCTAAGAGCACCAAGGGCGGGTAGCAGCTTCTGCGCCTCTTCATCCCCTGCACAAGCTCACAGAGCTCCATACTGGCTTTCTCTAATGCTGACCGACTGACACAGTGAGAAGCTTCATCAGCCAGACCTCTCTGCATTATCCACTTAATAAGCAGGGAGGCTTATTAAGTCCAGAAAAAGGGAAAGGGGGGAATAACGCAGCTGTGGCCTGCAGCTCCCGCTTCTCACACTGCTGCTGCATCACTGCTGATAACTGGAAGGCAGGGAGCACCCCCCATTCTTGGAGGCACATTTGGTCCAAAACACCAGAATAATTCTGCTCCCTCCCACCCCCACATTGTCATTAAGTTGCCTTAAAGGATTCAAGTCAAAAACAAAAGCATACACCAACAAAACTCAAGAGCTGGCAGAACTCCAAGCTAGACATAGGGACTACCCAAGAAATGGGAGCCCCAAAGAAGCTTCCAGCTGCACCCAACGCTGAGCATGGCCAAGGGAGGAGGAAGGAAGGAGCTTGAGGTTGAAGCCTTCAGAGCGTCACTGAATCAGGAGATCAATTGCCAGGCACTGCAGCACACAGATGGACGTCCTTCTGGGCTGTCACAGAACTGCTTTGTCCTCTTGCTGCTGAAAGGAGCCAACCAGGTGCAGGGAATGGATGCACAGGACCTCAACTCTGACCAGCAGGAAAACTCTGGACAATGGAATGCAGTCTGCCAATCTTTTACCAGTTCAGCTGTGCTTTAAGACTCATTGTGAAGCGTTTTAAAATATTTATTTTTATATATATATACTACAAGACTACTCAGATATACTATCAATCATCTCAGAAAGTTCAAGATGGAGTTCATCCACGTCCTTCTGCAGCTCCAAGTCATATTGTCCTTCCATTTCCTCTAAGAATTCCGAGATGAACTTTTCGTGGTCATCTTCTTCTACAGCCTTGGTGAGCAGGCTGACCTCCGGCAGGGCTGGAGCAGCAGTCTGGGAAGAAGGAAGACAAAGTCAATGATTGCTCAGGAGATCCTTCCTCTGCAGCACTTCTCCTTCAGCACTGCTGAGCCTTAACCCAACATGGGGCCAAGGGGCTCCTGAAGGACGTTAACAGTAAGCCTGACCAGGACAGCACTGACACTTCCTCCCCTCCTTACCAAAGCTGCTATTTTAGCTTTTTTAGCTGGAGGCTCCTCTTCTTCAGTGCTTCTCTGAGGATTCACAGCTGCCACAGCAGAAGGAGAGATCTCAGCAGCCTTCCGCTTCCTTGCTCTCTTTATGGGGCTGCTGGCTTTGCCATCCCAAGGCTTCTCACACACGTTGCACTTGGCTTCCAGTTCCCCTGCTAAGATTTCTGAGATGAACTTTTCAAAGTCATTTTCTTCTACAGCCTTGGTGAGCAGGCTGACCTCTGGCAGGGCTGGACCAGCAGTCTGGAAAGAAGGAAGACAAAGTCAATGATTGCTCAGGAGATCCTTCCTCTGCAGCGCTTCTCCTTCAGCACTGCTGAGCCTTAACCCAACACGGGGGCCAAGGGGCTCCTGAAGGACCTTATCAGTAAGCCTGACCAGGGCAGAACTCATGCTTCCTCCTCTCCTTACCAAAGCTGCTATTTTAGCTTTTTTAGCTGGAGGCTCCTCTTCTTCAGTGCTTCTCTGAGGATTCACAGCTGCCACAGCAGAGGGAGAGATCTCAGCAGCCTTCCGCTTCCTTGCTCGCTTCGTGGGGCTGCTGGCTTTGCCATCCCAAGGCTTCTCACACACGTTGCCCTTGGCTACAGGAAGAAGAGAGAGCTGGTACAATTGTGCCTTGAGCGGAGTCCAGGTTGTCCTGTCATTCCCACAGCTCTTCTCCACAGTTAAATACATCTGGCCAGCAAAATTACATTGCTCTTTCCACAAATCTCAGCAATATCTTCCACAGTAAGTGCTGCATACCAACAGTCCGACCAAAGGAACAAAGAAACTGCACAGCTACACCATATTATAACCCAGACAAGGGAAACAGCCATACAGCAGGAGAAAGCAATACATGGTCTCTCTAGAGAAAGGAAAAAGCAGGAGCTACAGACAAGAGTGTGCAACCAGACGCTGTGCAAGCCACAACAGACCCACAAAATACATCCAGGGGTTTATCACACAGGTAAGTCTGCAGCTCAGTGCCACTGTCTGTCCCTCATTCTCAAGCTGAAGTCTGGCTGGAAGGAACACAAGTGAACTAAGAAAATAAGCATTTCCCTTTCTAGCACTAAGCAAAGGCGTGCACCCACCATGAGCACTCAGGTCCCTTTACTTCCGAGGACCACCTCACACTCAACACTCATTCATAATTCTCTGCTCCTGAGGTTGGGCTGATGGTTTCCCTGGCAATGCTGTTGCCCACCGTGCTGAGATTTCACTTAGGCCTTTGCAAGCTGATAAGCTGAACATGAAGGGTGGATTCAGGACTGCTAAGCTCCGCACTTTTACCTTTGACTGTTTCTTTAGCTGCAGCTGGCACAGCAGCCACTTCCTTCTTCAGCTTCTTTGGTTGTCTCAGCTGCAGCTTCTCCTTTATTGCCCCCTCAAGGCTCTTTGCTTGAGCTCTAGAATTTGGTGTACTCTGATCCCAGGGCTAAAAAGAAATAAAGTAAGTGCAAAATAAGAACAAACACCAGGGGAAGTGTATGAAGGAAATCAGATTGGAGATATTGCAAAAACGGCTGCACCTGGAACAGTAGATTCCTGTCACTTGGGTCACTGACCCTTTCATAAATGCCTCCCTATAACAAGATCCATGCTTTGCTGTGAAAACACTGTTTCAAACGTGTGCAATTAACAAAGCAAGCTCGTTTAAATCAGCGCAGTACTGGAGTTGTTACCTACCACATTCTATTTGAGCAACAGAAAGTCATTCCTGTTCCCCTACACAACATCCACCCACAGTCTGATTTCATTGAACACGAAGCCATTGTGGCCTTTTTGTATCCAGTGCCCCCCACGTTAACCTCACATGTTGTACCTGGTGCCAGCAGGGTTACTGCCTCACTGCCAGACACAATCAGATCAATTCTGAGTTTGAGGAGTGCAAAGCTGTCTGGGAAAGCCATTGAAAGTATCAGGATTGTGAAACATGGCTGCAGCTCTTCACCAAAGGCAGGAAGGTAGGAATGCACTCATGATGGTGGCACATGGTGAGCAGTGAGACATGAGAACATGTGAAGAAATTGTGTCACTGTGTCCATCTTCAGAAGGGACTCACCTCTGCGGATGAAGAGACAGCTTTGGGAGCAGCCCTGCTCCATCCCACAGTCTTTTTCTCTTCTCTTCCAGGTGCTTTAAAACAAGGAAAAAGAAAATCACTTGGTCAACAGCAAGCATAGAAAGAAACCTGAGTGCCAGTGTTTCCTCCATGTGCTTATTTCCTCACATTCAATAACAAAGAACACGAGAGAGGCGACATCTCGCAGTCCATACAGTATCCAAGCTCTTCCCTCCTTCACATGCTGTCTCATCACAAAGCCTCTCTCACCTCCCCAATGAATAATTCACCCCCCTGACCTTTCTGACAGAGGTTGGCCCCCATGTTGAGGAGTCAATCCCTGCTTTTCAAATACATTTACATATCGAACTAAGCAACACACGCCAAAGATGAAGGCAACCTTGGCATCAACACACAGGACATGCTACACCAAAAACATGGCAGAAAAAAAAATGTACAAGAGAAACTGAATTACAAAACCTCACAGCGAATGAATTTTCCAGAATAAAGCAGACAGACACCACGGATTCAATGGAAAAACACATGGATGGACATCCTGGCACTTCCTGCCTTTGCATGTTGTAAGAAACAGCCCAGGCAATTCTAAGCAAACTCCATTTGCTTGACAGGGGAAGCACTTTGGCAGAGCAGACAGTGAAGCACCTCCTTACCTGCTGGCTTTGCGACCTGCTGCATCCGCAGGGCTTTCTCCTGCTTGATTTCTTCCAAAGTTTTAATATGAATTTCTTCCAATCTCTTGATTTTACGCCGTGGCTCTTCCAGTTTCACGTTACCAGGCCCAGGTGGAGGGATAATTCTCTCGTTCTTGCATTTACCCTCAGCTCTCTTCTCAGTAAGAAGCTCTTCTACATTTTGCTTCTCATCCTCCAGTCCTTTGTGTTTCCTTTCAGCCAGGGCTTCCGAGTAGGTTTTAATGTGAACTGCAGGGGAAGGCCTCACCCCGGAGCTGGGATCCTCCACCTTACAGCACCCTTCTGCCTGGGGGGCAGCTGGGGTTTCTCCTCGCTGATTCGCTCTTTCAAGACGGATCTCTTCCAGAGTTTTGACATGGATCTCCCCTGCTGGCTTGGCACCCTTCTCTGCCATCATCAAGAAAGGAGAAGCATAATGATTAAATGAGAGTCCAACGAGAGCTCAAGTTTCCAGATTTGTCATAATATTACAGAATATACGTGTTCCCAACAACAACGCTCCTGAGAAAGAATAAGCAGAAAGCCTAGAGAATCTGTGCAGCAAACACCAATGACCATTTACCTCTCCTTGGTGCTCTGTCAATCTTGATCTTCTTCCCCAGCCTTTCTGCGAGGCTGCGCTTCAGCGGAAGGCCACTGACATCAGCTACAGAGAGAAAACAACAACATTCCTAAGATAATTCCTTTGGAGAAAGATTTTTACAAGTCAACCACAAACTTTGGTTTCTCCAAGTGTATGTTCTCAAATTCACCTTTCAGCTGCTACACTTGTGTGCCACTTGGAGTCATCACAGACCCACGACACACTTTCCTCCCTCCTGCTTCAGCAGTGCCCTCCCATTTACGTGGAGGCAGCCAAACAGCAGCTCACAAGCAGCCCTTACCTACAGAGGATTCCTGTTTTCCAGGTTTATCAGCAATATTCAGTTGAATCACAGGCACCTCCCCTAAAACAAAGAAAAACAAAGTGCTTATTTGACAGAAACCAACAGAATTACTGACCTGTGAGCTCATTTCCCACCCAAAACAAAGACACCACTTTGACAGCCCTGACAGAAAATAATATTGCAACTGTAATGCACTCAGGGTAAGTCCCAATTGTAATTTATCCATTCCACTTAGGAGCCACCAAATGGAAACAAAGGTACTCATCATTACCCTGCTTTGCAGACAGCGTCACAGTTCTGACCAGTGTCCGCACATTCTCCTTCTTCGGCACAGGAACAGTTTGAGATTGGAGCTGATGAGCAGGAGCTCCTGAAGGCCCTTCTGATCCAAGTGAACAAACAGACAGTGTTTACAACAGGAAAAAGAAAAGCCACTGCCAACAACAAAAACAAACCTGACAGAACCGTCACAAAGACCAAAGCGCATTTGTTACTCACTACTGTCCAATGTGCAACAACCACTGCACAGCTCTATTCCCCAACACAGTGCCAGCTATCTGAGTATTATCAGAAGGATAACAAAGTAGGGCATATGAACTCACCACTTTGTTGTTTGGTTTTATCCTTTTGTTTCTTCAGTCTGATTTCTTCAAGTGTTTTTATTCCAAAATTCAGACTGTCATCTGGGAACACAGAGCAGTGAATGAGACTGAAGGACAGAGGCACACGCTGAGGACCACAGCTCTGCAAACTGCCTCCTGCTCAGAAGCATGCAGAACAAACCCTGTCGGCTCTCCCCATAGCTAAGAGCACCATGGACCTGATGTCTGTCTGCTGCCCTCCTTTCATCCTTCTGGATATTAAAAGTAGGCTTTATCCCTTACTTTATCCCATCCACACGACATTAGATTCCTCTATCAGCAAATGTGGCTTTCACCACTGGTTGGAAAGATGCACATACAGGCACTTAAACTCCATGCTGTGGCCTCGTCATGCTCTAATGCTGTAAACAAAGGAGTTTACCTTCCTAATCTGAAAGGCACATGAAGATACGAGGTAGGAACAAGATCATGGAAATAGCCGAGTCCATTCAGCAACCCTATGTTCTGTTGTGTTTGTTCAATAAATTGCTTTGGAGTTAATTGGCAAGTGCTTCTGATTAATCCTGGAATACCTTGTTTGGTATCAGCATTAGATTTCCTGATGGAAATGATCCGCGATCCATGATGGTTTTCTTTAGCTGGTTGCTGGACAGGTGTTTTTATTCCTTCTCCCTCCTTAGAAAGCTGGTCTGTACAAGGAAAGAAAAAATCAGTCTCTTCAGTTACGCGGTAGGAATTCAATCAGATTTCCCATATTTATGTAGCTCATACAATGACACTTCAGCCCACAGTTAATATTCTTAAGTACAAATGTAAGTGACTACAGATGGGTTCTTTATTTAAACAGCTACACTTACCTGGTAAACCCATAGAAGCAGCCTATGTGAATAGATTAACTACTAGAGAACCAGGAAATCAACCACACTCACCATCACATTTGTCACCATGTGCAGAATTGATGACAACGGGAGGATGTGTCGGGCTTGGGACAGTCTCTGACTTTTCCACTTCCATCACTTCCAATGACTGTGGAAAGGGATCGGAGTGCACAGAAAGCTTGCTCTGCTGCACTGTTATCTGAGCTGCCCTCAGATCGTCACCTGCAGACTCTGGTGGACTCAGCAGAGTAGCTACAGGAATAAAAGGATCAATTTAAAACTTTGATCCTAACCTTACAACCACTGCACAAAGATGGCAAGCAAGGCTGAAAACCCACACAGATAAATGCTGAGTCTCCAGTTGCCCATCCAACTGGCTACTGGGCGAACAAAGAAATTCCCCCCTACACAACATTCACCCAGTAAAAGCTTAAATTCAGGAAAACAACCTGCAAGGCAAAGGCCACAGGAGCAGAAAGAAGCTGAGCATGCAAGAAAAAACTGAAATATCAGAAGCACATAAAGTTGAGTTGTGCTCCTATCTATCATCTTCCCAGCTTTCTTCTGTTCATTCAATCAGTCTCTCAGGAGCAGTTGTTTCAAAACATTGCCCTCCTCAACACTGGTCAAACTCTAGTAACATCACCCTGACTCAGCACGGAGCCCCTGGGCTGCACGGCTGCAAGCCCTCCAATGGAGCCCCTCCTTCAACACCACGAGTGACAGCAGTGAGTAACCCCAACACATTTGTCTGACCGCTGCAGGTCTTCAAGCTCACCCACCTGGACAACCTCAGCAAAGACAGCGATCTTCAAAGCCTTGCAGTTCACTTCTCCTGTAGGCTGAACCAACACTGAATCCGTCAGTTAAGAATAATGGGGTAGGAAGAATTTTCCTCCTCACTTTGCCAATGTCAAATTCTGTAAGTTGGAATTTCTGGTCTTCAAGGTTTCTTCACCTACGAAGAAAACACTAAAACCTTCCCCTGTCTTTGTTACTTGTACAGCAAAAGCATGCCAGTGCGTATCAATACACAAATCCACACACATGTGCCTGAATACTGTAACTCAGCACTGCATGGAGCTGCAGCACGTTCTGCTCAGCCACAACAAGGGTTTGGTTCGGTTTTTTTTCTTTTCTGATGTAAAAATCAAATATTTTGGTATTTTAGGTTTGTTTTGTTGGTTGCTTTTTTTTTTTAAGGTATCAAATGCAGTAAAACCTACAACCAGGACAGACAGAAGATCAAATTCAAGTGATTCGGAACTCTATCATTAAAGTGCTGCACTTTTCTGTGCTAAGCATTTCCTACAGTCAGTAAGGAAAGGCTGGAACCTTTTACTCACACAAACACTAGTGAATTTTCCAAAAAATATTTTTTTTTTTCAGGGAATTTTCCCAAATCTAAACTAAAGAGAGGAGAAGTCGGGTTCTCAAGTTAGTTGCTGGACTGACTGCATGACAAAGGGAACAAAAACAGCAGTTAAGGATAAAGTTTCCTTCCCTCCTATAATACTGATAGAAATGCTGCCTTTTTACCTTTAGTACCTTCACAACAGATTCCTCTCTGGCAGATTCCTACGATCCTAAAGACCTCAATGCTGCTCAGCACAGACACCGGGCACCAACTGCCACTGGACTCTGCACCGTGGAACACGCACACAGCTCAGCACTTCTGTTCTCACAATTGGAAGGGTTCTAGAATCTAGAACCGCCTCATCAGATACTTGTGACCTCCCTGACTCCAGCCCTGGTGCACGCAGGCACCACCTGCCCAATACCCAACATCTCCCCCCTCTTTATCATCTCCAGCCCCTGTAAAGGTTCCCCTGCGTACTCCCTGTTACTCCAAAGGTGATTCGCACATTTAAGGCTATTCCGCAAATGATTCAAACATTAAACATATGCGAAAAACAATTAAGCTGTCATAAATACATACCAAAGTGATGCAGCTGTAGTGCCTACAATCCTGAAAGCACACAACAGCAATCTGCCTAAAAATTGTGAAATGCTGTATGGCAACACTTAGTCAACTTGTAGAGAATGGTGCATTCAAGTTCAAGATAACAGCACAGTACACAATGGAGTTACAACTTCTCCAAGTTCAATGTAACACTATTGTACAGAATCTTTGTGGCAATCCAGTTCTGTCCAGTGTGCATTATAATGTCACACTCCATAACCAAATAAGAAGACAAAAACATATTGGCTGTGCAGAATCGTTCTGAATGTCCACCACTGGGGGACTATCCAGGAACAAGGTCTCCCCCGCTCACGAACTATCAGTCCGGCATGAAGGCTGGATTCCCAGTTCGGACCTTCAGGAACATTTGGATCAACGCAGTCTCATGTGCCGTTACCAGCAGCCGCTGCCCAGTGCTGACGTCAAATCACTGGCTGCACTGGAGACATTAACCAAGGAGTTGTTGACCAAAACCGGTGCTGAGATGTTCGGATCCTCACGGTGCACAGGATGGCTCGTCATTTGGTGCCGGCTTAACCCAACGTGCCGGCAGCCAGCAGGGCCCACTTGGGGTCCCGACACAGACGTGTTTCCTGCCCATGACGAGGAGTGGCATAAGGTCTGGGAGCCATGGCCCTCCGTCGGGTCTGATCAGGACCTGACCTATTGGTGTCCATTCGGTCAGCTGATGGTCTCCCATCCGATTCTCTCACGCAGGAGGAGAGCGTGTGGGCACAGCTCAGGCCCCTCCAGCCCTCCCCCCTCTTTAAGCGCACAAAGACGCCCCTTCAAGGTCTGATGTGCACACTCCATAATAGCCTGGCAGGTGCTGCTGCCGGGAATGCTGAAGATATGCTTAATGCCCCAAGCTGTGCACCAGCGTCCAAAACATGCATTTCTATATGCTGGGTCATTGTCAGTCTTTAACTCATGAGGTACACCCATGACAGTGATGGCCATGCACAACGCTTTTATGTAATGCATGGCGGTCTGTCCAGATTGGGCCACAGCCCAGAGAAAACCACTGCATGTGTCAGTTGTGACATGCAAGTGACGGAAACACCCAAACTCTGGGAAGTCTGTGACATCCAGCTGCCAAACCTCATTTCGTCTCAAACCTCTGGGGTTCACCCCTGCAGGAAACAGGTTAGCCATAACTCCCGCTCCTCCTTGGCCGATTCAGTTAACTTTCTAAGAGCACCAAGGGTGGGTAGCAGCTTCTGCGCCTCTTCGTCCCCTGCAAAAGCTCACAGAACTCCATGCTGGCTTTCTCTAATGCTGACCAACTCACACAGTGAGAAGCTCCGTCAGCCAGACCTCTCCACGTTATCCACATAATAAGCAATTGAGGTCCTCATCACACACTCTGTGTCATTTCTTGTCAGCATGTCCTGTCCCATCCCTGGCTCTCCAGCAGGACTGTAATGCTGGGGTGAGCAACACTGGGCACTGTCAGTGTGTTTTTCTTGCAAGCATCTTCCAGGGAAACACGTGCAGGCGTTCCCCACTCCTGGCCGTATCTCTGCAGTGCTGGGTCCTGTGTGAGCAGAGCTCTCTGCCCCAGAAGCCAAGTCACTGCTGTGCAGAGCTCAGCCTCGGGGTGAATGTGCTCCTGAGTTTGTCCCAGTGCAAGGACAACCTTCTCATTGCCCTTTAGGAGCACCTCTGGTGCTGATGGGTGCTCTGCTCTCAGCAACCACTGGATACACGGCTCCAGGCGCGTGTGTGCTTTGTCGCCTTGAGCTGTTTGCTCTGATCGCATCTCACCCTGGGGAGCCGGGATTTCCCTTTGGTCTCGGTGTCACTTCGAGACCAGTAGCAACACTAGGGGTCAGAGGAGAGCTGCTGAATGTGTGAGCAAAGCTGCTAATTGAGAAGGAGATCGCACGCGGGTGACTTCGAAACCCGAAGTAATGAGCTTACCTTCACCCTCCTGACTAATGCAGACCTCATGCAGCCCTGGGCCTGCCCTTCTCCAGCCTCCTGCCTTGTTTTGCCTACTCATAGGAAAAGATTTAGCATAGCTCAGAGCCCCAGGCAGCGCTTGGAATGCCAGCAGGAAAGAGCTGCTGGTGTCCACATAGCTCAGGACTGCAGCAGTGGGGCTGCTGGACCTCAGTGTTCTGAACACGCTGATGTGGAAGTGATTGGCAGATGCTGTGGCCGGAGGGATGAGGTGCCTGCAGGGCGTCCCTTGGAAGAAGGTTTGGTGAGGATGGATCCTCTGAGCCAGCATCGGGGACAGGCTGCTGGGTGCAAATGCCAGTGCTGCCCCCTGTCATCCTTTTGTTTTTAAAAGGAGTACAGCTCCGTTTCCAAACTTTGCCAACCACAGGCTGGCTGGCAGCTTGAAGGAACTGCCATGAAATAGGTCTAATGAAACGTTCCTGGCAGAGCTTCAGGATGGAGAAAGTGCAGTTTGTCCTCAACTGAGCTGAGGTCCAATGAGCTGAGTTTCCTGGCTCAGAGCAGAGGCCGTGAGCATCATGTCTCACAGTCTGTGTCACCTGGGCAGAGCCGTTAGGCAGGGGCTGCTAGTGGGGAGATGCCAAGGTTTTCCATGAAGATGATTGCTCAGATATGCCTGAGTTCAGATGGAGGGGCCCATTGCCCTACCAGGAAGTGGAAGATGCTTGGGGGTGAGGCAGCTCGTGCTTTCCCATGCCTGTAGGACCTTACAGTGCTGTGCCTTTCCACATACCTACCCCACCTTCTTTCTTTCGCATGCAGGGGGCATCATTAATCCAGTGGGTGGCACCAAGAATGCCCAGACAGCCCCACTGCAGTGCGTCTCTGTGGCAGAAGGACACACCAAGCCTGTGCTCTGCCTGGATGCCACCGATGAACTGCTTTTCACTGCCTAAAAAGGCATATGTTGGACAGAACAGGTGTGGGGGCTGCTGGCTTTTTATGCGCTAGTCTCATAGATCTCCCCAGGCTGGCATCGGGAATTGGGGTGCATGGCAGGGATGGCTCCTTCTGGGCTGCTCCCCTGTCCCTGCCTTCTGATTTCCAGGTGCTGGAGCAGGCTGGCTCCATTGCCCTGGAGAGGAGCTGTGGGTGGTGGGAGGCAGCGCTTGGGAAGGAGTCGGTGCCTCCACGCCACGGAGGAACTCCCCAGCCCAACTCTCTCAGTCACGTTCTTCTTCCTACAGACCGGAGCTGTAAGATGTGGAACTTGGTGACAGGTCAGGAAATTGCTTCCCTCAAGGGTCACCCAAATAATGTTGTTTCCATCAAGTACTGCAGCCACACGGGGTTGGTGTTCACCGTGTCCACGTCGTACATCAAAGTGTGAAACATCTGGGACCCAGCGCGTTGCATCCGCACCCTGACGTATGTAGTGGGAAGAGTGGCTGTGGGGGACTGTGGGCAGCTCTGGCTTTGCAGAAGATGGTGTGAGGAACTCCTGTGGTCCCACAGGCTGGAAACAGAGCCCAGCTGTTTTAGGATCAGTTCCTACAGCTGTAGGAAACAGGGAGGCTTAGGGAGATCTTGGAATGGAATCTGTGGGGACCCTCTGCAGCAAAGGCTGAAAGGAAAGGACCTGGAAGAGCTTTTCAGCCCTTCCTGGGGGTGGCCAAGAGCACCAGCAAGAAGGGATGGGGATTTTCTTTTTTGCTTCAACTAATATGCCACAGGAAGACGACCACATTAACCCAGCTGTATTTGTTGTTGTTGTTTATCTACAGCATGAAGCATTTCACTTGGAAAGTCTCTGCTGCCACTCATCGTACAACAGACTTAAAGCACAGCACTTGGCACCTAGCAGTGCTGTGAAGGGTTGGAAAGGCAGCGCATCATTGTGCTGAGGGCCAAGAGACGGTTCAGACAACAGAAGCATTTGTCCACATTTCTGACATGAAGGCTGTCGCCTCCCGATCCGGCGACAAATCAAGGCTGCTGTGTGAAAGTACCGTGCCTCCGCACACGGGAACGGACGGGACTCACACACAGTGTGTAACACCGAATGTACCAGCTTAATGCCACGCCACAAACCTACCCAATACCCAACAGGGGGGACCAGTCAATGCTGCTCATCAGCTATCAACCCCAGATGCTGGAGAAGGCAGACCATGTTGTGGTGCTGGAGCATGACACGATGGCTGAGATGGGGACACCCACCGAACTGAGGACCCGCAATGGACCCTTGTAAGAGGCCATGCTTTTTACATTACTGTCTCAAAGTTTGCTGAAATGGACAAGTTCATGCAAGTCCTGACCAAGGTTCCAGGACTGAGACACACAGGAACCAAGGTTCGAGAAATCCCTTTGTTTAGGAGATGGACAAGTCGGGGAGCTACCAAAGGGAGATAAGATACTGATTAATGGCCCTTAAGTGGTCTTTTGTGTTGGCCTATCTCAAGGAAGATGGCCATCTCTGAGGACTAATGTCCCTCAAGTGGTCTTCCATGTTGGCCCATCTCAAGGAAGATTGACAACTCTGAGGAAATCACAGGACTCTGACCTGAGCGGTCCCGAAATGTCTCGAAGGCTGGAAAGAAGGATAAAAAGGGCACGGACAAACCCCAAATTTGAGGTTTTTTGACACCAGATGCCTCACTATGGAAACAAGGATGTTTTCTGTCATCAGATGCCTCTCAACGCGAGCACCTGCATGCTGAAGAAGATGCCTGCATGCTGAAGAACCTTTGTGGGCATCTAGGTATCTGACCTCAGATTCCTCCACCGTTGTCCTACTGCTGCCTATTATCTCTTCTGGGATTGCTGCTCGAGACTCTGCTCTGAGGGACCTCACTGCCCAAGACTCCACTTCCTGAGACCTCGCTATTCTGACCATCTTCTCTGCGTTTCATCGATCTGTGGCCTGCTACTTCACTGCTGCTCTCCCCTACGCTTATTTTGCCCCGGACCAACGTTAACAACGTGCTATGGGACGCAGCTGCATTCCGCTTTAACGTAATTCTTGCTCTTTTCTACCTTTTTCTATCGCCTACTTTCCCTTCCCCATCACCCTAATTTTGGCATTTGTCCCTCTCCCTTCCCCATCTCCTCAACTGTCTATTATTTCCAATAAACTGGAATTTATTTCCAATAAACGGATCAACATTTGAATGTTCTTCTTCTTAATCTCACCCGGGCATAACATATCAAAAGAACCTTTGCCTCACTCCTAAATTGAAGCGAGACAACCCTACAGCCGGCTGCTGCAGCACTGAGGACCACAGGGCAGCTGGAGTGGGATGCGATGGGACATGGGGAGCTGTGGCTGTCTCCGCTCCCCGCTGCAGGATGGGAAGAGTGGGATGCTCTGGGATTGGTATGGAATAAAGCGGAGATGTTTTGTAGAGGAGCAGGTTGGGATGGGGGGTGTGGGCAGCTCAGCCTCAGTGCATGGTTGGTTATGGAAGCTGGGTGTCTGCCCTCAGAATGTGGCTGTGGCAGCACTGTGGGTTATGGGGGGGAAGCACAGCTCAGCCCAATACTAGATGAACTTTCCAGTCATGTCTTCATGCCAAAGCGGTGCAGATAGCACAGAGAGTGCAAAGGGGAGGAGGAGAGCAGCAGTGTGAAATGGAGCAATGGGCAAAGAGTGTGGGGTGGGGGGAGGAGGGATGAGGAGAGGTCCCCTCATCCACCCCAACCCTGAGCACGGCACAGAGCAGAATGCAGGCAGGCTGAGCACAGAACAGCCCAACACTTTATTTCACATGAAGCAGCACAGGAAAAGCATAACAGCATAGGAAGCAGAGGGAGATGTGAGAGGTAGAGGGGATGGGGCTGTGCTCATCACCGACCCCAAATGCTCGTGTGGCCAGTTGGCCCCTTGCAGGCTGAAGCACAGCACTCAGACGGTTTGGTTACTTCCTGTGTGAAGAAGAAGAGATGGTGTCCCATAGGGCCACGTTCACATCCCAGCCCTCAGCTCCCTGCAGAGTCCCAGCCCAGCCCTGGTGCAGCACCACAAGGAGCACAAGGAGCACAGGGACCCCTTCCAACCCCCAGCCCCACACCGCAGCTGTGCTCGAGTTGCTGGTTCCACCTTCCTGGCCTGTAAGGTAAGAAGAGCCATTGTCTCAGCCCAGTTTGTAGGAGGGAGGCAAGGTTCTTTGATATGCGTATACCTGGTGCGGGATTAAGAAACAACGGTTCAAACATTGGTCCGACCAGTTTATTACAAGACTTTATCAGGGAGATGGGGAAGGGGAGGACGGACGCTATTATGGTGTAGGGTGATGGGGAAGGGAATGCAGTAAAAATATGAAATAGAAGCAAGGAGTCTCTGTAGGAAGCAAGAGGGAGATATTCACCACCATGGATCCATCGAGGTTTGTAGTTCAGTCATTGGTCTTCAGTCGTGGTGGGTCGTCAGGCGTTGTTCTGTTAATGGTGACCACGATGACAATTTCCAATGGTAGCACCAACTTATTTATATGTCCAAAGTGGTCAAGTCAGCTCTCTTTGGAGTGACAGCTCGAATCCAAAGTAGTTGAGTCAGCACTCCTTGGAATGGAAGCTTCTGGCTCTGGGATCTTAGCAGAAATTCCTTTGTTCCCATCTTCTGAGCCTTGCCAGCAGATAAGAGGGAGCAGGGATACCCATCCGCATCCTGTTTTTCACAGGGCACGATGGCTTCATTACCCAGATTTCCCACACCAAGCTGGAGCTATTTAGTCCCGGGCCAGATCTTCCGCTCATAAACAGTCCTGAGCACTCTTCTGGAGGCAAACAGCTCTCAAGGAAGGTGCTTTCAAATATTCAAATACCCAAAAAGTGATATTGATTGTCACACGGTAGCACCCATTACTTGCCACTTCAATAAATCATTGAGAGTCTTCTCACAAGAAACACCTCAGGAAGCAAGCTTGGAGCCAGAAAACAAGGAAGGACTCTCACAGCCATGACCCCCAGCCCTGTTCTTGCTGTGGGGCATGGAGCAGCTTTGAGCACCAGGAAGGGGAACCCTGGGAGAAAGCGGGGACCCCAATGCTGCCCTGGCACTGGGCAGAGGTGGGGGACAGCGCTGCCCTCATCACTCACTGGGCGCCGTGTTGTAGCCTTTCTCCTTCTTCCCTGCAGACAGAGAGATGCATCAGCACAGGTTCACATCACAGCCAGGCTGAGGGCTCCTGAGGGAGCCTCAAATCCCCCCACAGCCCCCACTGTCCTCCTACACCCCTCCACTTTTACCTGCATGGCGTCTGTAGATGATGAATCCAACGCCAGCCATGATGGCAATGGCCACAACGGCGACAACCACCCCCACCACGTTGGGCACCAGGCTGGACTGTGACTGCTCTGGGGGAAGGCAGGGCTGTCAGCAGGGGAAGGGGCAGCCCAGAGCCCCCCAGCCCCACATCCCCTCACTCACCTCATGAGTAGAGGCTGGGCTGGGGCAGGCTGGCGTGCTCCACGCAGCACTGGTACTTGTCCCCGTGCAGGGCACGTACCTCCGACCGGAGCTGTTGTAGTGCACGAAGATTTCGCCATCCACGTACCCCACTTCAAAGAACCAGGGCTGCTCGGGGCCGGATTCCGTCATCCCTATTTCAAAGTACCGCATGGAGTGGAGCTCTGCGGGGTCGGAGCGCGGCGACCCCCCCTTTTTTATTAATTAGCAAGCTACTGCCTATAGAATAACAACACTACTTATATTAAGAACATAACCATTATAACTCAATCAAGACCTCGATTGACAATCCTCTAGAAGTGAAAAAAGAGACAAGTCAAACACAGCATAACAACATTACTGTTAAACCTACTAAAAAGAACAAACTTGTTTGCTCTGCAACCTAAGTTTCTGCAACCTGGAAATAAATCTGTGAGGGTCCCATTGTGTTAATCTGTACCTGATTTGGAAAAGACTTCAACTTTCATATACTCTGATATATTGATTTTTAATGGCCACTAACTATTGTGCAACAAATGCTTTTAGGATGCTCATAACCATGCCTTTGAGCTAATAATTGATAATTGAACTTTATGAAGTTGCATGTCAGATAGAACCAGTTTTAGAGGACAAATGTGCTGGAGTATCACTAGGGGCATTATTACTTATTGACCCTTGAGAAACAGCAAACCGTGTTGGTGGTGGCTGCGACAGGCGGTGCCAGCAGGGCCTTCCCTGCTTCAAAGTGCACCTTTCCTCTCTCACCCATCACAGATTCTCTCCTGCATTCAGGGTCTGAAGGATTTCTTCCAGTTGTACACCATATCCGCATGGCCAGTGCGTGATACAGAGCCCAAGTGGAACAGCTGCCTGGAAAACAGAATAAACTATCAAATTTAGTTCTATTAGTATGCACTTTTGTCTCAAGTGATGCATGGTCATATTTTTAAAATCCCAATTAGTTGGGTGTAAGAGACGTATCCATTCTACAATACAGGGTCATCCCTTTGCCTGGGATTCCTTTCCAGGTTTTGTCTTTGCAAATTAAGAAAAGCTAATTAATAGGCTAATAACATCATGAGTGAGCAGTACTAACATACTAAAATAGCTATTCCCATAGATTACAGCACTGATTACATCAAATCCTTTCTTTAACACACATTTGATCTATGGATAATGCCTAAAATTCTAATTCTTGAGACTGCATTGGTAACACTGAAAATCACACACTATGTCAAACCATTACTAATATTATTTATAACACCACAAGTTACAAAGCAATTCCACTAGGAAAGAAACACACAAACACAGTTACTATAAAGGCTGGATGCTATTTTCTGCCTTGAGATGAGACCAACAACGTATTCTGGTGGTGTTAGTAACAACCGCACAAGATTAGAAGTGTCTAGTGTCATATGAGTATCCTCAGTGAAAATCCATTGAATGATTTGCTAAGAAGCTTCAGATCGTTTCCCATAGTCAGTCACAGTCTTACCAGCCTGCTGTAACAATTTCCAATGATGCACTTCCCACCGAGCAGCTCCCTGCTGATCGTCTATCAGCGGGCAAGCGAGCTGAAACACAGCTTGACACGGTCCCTCCAATATCATGCCTCTAATGACTCCAGACCAACGCAAAGGTGGAGGATCGCTACATGTGGGGGGGAATCGCATAGACAGGGGCTGTAAAGACATCGGTGAAACGCTCGAAGAGACTGATGCCTCCTTCGTACACAGTTCTAAGTCCTGCAGCTCCTCAGTTAATGTTTTATTATGTTCCTCCAACGCTTTCTCATTCCCACCATTATCCGAGTCGCTTTCACTCTCAGGAGCTTCTTGCTGCTCTGCACACCCCTCAGCCCCCCCCCACCGCACCTTCCTCACCAGCCAAAACCGGATCTGCCAGAGATGTTGAAGAGGTCGATGACGGGGTATTATTCGAGGCTTCTGCGGCAGCCCTGCCTGACTTGTGAGGCTGTTGAGCAAACGGAGTACAAAACTCCTGGTAACAGGGAGTCAAGTTCTGACCTTGACTGAGCACTAGGTCCGGATAGAGCTTGTACCACAGCAGCAGCGAACTGCCGCTCGGCTTGCATATTCTTCAGTGTATTTATTTTGTATTCCTTATTTTTGGAGATAACAAAGTCCCACATATGGTCGACTATTTCTCAACATTCGGCTACAGTGAACATCAGTGCCACCTCCTGAAGGTGTCCATTCATATGAGCCCATTTTACCAGCTCGGATATGCATTTAGGAGATACCTGCTCCCCTCTCTTAGAGAGAATACATTTGAGCAGTTCCTCCACAGCTTCCCACAACATCGTGGCTTGCAGAGAATGGGATGGTACCCCGATGAGAGGTGAGTGCCAACCCCCCCCCAGTTCTTTATTGCCCCCGCACCGCGCTGTTAGAGAGGGGAGGTTCTTTGTTCCTTCTCTCCCTGGGTTTGTTCCCGCTGTCACCGAGTGAGCTGTAGAGAGAACTCCGTGACACAAACTCATTGCAAAGTCTAAGCTAGAAGAAGTGTCACCTCAGTGTATCCCAGAAAAAGAACAGCGTTGAGATTTTAATTGGTTTTGGTTTTTTGTTTTATTGAGGGTGGGTTGTTTTTTGTTGTTTTTTTAGGGTTTTTTTGGGGTTTTTTTGTCTTTTTTTTGGGGGGAGGGTAGGGGGGTGCGAGGGGAAGGGAGAGGGAGGGGACAGTTGTTTGGTTGTTTTTCATATACAATAAAGCTATGCAGTTCCGCTGTCAGTCGCCTCAGAGAGTTCCCGAAGGAGCTCAACCACATTCTGCTCAACATCGAGTTGTTCCATTGAGTGGAACAATGGTAGTCTTGCAGATGGAGCAATGCAGGAATTCTGACAGGATCTCCAGGTGTATCCAGTTCATCATCTGAAAGCTCCGCAACCAAATTGGAAGGGACCAGTCCTCTTGTGCCATCTGTCAGCTCTCCCTGAAACCAGCCATTCTCACCCACATCTCCAAAGACATTACGCATTGTCCGGCAGTCAGAGGAAGCTCGTTTTCTGGGTCCTCATTAGGACCCTCAACAGGAATGTAGCTGTGTCGAGCTAAGAATCTTCAAACTGCTGGTGATACCTGTCCTGGAGAATGCAGGATGAAGGACAAAAGCTCTGCTCTCACATTCAGGGCCATCCTCTGACAGAAGGCAGCACTCAGGACTGTTCCCAAGGATCTCTTTCATGGCTTTGAGTTCAAGCTCCAGGTCTTCCAGATGACCTTGAAGACTTCTGGCCTCTTCAATGGCAGAATGGAACGGACTGGAGCTATTACGGAGACTCTTGTTTGACTGGGTCAGAGTCTGTCTCGTTGCCTTCCCCAGCTCCATCTGCTGCTTCTGCTGCTCTCTTTTCCCTCTTGCGCGCTCTGTGAGAATGAGTTTCAGAAAGCACTACTCACTGACAGGAAATAAGGGGAAACTTGAAAGACTTTGCAACCTGAGTCCTGGCAGTGTACTGCCAGCGGCTGATTTGGCCGTCCAGGATCCTGGCACCACAAATGCTTCATTGCCAAATGCAGCAATAAGGTGTTCTGGGGAAAGGCCAACTCACAGGTAGTTTTTGAGCACCCATATCACAGTACCAACGGCCAGCACCAGCGCAGGCAGCAGCATCGCTGAGACCGTCACCGGAATGTGGCGCTTCCGCACAGATCTGTGAGCAGCAGCCTCTGTGCTTTTGCCTGTGTTCATCCCTGGAAGAAATGAGACAATGTCCCACGTTACCTTCAGCTGCGCTACAGATAATCTCTCAGTGTGCTTCATGGACCCAAGAGGTCATTTTGTCAGTGGGTGCCTCCGTCTCTGGTGCCGAAGCACCGGAGGACAAGAAGGATTGCTTCCACCTCTCGTTGGGTACGGAGAGGCTGCACAGGCACTACCCGTGTCCTCCTCTGGGCCGAGAGCTGGGGCTGTACTCTGGGGTCTGGGCTTGGTCTGTGGGGAGAGCTACAGAGCAGAATCCCTCATGCTTTTCCCGGCATGCGTGTCCTGAGCTCTCCTGTGGGACGCCCCCCAGGCTGAAGGTCAGGCTTCAGCCAGCACAGGGCACAGCCAGAGCCAGCCCAGGGGAGAAACACTCCTGCTTCTTTTACATGTGCTCTATGCTCACACGCTCAGGTCTGGCTGCTGACCTGGTGTGCAAGAGCTGGCAGCAAGAGCCTGCAGGCACGCAGTGACTCTGGTCCGTGACACCGTATGATCATGGGACAGAAATTACCTGGCATGCTGGTTGGTGCTGCCTGCATTCCTCTGTCTGGGATGGGCAGTGTGGGATATCCACCTTCCTGGAGTGCATCCGGGACCGGCAGTGTGGGATATCCACCTTCCTGGAGTGCATCCCGCTCACTTTGTTGGTCCGTTCCTTTAGAAAGAAAGCAGGGCAGTAGGAGTGGGATGTCACGTGCCCTCATCAAAAACTGAGCTTCTCCAATCCCGAGCTCAGGTAAAGTCCAGGCCCCCCACCCCCAAGTACACTGTGAGCCCCTCTGTTACCCAAAGGCATTTGGGCCCTCCCAGCTATTGGACAATGCTGACTCCCTCACACCTCTTGAGGAATCAGCTCCTGTGCAAGGCCCTCACATTCTGTGCTGTCACCAGCCCATCACAGCCAGGTAGCTGCAGGCTGAAATCCAAGCTCTAACACACAGTCCAAGCCTTCAGAATTAGCATCTCCACCTCATTTCCAGCATTAGCAAAGGCAGCCAACCCTGCTCGGGATGCTTCTCCTGCCTTGAACTTGCTCAGCTGCACGGAGGGCTTTGGATGAACAGAAGCACAGCGCTTGCCACTTGCTGCCATCTGGGTGCCAACGACTGCACAAAGCAGCTCTGACAAGTAATGGTTGTGCTGGGGGAGCAGCTGCCTCTGGGTCTTGGCTGGATGCAGACCATCTGGCAGCAGACCAGCTCTGGTGCTTGACAGCACCTGCAAGGTGATACATGGAACAAGGCTGCAGCACGGCTCTGACCCATTCCTTCCTGCTGTGCAGGCTACAGCCTGCCCACACCTGCATATCACACCTCAGCTTCCCAGGTCCCACAGTGAACAGACTGAAGTATACCCACCACGCTCTGCCTTCTCCATTTCCTTCAGCAGTCGCTTCAGGAGACGGGATGAGCCCTGAGAGTATTTTCCTCGTTTGTATTCATCCTCTTCTCTTTCCGGACCTTAACAGAATGTATGAAGTTAAATATCACGTGCATGAAGTTTTGAAGATCAGCGAAGAGTCAGCCAAGTCAGTGAAGACAGAGTACTCACTGCTGGGATTCCAGCTGGGCTCCAGCACAGGAGGAAACCGATGACCGGGCAGGGCCCACACTGGGGGCACTTCTGCAACCAAAGACCCATGAAAAGTTTCAGTCACACACTACAGCATCAACCGAGTAGCAGAGCGTACAGGGGACTGTGCCATGAAATGGCACTGAAACGGGCAGCAAAAGCTCTCTAAAGAATTTCAAAGCTATGACGTACCTGCGCGATCCGACAGAGTTTCAGTTCCAGATCTCAGAGAGGAAGCTGGATCAACTCCTCTAGTCAAATCTGCAAATGAACACAGGACAAAGCAACTGCTACTGAGCATCCCTTCAGCCACAAGGTCGCAGGATGCAATTAAAGCCAGGGATTCCTTCACAACACTATTCTCTCCCTTCCGCACAGGGAAACAAGGGGCCTGGGAGAGCAGGAAGGATGCAGATAAGGAGTGAGACCTCACGGAAGTCATCAGGCAAGGAGGAGAATAGATGTTGTAAATACCAGAAGAGGAGTTGCATCCCCCTGATAAGAACAAGAGGGGGTCTGCATGCTAAACAACTATTGAATATGTATCAGAATTCCGAGAAATCATTGACTATGTATGAGATGTACCTATATCTGTGTCACGATTTTACAAGTCCATGTGCAAGTTTGGTGGAGCTATCCCCCTTGCACCCAGCACTGGAATAAACATACCTGCTTTATAACCCATCTATGTGTTATAGAGTTTGATTCCGCAAGTCACTTACACCCCATATTTTCCCTAACAGCCACACTGGGTTATCTGGATTCGTTACATTTATCCATTGTTGCTGGCAGATGTTTCTCTCTCTCTCTCTGTCTTTAATCCCCACACAACCCATCTTCCCAACTGTGGGTTTCGGTTAGGAGGTATGCACCCATAGGGTCCATGCCCTACTTGTAGATATTTATCCTGCCCAGCCCCAGGTGCCCAATTTGAGGCAATAGTTGCACATCCCTAATAGGCACAGTAATATGAGCCTGG